>NC_064809.1:49673941-49983573 GCF_023721935.1 Panthera uncia | reverse complement strand
TTCCCTTCCTTTCCTTTCCTTTCCTTCCCTTTCCTTCCCTTCCCTTCCCTTCCCTTCCCTTCCCTTCCCTTCCCTTCCCTCTTCCCTTCTCTCTTCCCTTCCCTTCCCCCTTCCCTTGCCTCTTCCCTTCTCTCTTCCCTTCCCTTCCCTCTTCCCTTCCCTCTTCCCTTCCCTTCCCTTTTGTTTTTTGGGTTTTGTTTGTTTGTTTGTTTTTTCTCTTCTTCTCTTCTCTTCTCTTCTCTTCTCTTCTCTTCTCTTCTCTCTCCTCTCCTCTCCTCCCCTCCCCTCTCCTCCCTTTCTCTCCCCTCCTCTCCACTTCCTTTCCCTTCCCTTTTTAAGCAAAGCATATTTCATTATGCTGTACAAAGTTTTGCATCTATACTATGTTCTTATCTCTCCTAATAATATAAAATATAAATATGTATTTATGCTGGCTGTGTTATTTCAATGCTCTAACTACTTGATTCATTAGATTCTGAGGGACATATATCAAGAGGTATCATTTTCTGCTTCCTACCAATTCTCCATAATTTGAATCTCATTGAATCTGATGGTCTTAGCTCCCCTTCCCCAAAGATGCCACAAAAAGAGATGTCCACACATCTTGAGAGGAGAAATTGTAGCCTTTCGAGTATTATAATTACATAGTCTAAGCCTGGGTTTCTTGGATTTCTAGTTCTGGGATAGATCAGATATTTAGCTCCCATCCCGTGCCAAAAAATAAAAATAAAATCTAAAGTTGTGAGAATTCTTGCAATGACAAAGCAAATTTCTAGAATTTGTTGAGTACACATTGTTTTACGCAGCATATCATTTTTCTTCATCAGCCCCTTATAATGTGACTTGGGAAATTCTGGGATAGATAGTCTCCAACATAAAAATAAGTGAATTTCATCATCTTAGCCTATTGCCATTAAATGTTCAAATTATAAAATTTCTGTTTTTCTGATTCAGAGTCTGCTAAGCAAACAATTGGTTATAATTTGAGTTTCTACAAAAGTCAGCCTGTAGGGAGAGGATGTTCTAGTTTTGACAATTAAAAAATTCCAATCTATGTGATAGTGATATTGATAATGGTAAGTGACTGAATTGGACTCTGCTTTACATACTAATGATGTAACAAAGTGCTGCAAAAGTATTCAGCCCTAACTTAACAATTTTATGATATAATATTGAAATGTAAGTTAATCTTTCACTATGAAATAGACTTCTTTTCAGTACTTAATTATCTTATACCCACATCAAAAATGTAAAATGCAGATGTCACCTCTGAATTAAAATGGGAATTCATTGGAAATAAGAGGTAATAACACATAAAGAATAAAACAGTGTGGTTGTTATATAAGAAATACCCCTCTTGACCTGTTGGTTATAAAATATATCTTTATTTTCCCTTTTTCCATAAGTGTTTCCTAATCTTTGGATCACACACTTTTAAATCAAATATCTTAAAATTCAGATGCCCATTTGATCTCTTATTGCATTATTGTTACATGGTTTACCATTTGACTCTCATAAAACTTCTGTTAAAAGGCTGGGCAAGTGAAATTGCATCCCATTTATAGTTGAAAAATTGAAAGCCAAAAGAAATATAGGACTTGCGTGTGCACAGATAGAAAAATCGGGGAATCGCATCCAAATCTTTGATTTCAAGAGGAATCTTGTATAATAATCTACCTGTTAAATTAAAAAAGGAGATTTTGCTTTTTTCCTTCCCAGACACCATCAGTATTATGTATTATCTATGATGCACACTTTCTATTTAACTCCATATGGTCATATATTATTTCTGAATTGTTTTTCAAATTAATGTTTATTGTTATAAATGTATTGTAATTATTCTGAAGACAAGACTGTACCTTCTTAGTTATTCTTCACAGCTCCAAGCAACTAATAGCATTATAGCAATGCTAAAGATGTATCTCATTTAATAATGACTAGAAACCTTAATATTTTCCTGATTTAATTAACACTTTAAATCACTTGTAGAAAGATATTGTAAGATATCAGAGAAAATAAATACCTGGACTTAAAACTATCTTGACTAAGGTACTGATTCTCAGATACCCAGAAATCAGATATGAGACAAGCCCAGAATTCCACTAA
Organism: Panthera uncia; assembly: GCF_023721935.1. Lineage (NCBI taxonomy): Eukaryota > Metazoa > Chordata > Mammalia > Carnivora > Felidae > Panthera > Panthera uncia. Next base: position 49,981,467 of record NC_064809.1, on the reverse strand, counting down.
AGATAATGCAAAGTTTGTGCCTACCAGTTCTCTATTTTATTATGCCTTTTTATCAATCCACTAAAACTTGTGTATCTCTATTGATTGGAAGTTTTCTGCTTTGTTATACATCATGACGTTTGGGGGAAAAAGAATTTATCCTTCACACATTTTCTTTGGCAGATAAATTTATTTTGCTTGATTCTATACCTTTAATTTACCAAGACCATTTTGACAGCTAATATTCTTGTATCATTATTTTTATACAAAACTCTTGTAATAGAGCCTCTGTGTCTCATAGTTATTATCACACTGTACCTTGAGTTATATAATTGTCACTTTGTTCTCTCTTACTGAACATTAACTTGTTTTCTTAATATTAACTTTAGAAAGCAGGGATTCAGTCATAGGTTTCTTAATATTTCTGTTATTTATGGGAATATCTAGCACATAAACAGTCAGAATGTTTAATACATTAATGAGTTTATGAGTGCCCTTTAAATATTATTAAAATGACAGATTGACTGATGGTTATATTCAGAGTTTCTGAATTTGAAATTCTATTTTAAAACGCAGGACCATAGGAAAGGGTATACGCATTAAAAATGAAAGCTAGTTTCATAAACTAGAAATGAAAAAACACAAAGTTTTGGCTCTGTAATGAAGATTGTATTGTCTTGACGATGGTTTTTTGAGGGCCTAGTGCTCTTTTTTGCTTGTTATTCTTTGGGTGCACACTCTACTTGTGGCTAAAATGTATAGTTAGCTCTCTGTGTTTCTAAAGTTTCTATTTTACCTCCATTTTTTCTTTGATTTTGAATTGTTCTTTGGACCAGGTGGAAGTCAAATACTGACATTGACCACAACACATGACCTTTGTAGGTTTTACAGTCCCATTTCTAAATGAAGAGTTTTGAACCAAGATCTTCAGCAGTTAAATGATTATACAAAGTATTTTTGCTTTACCCTATTCTCTCAACAATTGTTATTTAGAACAATTATTCCATAAATTTTTAAAAAATGCACATTGAAGAAAATTTTGCTTATGGGAACTTAAACTCTACTTATGAATTAATAATTTTCATAATTATTCAGGCATTTTGTGATTAAATATTTTACAACACACCGTATGTTAATATTAGTCACCTTATGTTTTCTTCTCTATTTTAAATTTTATTTCTCTTTCCATTAGAAATGCAAATAGACTGAACTTTGAAGCTTATTACATGTTTAATGATTCACTACAACACTGTGAAAGGAGTTCTGTTCACCTTGATTTTATCTTATCAGTTGCTATAACTAAAATTACATGTTCCCATGCTTTGTTTGAGCACCTTGAGTGACTGGCATGATAACTATCAAAATCAATTTTCTCCAATTTTTACATTAACGCTTCCATCGGCACATTTAGTTTATACAACTAAACAGTTACCAGTAATAATCTAGTTATTTAATCCTCTCTCTCACTAGCTCCCAAGGCCCAGACAGGGAGCTTAAAGGCTATAAAAGGTCTTTATAAACATCTCTTAGAAACTTTATTATTGTTTGAGATTGTCACTCTCTTTTTCTGTCACCCATATAAAATCTGAAAGTTTTATTGATGGTTTAGTGGAGTTGAGATTAAAGGTATATGTTATAACTCTGTAATATACTTCTTCTGCATAAGAAGATTACAAGATTGATTTGTCTCGTTGAAATTGAGCTAAATCTAATGCAGCAATTCTAAGAACTTTTTGGTCTCAAGAATCTTTTATCCTTTTAAAGATAAAAATGCTGAAGAGCTTTGTTCATATATCTTTTAGGATTTACCATGGAAATTAAAATTGAAAAATATTTTAAAATATATGTATATATATATACATATATTTTATCTCTATATTTATTTTTTTCCAGCTTTTTGAGATATAATTGACATCTAACATTGTACATGTTTAAGGTATACGACATATTGATTTAATACACTTACACATTGTGAGGGGCACCTGGGTGGCTCAGTTGATTGAGCATCTGACCTCAATTCAGGTCATGATCTTACAGTTCGTGGGTTCAAGCCCCACATTGGGCTCACTGCTGTCAGTGCAGAGCCCACTTTGGATCCTCTGTCTCCCCTTCTTTCTGCCCCTTCCCCACTCAAAAATAAATAAAAATTAAAAAATACTATTAAAAAATACAATTATACATTGTGAAGTGATAGCTACCATAGCCTTAGTTAACACCTACATCATGAAACTTGAGAGTTCCTAACATGTATCTTCAGTGTTTCCACCTAATTACTATTTATTTTTTTATGATGAAAACATTGAAAATACTGTTAGTAACTTTCAGGTATATAATACAGATTTATTAACTATAATCACTGTGCTATACATTTAATCCCTAGAACTTCTTCATCTTATAACTGGAAGTTTGTACTTTTGACCATTATCTCCCTCTTTTCCCAGCCCCTGGCAATTCCCATTTTACTCTCAGTTTCTATTAATTTTTTTTCTATTAGATTTTTTAAATTCCACAATTAAGTAAGACCATATAGTATTTTTCTTTCTCTGACTTATTTCACTTAGCATAATGCCTTCAAGGTCCATCCATGTTGTTGTCACTGGCAAGGTGTCCTTTCTCATGGCTGGATAATATTCCATTGCATATAAATACTGTATCTTTTTTATTCATTTATCCGCTGATGGATACTTAGGTTATTTCCATTTCAGGCTAAAAAATGTGAGTGCAGATATCTCTTCAAAATCCAGTTTTCATTTCCTTCAGATATATACTCACAAATGAGACAGCTGAATCATATGATAGTTCTGTTTTGGGAGGTTTTGAGGAAATGCCATACTGTTTTCCCTAGTGGCTGCACCAATATTCATTCCTACCAACAGTGCATTAAGGGTTCACTTTTCTCAACATCTTTGTTAACATTTGCTACTTCTTGTCTTTTTGATGATAGCCATTCTAACAGGTATGAGGTGACATCTCATTGTAGTTTTGATTTACATTTCCATGATTATTAGTGATGTTGAGTATCTTTTCATGTACCTTTCAGCTCTTTGTATGTCTTTAGAAAGATGTTTATTCAATTTCTTTGCCCATTTTTAATAGATTATTTTATTCACTATTGAGTTGTATGAATTAATTGTATATATTAGATATTAATCCATTATTAGATAGATGATTTTCACATACTTTTTCCCATTCTGTTGATGTTGATAGTTTCCCTTGTTGGGGATAAACTTTTTAATTTGACGCAGTCCTACTTGTTTATTTTTGCTTTTGTTGCCTTTGCTTTTGGTGTCAAATCCAAACAATCATTGTCAAGACTAATGTCAAGGAGATATTCTCCTTTGTTTTCTTCTAGGAATTTTATGGTTTCAGGTTTTACATTCAAGTCTTTTATCCATTATGAGTTGATTTTGTGTATGGTGTAAGATACTGGTCCCAATTTCATGTTTTTTGTTTTTGTTTTTTTTGCATGTAGTGTTCCAGTTTTATCAACCGTATTTATTGAAGTATTTATTTATCCTTTTCCCATTGTATATTCATGACTCATTGGTTGTAAATGAGTCGACTATATATATATGTGTAGATTTGTTTCTGTCAGTCCATTGTGTCTCACTGTTCTATGTGCCTCTTTTTATGCTAATAACATACTGTTTTTGTTACTATAGCTTTGTAATATCATTTGAATACATTAAGTGTGAGGCCTCCAGCTTTGTTCTTCTTTCTTAAGATTGTTTTAGCAATTCAGGGTCTTTTGTGATTCCATACAAATCTTAAGACTGTTTGTTCTATGTCTGTGGAAAATGCCATTCGAATTTTGATAGAGATTGTATTAAATCTGTTGATCACATTGAGTAGTATGGACATTTTAACAATATTAATTCTTCTTAGAATATTCAGTGTACAGATTATACACCTCTTTGGTTATATTTATTCCTAATTATTTTAAAACACTTTTCATGTTATTGTAAATGGGATTCTCTTCATTTCTTTGTTTGTTGTTATTCTGTAGAAACACCACTGCTTTTTGTATCTTGATTTTGCATCCTACAAATTTGCCATATTTGTTTTTTAGTTCGAATAGTTTTTTGGTGGTGTCTTTCTGTATATATATACCATCTGCAAATAGAGACAGCTTTGCTTCTTTCTTTCCAGTTTGAACATCTTTTATTTCTTTTTATTGCTTAATTGCTCTGGGTAAGATTTCTGGGACTATGTTGAATGAAAGTAGTGAGAATGGGAATCTTTTTCTTGTTCCTGATCTTAGAGGAGAGCTTTCAGCTTTTCACCATTGAGTATGATGTTAGCTGTAAGCTTGTCATATATGGCCTTTTCTATGTTTAGGTATGTTTCCCCTGTCTTCAGTTTGTTGAATTTTTTTTTATCATGAATGAATGTTTAATTTTGTCAAATGCTTTTTCTTCATCTATTGAGTTGATCATATGATTTTATTCTTAATTTTGTTAATGTGATGCATTGCATTGATTGATTTGTGGATGTTGAATCTTTTTCACCTCCTGGACTAAATCCCACTTGATCATGCTGTATGATCCTTTTAATGTACTGTTGAATTTGTTTTGCTAATATTGTGCTGAAGATTTTTTGCATCTATGTTTATCAAGGATATTGGCCTATAATTTACTTTTCTTTGGGTTCCTTGACTTGGTATCAAGATAATACTGGCCTTATAAAGTGAATTTGGGAATGTACCTTTCTCTTCTGTTTTTTGGAAGAGTTTGAGAAGGATTGGTATTAATTCTTCTTTAAATGTTTGGTAGAATTCATCAGCAAAACCATCTGATAATGTTCTTTTTTTGGTTGTGGGGGTAGTTTTGATTACTGATCTAATCTCTGTAGAAGTAATCGGTTTATTCAGATTTCTATTTCTTCCTGATTTAGTCTTGGTAAGTTGTATGTTTCTAGGAATTTATTCATTTCTTCTAGTCCAATTTGTTGCCATACAATTGTTCATAGTAGTCTCTTATGATCCTTTGTATGTGCATAGTATCATTTGTAAATAATAAACTAATATATGACAAATTAAATAACATATTTTAATGAAAAAATAACTATAGTATCCAAAAAAGAAGAAAGTGGCATTTTTTTCACATATCTGCAAAACCTGTTGATGTCTGGTTTAATAAAAGACTGATGCCTATTAATTTCTGCATTGCATGTGTTATGGGTATTGTTTTGAAACTGCCCTCATCAGATATGTAGGAGGAAATGGACAAATATTTTACTATTCTCTTCAAATAGTTTGGAAATTATCCTTTGACACTACACCATAACTCATTAAATGGTAATTTCCTAAGTGTAATCTGACATTTTGTTAACAAACCTTTCTCACACTGCTACATTAAAATTCACAGTTTTATCTTGCAATGGATCTTTTACTCATGCATGATTTTATAACATCAAGCATTGTTTATTTGGAAAGTACTGATTTACTGAGTTATTCATTTGTGCTAAATGTTGGCACATTTCATTATATAATATCTAAAAACAAATCATATTTGTTAATATCACCACTAATCTAAGTTTAAGTATTGGCAACATGTAGAGTTCAGAGTGGCGGGTACAATTTTTCCAGAATTCAGATTTTTGTTTCAAAGATTAAGTTTCTTTTATTGGCAGCAAATAATTATTTTCTTTGAAATGACAAATATAATTCATTCATTTTTAAGAATACCAAATATTCATTACCCAGGTTGAATAGCCATAGTTCTCTGTCACTCATTTCTATAAGTAAAAATGGTGTTCTTTAGAAATGTGTAGTTCAGTTTTCAGTTTAAGCCATTACACATTTCCTCATGGTAATCTTATATTTTAACATGTAACAAGCATGCTGTATGTGCAATTCTTATTTAATTACACAGAGTATTAAAATAACTTGTATTTAAAGATTGAGATTTTGTACAAATAATGATTATACAACTTCATCAGACTTTATAAAAAAATATGTGTTTTTTAAAATGTTTATTTATTTTGACAGAAAGAGAGACAGTGAGAGTGGGGGAAGGATAGAGAGAGGGAGAGAGCGCATCCCAAGCAGGCTCCACACTCAGCACAGAGCCCAATGCAGGGCTCAATCCCACAACCATGACCTGAGCTGAAATTGAGAGTTGGATGCTTATCTGACTGAACCACTCAGGTGTCCCCACCCACAATTGCTTTTGCCCCATCAGTGCAAATGTCAACAAAGTGAAAAAGGAGAATAGGTTTTGTATTTTTATGAAATTATTTGACCTCATGGCCTTTCTCAAAGGGTGTCCAGGACCTGCATGCTTATAGATGACATTTTGAGAACCATTAGTCTTACCTGAAAAAAGCTTCCATCCAGAGTTAGAAGACCTAGTGAGTGAGTAGCTTAGCTTTTCTGGAATCATTTTGTTGTTTGTGACAAATTTCTTAAATTTTTAATCTTAGTTTAGTCACCTATAATGCCTTTGAAAATTAAAGGATTAATGGTTATTTACATCCTTCACAATACATATTGTGATGTTATTAGAAAATGTGTGTGTGTGTGTGTGTGTATGTGTGTGTGTGTGTGTGTTTGTGTGTGTAAAATCTGGGCCTCATTAGAACTAACTAACTAAATTATTTATCCCAGATCCCACACAGGGATAAAATGCAATTAAATTTCATATGCTTAATTAGTGAAACCCACCCATCTTTGTTAAAACATAATAGTAGATATTACTGGTAATTCCTAAATATTACTTTATAGTTGGTGCACTGTGAGTTTGTTATATCTACATAGTAAATTCACATTATTTCAATATTAGTAATTAGAAATGGGATTACATTAGGGTAGAGTGCTATTTTTCCCTTTTTTATTTAATTAAAAATCCAATTAGAGAAATCTATTCTGAAAATACACTGAAATTTTGCTTTAAAAAAGTAGTAATAGCATTTTCAAGTTAATTAAATTCTGTTGCTGAGTAAGAATAACTGTCAAAAAGAATTCCTGAAACTTCTGCCTTTGTTAACAATGCACCTGGGCCCTTCCCTTTTATAGATCTAGTTAATAATCATCACTTTTTTCCTTTGTAGATTATTATAAAACACTCACTGGTTCAGCAACATCATTTGGAGCCCTTTTTTTTTAATCTCTTTGTAGATCTATATAATTGGTCTTGAAAAGTGAAATTAGCTTCAATTCCCAATATACACCTTGTGAATATACAGAAGTCTACAATATTTTTGTAAATATTGGTGATACTCTTGTATACTTCTACTTTAGAAATCATGCTGTTCCAAGTGCTTTCTGTATTCTGTACTATGACAACCCAGATACATGTTTGGGCAGCTTCCTCACACTCCATTAAATTTCACTTATGCCAGGTATTATCAGTGTAATAGTTTACAGCAACAAAACTATTTCCATATTTTGCCATTTAAACTAATGCAAAAATTCTCCCTTATCTCTAAAAACAATCGGAAGTGCTGAGTAATATGAATTGTTCATCTGAGCTCTTCCAAAAGTCGAGAAACTTCCATGTGCACACAGAGAGAGGGGACAGAAACTAGGTTTCAGAGCATAAGCTAACCACTGTGATTACTTTGGGGATGTGTGTTTATAAATACTCATGTAATAAAATTTGAACCTGTAAAAGGCTTCCTAATAAGTGAAAGAGGTATTAGACCTTCCAAAACCACCAGTTTTGGAAGAAAAGAAAATCAAAAGTTTTCCCTATTAGATAAGGAAAAATGTCTCCTTGTGAGAAATCAAGACCTGAGATCTGTAGCTCAGATAATATGGAGTATGAAGACACAAAGTATGCTGCAGAAGTCCCCAGTCCAAGGGATTAGCAACAACATTATCCAGGCCCAGAGATACCCTTGGGAACCTGCAATGCCACTCCAGAGCCATTCTCTGATAATGAAGGTGTATAGAATTTAATATGAAAAAAAAAAATGCCATCCTCATTGAAGAGAAGCTCACAATTAAAAATAAATCACAACACAAATGAGTAAAGTGTCATGAATGTGTCATCAGTTTTAGCAAAAAGAAGCCAGTTTTGAGATAATTGAACTAAGTCAAAATAATAAAATAAAATATGTTTTGAATGATGAAAGTAATAAAGGAAAGCATAAAAACTCTTAAGACTAGAACAAAATATTATTACATATCAGATTAAATCAGCTAAAGCAATCATTAATAATCTAGATGGGAACTGACCAGAATGGCCACACAGCTGTATCAAAAAATATGAAGAATTTGAGACAGTTAAGAGACATAAAATTGGAATATATCTAATAGGAGTTTATATTTAGAGTACTCAAACTTTAGAGTTTAGAGTCCTTAAGAAAGAATAGAAAAGTTTTCAGACAAAAGATTTTCAAAAATATAATTTCAAATATTTTCTAGAGTTGACGAAAGGTAAGAAAATTGCCTTTGGAGAAGTAAATCAGTAAATCAATAAATCCAGATATATAAATGATCCAGATCTATATAAATACTAAAAAAAAAAATTCCAAATATATGTAATACCAAAGGGAAGAAAAATCCTCTTAAAAGCAATATTAAATAAAATAAAAATTCAACTACAAAAGATTTCTAGGAAGCAACAAAATAAGTGACATAATTAACAAAAACATATCTTCAAATTTTTGAGGAGAAATAATAGAAAGCAAATTTTGTACCAAATTAAGTTGGTTTACAAAATTAGGGAAAAATGAAGGCATTTTCAGGAAAATATGAAATATTCAAATATTGTACTATCTCCAAAAGAGATACTGCAGGAAGAATACCGAACACAGGAATGAATGGCATGCAAGAAAAAAGGGGGGGGGGAGAATAAATTAGTAGTATTCATATATATATATAAATAAACATTGCTGTATAATAATAATAATGTGATGAACATTGGGAAGTTTAAAGTTGAAAGGTAAAATAATAGATTAAAATTAAAAAATGGAAGGGTGATTAAAGTTTGGTATTGAGGTGGAATAACTGATTCATTGTAGACCTTGTTAAGTCACATATACATGGAAAAAATCTTTTATTGTAATCCTTAGTAATATGGAAATAATATGCATATCTTGAAACCATTAAAAAGGAATAAAGAAAAATCAGATAAAATGAGAAGAAAGAAAAGGAGTGGATTAAGAAAAACAAGAATGTTTTAAACAGGATGGTAAATAGCTTTGAAGCATGGAAAGCACGAAATACAATGTAGAAATAAATCTAAATATGTTGATAATTGTAACAAATAACAAAGGAAGAAACTTTCAAGTTAAAAGACAGAGACTCTGGTTTAGACTAAAATATAAAGGTATTGAGTTAAATGTAATTTTTGGAAGATACCATGATATTTATTGAACTAATATCTTTCTTTTTCAACTATCTTTTAAGATCCTATTATGTGCCAGGCATTTTTCTAGATGTTTCAGTACATCACTGAATCAAACATACAAACATCCCTGACGTAATGAAATTCAATTTATTTTTTTTAATGTGTAATTACTTATTTTGAGAGAGAGAGAGAGAGAGATCATGTGTGGGCAGGGGAGGGGCTGAGAGTAAGGGAGATAGGGAAGCCCAAGCAGGCTCTGTGCTGTCATCATGGAATCTAACATGGGGCTTGATTTCACAAATGGTGAGATCATGACCTGAGCCAAAATCAGGAATAGGACGCTTAATCAACCGACCCACCCAGGTGCCCCTGAAATTCAATTTTGAATGGAGAAATAAAATAATAAAGTACATTACACAAAAGGTAAAAAAATATGAAATATGGAGACATTAGGAAAACAAAAACGGTTTAAAGTAAGCAATATAAAAAGATATGCCAGCTATATATGATGTGGGGAACAAAGGCAAAAGAAACAATATTAAATTTCTTTACAACTTACAGACCACTGACAAGTCCTTGAGACAGGCAGAGTGACCTTCCTCTAGGAACTCAACTACTTTGCTAAGGGCAAAAGGTAATCTTACCTTAATATTATCTTGACCTCCAGAATCCTGTAAGTCTCCTTTAACATATAAAAATTATTTTGGGAACTTCCTTTATCTCTGCCCACCCAAGATATACATTAGCAATCATTTTCCAAGCATATGGCCCAAGGATATATATCCGAAGGGCCTCACAACTAAGGTTTTACTAGACAGTAATAAATGACCTTTTCCTAACAACACCTAGCTCCTCAAGGTCCTGGAAATCTTGCTTCTGAATTCCTTAGAAATTATGCTGTCCCTAACCCCCTCCCAACTTGAAAGTATATAATCAGTCACTCCTCACAACCCCAGTGCAGCTCTTTCTGCCCATGGGCCCTGTCCCCATGCTTCAATAAAACCACCTTTTTGCACCAAAGATGTCTCAAGAATTCTTTCTTGACCCTTTGCTCCGAACCCCAGCATTTCCACATCAGGCATTTAGCAAAATAACACTGTGATATCTGTATTAGTATGAGAAAAAATACAGTGAAGTCAAAATAATTATTAATGAGTAAAGATTCTATATTTATGATAAAAATTCAGTAGAAAAATGAAAATCTTGAACCTGAACACATCTAACAGCATAACTTCAAAATTTACAGAGCAAAAATTAAAATAATTAAAATGAAATATTTAAAAAACTACTATAGTATTTTGAGATTTTAACCCAACTCTTGAAAACTTGCTAAAGCAAACAAGCAATAGAAGGAAATAGAATAATTGAACAATAGGGGTGCCTGGGTGACTAAGTCAGTTGAGCATCCAACTCTTGATTTCGGCTCAGGTCATGATCTCAGTTTGTGGGATTGAGCCCGGCATTGGGCTCTGCACTGACAGTACTGAGTCTGCTTGAGATTCTCTTCTTCTCTCTCTGCCCCTCCTATGTGCACTCTCCCTCTCTCTTAGAATAAACAGTTAAAAAAAACTTTTTAAAAGAATATTTGAACAATAGTCATGAAAACAAGTTTGATCAAATGGAGATGCCTCCAACATAGAGTACAAGTTATTTTTTCTTTGTTTTTCTTAATTTTTTTGTATCAGATGTACAAAACACTGAAGAAACAGTTCATTGTGCATAAACTTTTTAAAAAAATTTTTGTTTAATGTTTATTTTTGAGAGACACAGTGGCAGAGTGAGAGCAGGGGAGGGGCAGAGAGGGAGACACAAAATTTGAAGCAGGCTCCAGGCTCTGGGCTATCAGCACAGAGCCTGACATGGGGTTTGAACCCACAAACTGTGAGATCATGACCTGAGCTGAAGTCAGACCCTTAACGATTGAGCCACCCAGGCACCCCATGTGCATAAACTTTTTGAAAAAATGGAAAACTTACTTTTTTATGAGGTTAATATAACCTGGGTATCCAAAAACCCCAAATCCCATAAAAGCAGGAGAACAGACTAAGAAAAGAGAAATTATACTCCAAGTATATTTTTGAACATAGGGACAAAATTTTTAAAACATTATTTTAAAAAGCAAATAGCGGGGCGTGTGGATGGCTCAGTTGGTTAAGTGTTGGACTTTTGCCCAGGTCCTGATCTTACGGTTCGTGGATTCGAAACCTGCATTGGGCTCTGCGCTGACAGCTCAGAGCCTGGAGCCTGATTCTGATTCTGTGTCTCCCTCTCTCTCTGCCCCTCCCCTGCTCACAATCTGTTTCTCTCTCAAAAGTAAATAAACATTAATTTTTTTTTTAAAAAAAGCAAACGTGTATTTATGAAAATAAAATGATGCCTCATAACTAAGTTGATTTTAACCTAGAATTGTTTTACCATTGCAAATCTATTAAGAGTTATTACATATTAACAGTCAATAGAGAAAAACTATATGATTATTTCATTATAGATATTTTAAAGTAACATTTTATACTAATTCAAGACAAAAAGTCTTAGCAAACATGGAATGGATGGTAATAGCCTCACCTTAATTAAGAGGGTCTAACAGAAATATAAAGTATCATTTGCATTGAAATATGAAGTGTTTAAAACAATTGTGTTTTCATAAGAAAGAAAGTAAGAACTACTAACACCACATGTATTCAACATTGCTTTAGAGGTCCTAGCTAGCACAACGGGATTTTTTAAAAATGGTAATGATTAGAAGAACAGTTGTGATTATATTTTGCTAATGTGATAGTCTATACAGAAAAGCCAAAAGATTCTACAAACTATTAGAACAAGTAAGAGAATTCAGAAAAATTTCTGGCTATAGAATAAATAGAAAAAAAAAGAATAGTATTCCAAAATTTGTAATTAACAATTAAAAATGTAATTTAAAGACAGATACAATGTATAAAAACATGGAAACAATGAATATGTCCTGGAGACAAATGTAACAAAAGATGGAATCTTTACAGAGAAAGCAATTACTGTTCAAGAACATAAACATAAGTAACTGGAGAGAGTTATCACTGTCATGGATATAAGAACTCAATACCTCAAAGATAGAAATGTTCCTCAATTAAACTATTAAGTGAATGTAATTCTTATTTAAAATCTCAACATGTTCTTTCATGAAAATGATAAGCTTTTCTGCAATTCATTTGGAAGTGCAAAGAACAAGACTGGCTATGATAATTTGAAAGTAAGAGCAATTTAAGGAAAACTTCACCCTCTAGAATTATTAGATATTATAGTAACTTAAATGATACGGTATTTGAGCAGGGTTTGACAACCCTACATATGCATATATAATGTAGTGGCATTATAAATCCATTTACTTTTAATCTATCTGTGTCTTTATATTTAAAGTGGGTATAGACAACATGTATTTGGGCCTCATGTTTTGATCTACTCTGGCAATGTCTGTCTTTCAGTTCGTGCATTTAGACCACTGACCTTCAATGAGTTTATTGATATAGTTGGATTAATACCTACCATATTTGTTGCTGTTTTATGTTTGTTGTCTTTGTTCTTTGGTCTTATTTTTGTCTTCTAGTCATTTTCTTCCTTTTGTGGCTTTTCATATTAAGTTTTAAAAGAAAAAATTCAACTCTTTAAAATTATTTTAATAAATTATAGATTGGAACTTGCTTTTTGATGATTTGGTTTTTCCTCCAAGATTTCAAATGCAGAAAATCATTATGGTGGTAGCTGATAATGGTGAGTGAGGTAAAAAAAAAAAAAAAAAAAAAAAAAAAACAGGGAAATCATTAAATATAAATTTCCTTTTCCCAGCATTTGCCTCGATGCTTAGCATAATGAAATGGCAAAAGCAATGCTGATGATAATGACAGTAAATCATCATGTGAAATAATCGTTATGCATTCTCTAAAATTAGGAAAGTATAAATATTTAAATGACAGACATAAGGAGGCCTCTTATTCTTCATTTCATGTATTTATTACCTATTTTAACTGAACATTTTGTGGTGTTAATTGGAGCTTGCTATCTATAATCTGGTACTTTTGATTCCCCCATTTTAATTGACTTCTAATAATTGATGGTGATTGTTTTAATTTTGCCTCATTTCAGTGACATTAATACAAGAACATAGCTCTATTTGCACTAATTTCAAATTTACACAAATTTAAAAACTTGCCCAAAGAAATACGATGAAGGAAAAGCAACAATGAGATCACAAATTCGAATGCCTTAATCTCAGTCCTTCACTGTTTGCTTGAACTCAATAAGCCTTAAAATAACATCACATATTTTAGAATATACAAAGAATATAATATGCAAGTAAGGGTTCACAAATGACCTAAAATAATAAAAAAAACATATGTTTGTTGATATTTATAATGATGGATATAGTGTTGACTCTCAGCACTAAATTTAAACTGAAGAATGCATTAATTAGCTAGTTAAGATTAATATGGTAATTGACTTTATAACTGTGTATTTAAATTTCAACATTTTTACACCCTTTAATTTTCCCTATGCCTTTCAAATTCCTGCAAAATTCCTCTGGAGGGCACTATTACCATAACTAATACAATTAGCTCCTGCTCGCTGTGATAGTGAGGCACTATCCATGTTAATGCTGCCTACCTCTTTCAAGTCTGTGTTCAGTTTGATTTTAACTTCTCCCTCTCCTTAAGGGAAAAAAATTAACTCTTCTGTCTGTTGTTTTGGAGGGTTATAGAAGTTATCCCTAATCACATTAAACTCTATTTAAAAACAAATACTATTTCTGTCCTCCTTATTACTTCTTGATAAAATACCCTGGAAAGCTAACCAGGTGCTAGTGTGAAATGCTAGTTCTACAGGATATTTTTTTTCTAATTTCTTTAATCATAGGTAAAGAGGAGTTTGAGTAGTAGTAGAGAAATCAGCTACACATAAAATTACATTCCCATTTATTTTTCTTCAACATAATCTTTGCTTACTAAATGAGAATTCAAGGCAGAAGAAAAGGTCAAAGTTGCTTTTATGTTTTTATGTTTATAGAGAATACATGTTATTTTAGGAGAGTAATGTTGCTCAGAAAGCTGTGTGTGACTATAACCATGATAATCAGTCTCTTAAATAATTTATGTGATCTCACTTAGAATTCTAATTGAAAAGGAATGCATTTCATTGAAAGTCAATTGAGATAATTACTTATCTAAATAACACCTGGGTCACTGCACTATTTACCTGTACTAGTCTCTTTCTTGAATCTTTGAATACTTTGTATTTTGGAATCTTTTTCATCTTCTGCTTTCAAAGAAAATCAAAAAGTGTTTGGAGATTTCCTAAGTTTCTAAATTACAACCAGAAATTAAATATCGCCTTCTAGATAATAAAGATTTTCAGAAATACTGTCTTTCATTTTAATAATTTATAACATAATAGAAATGTAGCAGCTGTAATTTTTGATATCGAGAAGGAAAGAGAAGAAAGTAATGGCATATAAAAGAATGAAATCCTGCCATTTGCAATGACGTGAATGGAGCTGGAGAGTATTCTGCTAAGTGAAATAAGTCGGAGGAAGACAAATACCATATGATTCTACTCATGTGGATTTAAGAAACAAAATGAGAAAAAGGCAAAAGAGAGAGAGAGAGAGAGGCAAACCAAGAAACAGACTCTTAACTATAGAGAACAAACTGATGCTTACCAAAGTCGGGGGTGAGGGCAGATTATACAGGTGATGGGAATTAAATACACAAGAACTTGTGATGAGTTCTATAGAAGAGTTGAATCACTATATTGTATACCTAACTAATATTACACTGTATATTAACTAACTAGAATTTGGATAAAAACTTAAAAAAAAAGTAATGGTGTATAGAACATAATTTAAAAAGGGAGAACATATATTTCTTAATTTTCCAAAAAAGTACATTTACCTACATATATTCCATATCTGTCCATACTCATTTTGAACTATTAGCAAATATATTAACACTGACTCTGAAGTGAATTATTCCATAATGATGACATTTTTTCCCTTCAAAGAAAATAACCTTTTTCTCATCCTCAGCAGATTATACAGTTGTATTGATCGATGGCTAATATCAGCCTAGGCATTTACTCTAAGATGGGGGTAGGAAGGGGATTGAGTGTCCCCTGCTTTTTAGCATTTTCAAATCGAGTGCTCCTAACAGTGAATTGATCCCACAGAGTGTGAAATGTCTCCAGAGACTCCTGTTAACTTAATTTGTGTAATTTTGCCTTTTACTCCATATAATTCCATGTTTCTTTTAAAAGAAAGAGAATATCCCAAATAGTGTGTCATATTTATCCTTGACTTCAGTACTATTGCGATCCCACTCCAAAGCCCTCTTTTATTTTTTTTAAGTGTTTATTTATTTATTTATTTAGAGAGTGTGTGCACAAGCGGGGGAAAGGTTAGAGAGAGAGAGAGAGAGAGAGGGAGGGAGAGAGAGAGAGCCCCAAGCAGGCTTCATGCTCAGCGCATAGCCTGAGGTGGGGCCCAATCCCATGACTAACCATGAGATCATGACCTAAGCTAAAATCAATAGTTGGACACTCAACGACTGACCCACCCAGATGTCCCTCAAAGCCCTCTTTTAGAAGCAAGAGAAAGAAAATGGCATTTGCAATTAAATATAGATTCAGATCTTAAGTTTATGGTTTACTAATATTGGCTTTATATGATTTATTTAATTTCTCTAAACTTCAGCTACCCCTATAAATGGAATTAATATCAGATTGAACCACATGAAATTGCTATTTTTTGCAAGTTAAAAATAGTGGAGTATCAACATTTCTTATGGTTCAAGCTAACAATAGCCTTCCCTTCCCAAGCATGTATGAAGTAATGTGTGCAAAGCTCCTACTATAGTTCTTGACTATAGTAATTTTAATTGTGCTAGGAAAATTGTTCAGGGCTCAATGCTAACAATATAAATAAAAATACTTTCTGTATTACAAATAAAACAACCTCTATTGTGACAAATGAGAAGTCTATGCAATTAGAAGTCATAGGTACCACTTCACTACTCATCAGCCATGAAAGTAAACATCATCATTATTATTTTTTCAGTAACTACTTCACATGGTTGTATAAATGATTATATGAGAAAATACACATGAGCATGCCTGTTGTGTATATTCATTAAAGAAAGAGTAAAATAATACAAATAGGTACTATGTAGAAACAGAACAAACAAATATGGCAGGTGCTGTTCTACATGTCAGGAAGACAGCAGTTAATAAAACAAAATCCATTTCTTCTGGAAGCATTGACACTGGTAAGAGGAGACTGATAGTAAGCAAAATAATTAAATAATTGCATACAGAGATATGGAAGAAAAGATAAAAATCTGAGCAGGTAATAGCTACTTAAAACCTATTTTTGAAATTCAATGATTCTTTCATCATCATATATCCATACCATTAAATCATGGCCCATCAGTCCCTTTCCTTTGTACCTTAATTTATGTGGATATGTGATAGGAAGGTCCATTTGGAGCATTTAAAGAATTCTGAATTATTAGCTTCTCTGGATAACAAACTTCCTGTGAAAAAGCCTCTCTCTTTTCCTTCATTAATACATTAGCCATAATACTTGACTCTGGTTAAAAGGTGGTAGCACCATAAAATTTTAAAGCTAAATCTAATCTAGGTTAAGAAATAGCGTGATTGTTATTAGCAATGCATTATATTTCCCTAAATAACCGGCCTTCCTAAGCGAAACATTTTTATTTCACCTTCTCTTTTTACAGCTGCATCCCTTTGGAATCTTTTATCACTTTATTGCATTTGAAGCGCTTTCTTTTTTGGGAAAAAAAAAAGAACTATTTGAACTTTACAAACAGATATAAATGGAAAGAAAGAAGAGGAAGGTCAAATTTTGGGTCTGCTAACCTTGGCAGTGTCCTTTGAAAGGAGTCCCCAGGTAGCTTTAACTTCTGCAAGCACACGTGAGCCTGAGATCACCCTCGGGCCCAGCCTGCTTGGCAAACTGACAGAGGTCAAATTTTCACACAAATGAACAATTTCCCTGATAAAGTGAAACTGGTACTTAAGCACAAGCTCTAATGAGCAGCCCCCTGTCTTTAGCTCCCACTTTAAAGTATCCCCAAGGT
The DNA here is from genome assembly GCF_023721935.1 of Panthera uncia. Taxonomy (NCBI): domain Eukaryota; kingdom Metazoa; phylum Chordata; class Mammalia; order Carnivora; family Felidae; genus Panthera; species Panthera uncia. The sequence continues at coordinate 49,964,069 of NC_064809.1, read as the reverse complement.
TTCCAGTACAATTTCATTTGACCTTTAGCTAAAGACCATATTTTACTAGATCACCAATTTCCCCTGATCCCTGGAGTGTTTGCCTATGTCAGCACTTATAAGAAACTCCATACTGCACACAAGGCAGGTGTCTTTATTCCTCTTTAAGAACAACCTATCTCTCCTCTCATCCATTCCCTCCTCCCCCCATCTCCTATCTCTCCTTTGACAGCATGATAGAATTTTTCAGACTGTTTCTTCAAATTCCCTAAACAGCATGCTTTGATACATTTTGGCCTGGGAGCAAAACATGATTATAAGCTATCCAAACTCCTATTATTTTTTGGACAAACTTAAAAAGTGGATGGGCTCCTTAAGGTTATAGTTAAGTGCAGATTTTTGTTGTATTCTAGGAGCTTCAAATCATTTATGTAAATTTCCTCTTTTCCTATTTGTTTCAGAACTAGGATCATATAATAATTAGTGTAAGTAATTGATCATACTGCTATTTTCTTGGTTTAGTAACTGCTTTTAATCATATAACATCCTGTTTGAGTCAACTGTTGTAAAAATAATATCACAGACATTATTAGAGACACTTATTCCCCCACTAATTATACCTGCATAAAGGGAGACAATTTCCATTCCACGTCCAAGAGGGAAAAGCTCAAGTGGGACACCTTCATCTTTTCTGCACTTTCTCACTCCCTCCTGACAAGGGAATAGCAGTGATTTATTAACTTCATGCCCTATGTGTACTGAGAAGACAATGTGATCTGCTTTCTCTGTCGTATGATAACCAAACTGGTATGGGCTTTGTCCTTGTGAGAATGAGGCCTGCAAACTGCAGTTACTGAATTCTGTAATAAAATATAAGGAAGCATGTTAGAGTTGCACATAGAAGCTATGTGCACCAATTCAATTTTTTTAGTTTTTTGGTTTTTGTTGTTTTTTTGTGTGTTTTGTTGTTTTTTGTTTGGTTGGTTTGTTGTTTTATTTTGTGTTTTTTTTTTTGTTTGTTTTGTTTTGTTTTGAGAGAGAGTGTGAGCAGGGGAGAGGGGCAGAAGGAAAGGAGAGAGAATCTTAAGCAGGCTCCATAATGAGCCTGTATGACTTGATCCCATGACCCTTGGCTCATGACCTGAGCTGAAATCAGGAATCAGATGCTCAACCAACTGAGCCATCCAGGCGTCCCTCCACCAATTCAGTTCTTATCAAGAAAGTCATATCTTGATCTTCATCTATCTCTTTCCTGTATATATCTTTCAGTCAGTTGCCAATGTGTCAGGGAAAGTAAAAGAGGTATTTGCTGGAGTACTAAATCCACAACATATACAATTATACCTTTTAGTCTGTAACATGATACATGTTATGACAATTGCCATTGTTGTTTTTATCCATTCTAATGAATAAAAATTGGAAACACTTAACTGTTTTGGGATCGAACAAGTTCAAAAGTAAAATCAAAACTAAATTTAAGTGACCTTAGACACCATTTTACTTTCTAGCCTTCTCAGTCCCCATCATTCCCAAGTATTTTTTTTTTTTTTAGAGAAAGAGAGAGACAGATTGAACATGAGCAGGGAGAGGGACAGACAGACAAAGAGAGAGAGAGAGAGAGAGAGAGAGAATCTTAAGTAGGCTCCATGCTTAATGTGGAGACCAATGCAGGGCTTGATCCTATGATTCTATGATCCTAGGATCATAACCAGAGCCAAAACCAAGAGTTGGATGCTCAACCAACTGACTCACCCAGACGCACCCCATCATTCCTAAGTATTTAATTCATTCTGATGAATAAAATTTGAAACAACTAACAGTTTGGTTAGAATTTAAACATTCAGACTAGCCAGTAGGCAATATATAAATAATACCATTAATTATTTTAAAAAATTAATGTTTATTTTTGAGAGAGAGAGAGAGAGAGAGAGAAAGAGAAAGAGAGAGAGACAGTGTGAACAGGGGAAGAGCAGAGAGAGAGGGAGACACAGAATCCGAAGCAGGCTCCAGGCTCTGAGCTGTCAGCAGAGTCCAACGTGGGTTCAAACTCATGAACTGCAAGATCATGACCTGAGTTGAAGCTGGATGCTTAACCAACTGAGCCACCCAGGCACCTCAATACCATTAATGATTTAGATATGTGAAACAGATATAGGAAAACAAACAGTGCACATTTTGTGGCATTTTAGTTATATACAGCTGTCCAACCATTAGAAATACAAATTTTTATGCTACATGTATTCATGGAACTAAATGCTTAATCAGTGATATCTTATTTAATTCACAAAAATCCAGATAGTTAGATGTGTTTCCTATTTCACAGCTGAGTAAACTGAACTATAAAGATGATAGCCACATACATTTCTTGTTGATTGTGCCTCACTCTAAGCTTCAGTATAGCTGTATTTCATTAATATTACAAATTTTGGCAGTGTGAGTTTTATAGATTGGTGTTTTACAGTATTTTCTAAAAAACAGTCCTGACACCTATGAGTTATAAATATGCAATTTTTTTCTCCAAGTAATATTTCCAACCACAGACAATGAACTCAAGTCATCAGTGGAAGATACACAGTTTTTGTTATAGTAAAAACAAAAATTATGTTAATATATAATACAGAGGAAACAAGGAAGAATTTATATATGGCTCATATGTCTAGGATGAGTTTAATACGTTAGGGCTTAGAGTCTAAATTTTGGGGAAAAGCTGTGATGGTCTTAGGTCCATTCAGGTTTCCTCATCCATATCAACAGCAGGAACACATACCCAAGTAATTTTCCACCTCTTCCACTCTATCTACAAATTGTTTTCCAAAATCCTCCCATAAAAAGTAAATATTGATTCAACAAATATGTATTATTTCAAGCCAACAGCTCATAATTTGGCATTTGAATTCTGTTGAATTCATTTAGTTATGTTTTCCCTAAAATTAGTATGCTGCTTTGGAAATTGAGGGCACAAAATAGTCCATAAGCAATTGGAAATTAGGGAAACACACGAATGTTCCAGCACAAAAAAAATGTATAAAATTCTAGACAAGTAGGTGTGAATACTGAACAAAGGGAGCCTAAAGATGAAAATGATAGATTTTGTTTGGCGGTACTGGTAGAGTATATAGCTGTTCTGCTTTGCCTGGGACTGAGAGATTTCCCTGGATGCAAGACTTTCACTGATAAAATACAAGAGTCTGGGAACACCAGGACAGTTGGTCAGCCTAAACTGGAAATTTTTTTAGTATGATATATTTATGGACAAATTTTTAATAATAATGCTAATAATTTCCATATTATTATTTGTAATAATCATAATCCCTATAGGACATTGCTCTATGGTAATTTCATATAGCCATCCTGTGTTATAAAGGCTATTATTCATACACAGAAACAGAGCCATATAGAAGCTCATCAGGTACCATAAATAGGTGGATCAGGATAGATTAAGATATTCAGGAATGGTGGGGAATGAGGGTAAAAGCATATTAAAAAGCATTTAAATTTAGTTTTGTTTTTGAACTTGTTCCATCCAAATGAATACCATCTTCAGACTATGTGTGTTCAATAGCTACCAGTTTCTATCTTCTGAGGGATTAATGAAGATGTTCCACAGTGAACACAGGAAAGGAATGGCATTGCTAGAAAGAAGAGTGCTCTGGGACAAGGAATAGCAGTGTAAAAGAGATAGATGGTGAAATGTTCAGTGTGGCAGGAACATTGGCTTTTGTGAAAGGAGAAAAAAGAGGTATGGTATTGTCAGCAAAAAAGATTAGAACCAGATTTATGCAGGCATGTGTTGTTTATATAGTGAGCAGTGATCATTTGTCAGAGGTCCTTAAGTAGGAGTGCGACACTATTATTTTTGAAAACCAAGTTTGGTGCAGCATTGCCAATAATTTGAAGAGAGGAAAGGGAAGAGAAGAAAGCAGTTAAGATGTTATGGCTACTATCTCCCAAAATCATAATGGTCTGAACAAAGTCAATGACAGTGGTGTTGAAGAGAATAGAGTCAAAGGCATTGAAAAGGTAAAATTGAGTGCTCTCAGTACATAACTGAGTATGGTAGTCAAGGAGAAGCAAATATGAGGATGATTAGAACCTGCCTTGTTTGAATCAATAAATAAATTGTGATTCAACTTTGAGTGATTTGAAAAGTCAGAAAATGGAGCAGATTTGAGCTAGGAAGAATTAGGGAATAAAGTCATATTTACATTTAGTTTAAACATAGTTTAAGTGTGCATGTGTCTTATGCTCTCCAATGAAACAGTGAGTTGGAAAGTTGTTTTTATCATTCTTAATATTAGAAGTCCTAAGGTAAGCATTCTGGTAGAAATGCTCTAACTTGATAGAATGAGGATAGCTTTACAAAAATCCAGAGCTGGCAAATAACAAAGTGGAACTGTGCCAGATAGGTTAATGGTCCTGAAAACCATTTACTCCAAGATGAAAAAGAAATGTGGGGTGGAGAGGAGGGGGAAATTAATGAACTAGGAGCCTTTACTTTTAACTTTAGAACAAGTCATATTTTATAGTCTTATGGGATGCTATTTAGGGAACATCATCAGGCTAATTCATCAGCATTAATTATTATTTATCTGATGTCTATAGTGCAGGACATTTTACTATATAATTTGCTAGATAGGAAGAGACACAATTCCTTTCCCCTAAGGATGCCATATTGCAAAAGAGATATGCTAAATACCATTATCAATTATGTCTGACTTTTCAAAAAGATAATTTATTGATTTGGGCCTAGTACAGTTATAGCACTCCATTGCTGCTTCACACACATAAACACACTCTCTCTTTCTCCAGGTCAAAATAACCAGGAAAGTGTTTTATAGAGCAAGTGAGTGACACAGCTCAATTCAAAAAACATTGATGGTACATCTCTTGTGTGCAAAGCTTTGTTTTAGGTGTCGCCTAGTAAAAAGTAAGATTAATAACATAGTTTTTGCCTTAAGAAAGAACTTAATAATTTATGAAGATGGAATTTTTCATGCCATTTTAATGCCTATTCTCTCATCTGATTTTCACGAATATTCTATGGAGTAGGTGAGGTCTTGTCCCATGTTTCATGCATGATGAAATTGCCTTAGTAATATCAAGGTAATATCATGTCTTCACACTTTGTGTTAAAGTAGTTGTCATTTATATAAATGAGTCACCATCACAAATGGGTAATAAAAACAGGGGAGGGTTAAACTGAAAAGAGTTTATGGTCTGTGTGAGAGGTTTAGATCAGTATCAGCAAACACACAGTACTTGCATCAGACTCCTCATTTGCATCACACTACTACAAACCTCACTAATCAGATCCCAGAACTCATTTCTGTTAGGCTAGAATTGGCCTTAAATTCCCTCTCCTCACAGTCTTTCAAATAGCCATTATAGTCCATTGCAAGTGACATTTGTCATGGAACCTATTTGTCACCAGATTTAGGAAAGAAGATGAGATGACAATTGAAAAGATACAACTGAGGTAAAAAATATTGGAGAGAAGAGTTCAGAATATTTTTTTCTGGAATTGTTTTGAGAAGAGGCATGTGATATCAACAGGAAGGGGCTTTAAAAAAGAGAATATTACTCAAGGGATAGTACAGGGTTTATGAGGAATTAGAACTCTAAGGGGAAGCATATAGTAAAACTGATGAATGATTATCAGATATGGGCCAGGAGATCTTTGTGTTACACAGAAGTCATTCTCTTTCTTGTTCTTTTCCTTTCTTCTCCCCACCCACCACACTGCCCCAATTCACAGAGAGACACATGTATAAACTTCTCTATTGTTAACATCCCCCACCAAGGATGAATCTACATCGAAACATCATAATCACCCAAAGTCCATAGTCCAACACTTATGGTGCTGTGTATTCTGTGTGTTTGGATAAATGCATAATAACATATATCCATCATTATAACATCATAGCAAGTATTTTCACTGCCCTAAAAGTCCTTTGTACTCTGCTTACTCATCCCTTCCCTACCCACCTTACTCATGGCAAATATTGATCTTTTTATTGTCTCCATGGTTTCATCTTTTCCAGAGTTCCATATAGTTGCAGTCATACTATATGCAGTCATTTCATACTGGCTTTTTTTCCTTGGTAATATGCATTTAAGTTTCTTTCATATCTTTTCTTGATATAATAATTCATTTCTTTTTAGTGCTGAATTATATTCCATTGTCTATATGCGTCATTCATTTATCCATTCACACACTGAAGGGCCTTTGGATTTCTTCCAGGTTTTGGAAGAAATTTCAGTTCAACATAAGAGAACCATAAAATGAATAAATGCCAAAAAGTGTAGTTGTTCAATTGTATGGTCAGAGTACATTTAGTTTTGTAAGAAACTGACCAGCTACCTTCTAAGGTTGGTGTACAATTTTGCTTTCCTGCTAGTAACGCATGAGAGTTCCTGTTGCTTCACATCCTCACCAGCATTTAGTGATGTCAGTGTTCTGGAATTTGGCCATTCTAATAGATGTGTTGCAGTATCTCATTATTGTTTAAATTTGTGTTCCCTGATGACCTATGGTATTAAACATTTTTTTATATGCTTTTTCCATCAGGGTAATACTGGTAAGAAACAATCAGAGGAAATGATCAAAAATGCCCTTAGAAATAAGTTGTGATGGCATAAATAAAACATCCACTAGAAGACTGAAAGCATAAATGTCAGAGATAACTTCTGGAAAGTAGAAATATTCAAAAACAGGGATACACACACAAACACAGAGAAAAGATAGAGGATATTTTCTGATTTTAAAACTTCCTGAAAAAGACAATAGAAAAAAAAAAGTTAAAGGAAAAAGTTCTCCGAGAAATAAAATAAGGGAAAAAATGTCTTACATGCACATGAGACACGAGACTTTAGTTTTAAAAGTGAACTGGGTTAGGCAAATCTTTTACTAATGCATAAAAACATGAATATAATGCTAGAGATTAATGTGGACATGGTAAAAGCTTAAAGAAAGAAAAAATAGTTTATATAAAAATAAGAGAAAGAATGACATTTTATTTTTTTACTTTTTTAAATGTTTATTTTTGAGAGAGAGAGAAAGAGAGAGAGAGAGACAGAGCACAAGCAGGAGAGGGGCAGAAAGAGAGAGAGAGAGAGAGAGAGAGAGAGAGAGATGGAATCTGAAGCAGGCTCCAAGCTCTGAGCTGTCAGCACAGAGCCCAGTGTGGGGCTCAAACTCATGGACTGTGAGATCATGAACTGAGCCGAAGTCAGATACTTAACCTACTGAGCTACCCAGGTGCCCCAGAAAGAATGACATTTTAAAAAATAAAAGTTACATACCATAAGAATGGAATAAAGTCTTCGAAATTCTCAATATCAACCTAGAATAATAGACCCTGCCAAATAATTACTGAACTGTAAGGTTAAAATTAAAATGCAGAAATTCAAGGACTCAGATAGGTACCCTTCCTCTACTTAACCAATTAGTTATGAAGGTACTAATATAAGGAAAGAAGTAAACAAAGAAGAAGAAAAATAATGAACAAGAAATAGCAAACAAGCAGTTCAACATAAGAGAACCGTAAAAAGAACCTCAGAATTATAGATATGCAACATGTCATGAAAGTAATCTATCCAGTTTGAAAGAGGAAGAAAAAAATAATAGCTATCTGATGAGTATGAATATTCAGGGGAAAAAAGTTTGCTAGGTGTGTGCTTGATCTTATTAGGTAGTAGGAAAATTTAGGGATAGGTGTATAGAAAACCTGGCAAGTTAAAATTGTGAGAGTTACTAAGTTCAGAAAATTAAGCTGTACAAGAAAAGAGATCATAGAATGCTACTTGATTCTGTAATGAAAAATTCACAATTTTCTTATTAGTGTAGCACTTATTAAAATTTGGATGAAGGGGCGCCTAGGTGGCTCATTTGGCTAAGTGTCCACCTCTTGATTTTGGCTCAGGTCATGATCTCATGGTTCATGGGTTCGAGCTCTATATTGGACTCCACACTGTGTGGAGCCTACTTGGGAATTTCTCTCTTCCTATCTCTTTGCCCCTCCCCTGCTCATGTTTTGTCTTTCAAAATAAATTAAAAAACTTAAAAAAATTGGATTAAGCTATATTCATAAACGAGACAGCAAGTTAGGTCTATAAGAAATTAATTTCAACTACAAGAGGAGTCAGAAGATAATATCTAAAATTGCTAACTATATATTCAGTTATAGTAATACAGAGGGTAAGTAGAAGGAAAAACTGCTAAAAGTACTTCAATTAATTAATAAACAGGAGAATGGTATGGCATGAGTGTGTACTTCTATTAAAAGCTTTTTGGCATCATGATCCAGTTTTTAAAATATGTTTTTCCAATTGTCAGATGCACTAGGTTAGTCTAAAACTGGAAAAGGACTTGATGACACCTCTGATCTTCCATTTTTTTCTCATGAAGGGAACTATCAAGCCCTCTCTGGGTAGTGTAGCCTTTCTTTTTTATGATTATGTTCATTGTGAAAATGGTTTGTAGGAATTTCTGATGAATAAAATTCTCTGTGTCATTATGGCTTAATCCTCAAATAGCTAGAGCTCTCTGGTATATCTTAATCTGACCTTATTCCCATTAGTGATACACTTTAGTCCAGTGTCCACCATGTGTTATTCCTTGAAGGCTTTCGCTCAGGCTCTTCACATGGGTCTGGCATGCACTTCTTACCCCTAATATTTGTCATTGTTCTATATCCCTCTCAGACTGTTAAAGGTATACTCCCAAGAATCTCCACAATATCCCTTCAGTACCAATTGAATTCTCCATTTTCCCATAAACTTGTTACAGTGCTTTGTAGCTCCATTTTAACATTTATCCCAATATATCTGGTATAAAAATTTAATACAGTCTTTGTGTGTTTTTCCTACTTTATACTTAAGTGTGTAGCAGATGTGCACATCCACAAAAATACACACTAGATTGCGAACTTCTAAAAGGGTATGACTAAACCCTATTCATTTTTTTAGTGATAATTTGTATAGGAAAACAATGAATACAGGTTGATTAAATTGAGCAGGTCACATATGCTTCAAGTCAAAGAAAATTGTTAAGAGAGATATCTGGTATATGAAATTCTGGTCCACTCTGAAATAATACAACTTATGATTCCACACAGTTTTTCAGACAATTTCTAATTAACCTTTTCTTTTTCTTTTCTTTTCTATAGAGGATGTCACACAACTGTCCAAGTCATTTTTTTTCTTTGTAAAGCTTCCTTGCTATCTTAGTCCATTCAGGCTGTTAGAATAAAATACCATGGATGGGGTGGCATCTAAACAATAGAAATTCTCACAATTCTGAAGGCTGAGAAATCCAAGATCTAGTTGCCAGCAGATTCAGTATCTACTGAAAGCCCACTTTCTGGTCCATAGATGATACCTTTCAACTATAATCTCACATGGAAAAGCGGCAAGCAATCTCCCTGTGGTCTCTTATAAAGGCACTAACCTCATTTATGCAGGCTCCATCCTCATGACTAACCACCCCTCAAGACTCCTCCCCCTAACGTTTTCACAGTAGGGGTTACGATCACAACATATGCATTTTGGGGCTGCACCAGCATTTAGATGACAGCACTGTCTTCACCAGGGTAGATGATCTGACCTACAACTTGAACATTTCTATGCTGGCTTCTCAGTAAACACACTGATATCTTTTATCTTAGGAGTAATTCAATTCTGATAATGGCAAAAGAAGTAATTATTAAACCAACCCTAGAGAAGCTGGATAAAAAACTGAAAAATAAGTAATAAAATAAAACAAAACAAAATAAAATATTTGAAGATAATAAAGAAATGTAGGTAAAAATTTAAAGAGGGAAACAGAAAAATAATAGCATGGGCATTTGAGTCTACTGCTCCTGAACAGATAGCTGAGAAAATAAAAATCTTTCAAAAAGCTCACAAGGCCATAAGGGCCAAAATTAGAATTCAGGACTCATTAAAAAGGAAGATGACATCATGCAGAAAGTAATATTATTTTTACAGAATTTATAAACAGTGTTCATCACTCAAAAACTAAGTAAGAGTAATATGAGGAGGTAAGACAATATTCTTGAAAACCAGAAGAAAGAATACAAAATAGAAGCAGTCCCATAGGGGACACAGATCATGAAGCTATTATTACACATGGACTGCAGGACAATTATGATGAATAAATTCAAGGACGTAAAAGACAAGAGTAAGAATTTGGGCTGTGAATTAGAAGCAGTAAAAAAAAGGAAATCAATGGAAAGTCTAATTCCTCAAAAAAATAGAACAGTTGGACATATTAGGCAGAGCTGAATAAAATGATTTAGTGAACTGGAATATAGGACAGGAAACATTCTAAACGACACAGAGAGACATAATAATGGAAAATATTGAAGAGAAGATAAAAGTAATGAAGATAAATGAAAAATCTAACATATCTGAAATTGAAATCCAGGAGCAAAAAGAAGGATATATTGGGAGCAGAAGCAATGTCTGGTGAGGCCGAGAATGTTCTAAAACATGTGAAACCTGAGCAGGACATACATACAGAAAACTCCACCTATCGACATCATAGTATACTTGCTAAAAACTCAAGTATAAAAGTTTAAAAAACAGCCAGGAGAAAAGGACCAATGACAGTCACAAGAGCAACCATATGACAAACAACTTACTTTTAATAGAAGCCAGAAGAGGACAGAATGACATCATCCAAGTACTTACTGAAAGAATGTAACTGTGAGCTTAACATTTCAAACCCAGAGAAAGATCCTTTAAAAATAAACATGAAACATATTTTCAGACAAACTAAAACTGAAAATTCGTCAACAGTCCATATTTTTATAAAAGGGAATACTGAAGGGTGATTTTAGGAAAGAGAAAAATATTGAAGATAGGTAGACAGACATAGGACTTAATGAAAAACAGCAGAAGACATAACCTAGTAAGTTACCTAGTAACTTACCTAGTTACCTAGTGAGTCTAAGTGCATATTGATAGTATAAAACAGCAATAATTTAATTTCATATGTGTAAGCATATATACATATGTGTAAAATGGGCATTAAATAGAGTTTCTGAATATTTTAAGTGTATTCAAGATGGTAATTTTTATACTTCTTGGTTGGCATTTTCATAGATGAGTTTGTTTTATTAATAACTGTAAACTTTTGATTTGTGTACTCTTTCTTCTGATTGCTTTCAGTGGAATAGTTGTAAAAAATATTGACAATAAATCTATAAATGAATAAAGAAATAAGAAAAAACAAGTACGTTGCAAATAAATAAATTATATTAAATTCTGGTTTTATCTCTTGCTAATTCCCTATTTTTATGTTCTGGTCTCAGTAAAATATATTTTAAAAAATGAATATTGTTTTCTATTTTTAACAATAGTCCAGACCAGATATCCTGACTATAAATAGTAGGTAAAACCAAGTACATATCTTTTCATTATATTGCTGTTCTCACAGCAAAATAAACTCTAAATGAGAAAGAAAGAAAGAAAGAAAGAAAGAAAGAAAGAAAGAAAGAAAAAACTTGGAAAGAAAGAAAGAAAGAAAGAAAGAAAAAACTTGGAAACCAGAATCATAAGCCTAGCCTATTAACTATGTCAGCCTGTGGTTGTCGGTGTTTTTTCAGTAATCAAGAGTCTTGATTCTTAATTCTCAACAAGGAGTGGATTTGAAACTGAGACCACTACATAAAGCTAGGATCTTTAAACCTCACTCACTGAAAAAGACTGTGAGAAAAAAAATCTACCTGTCTGCAAAATAAAACTACAAAGACATTTGTCCTTTTTGGCCTAAATTCTGGGTGGGAGAAAACCACTTGCCATCAACATCACATGACTTAATGAGAACATGGCTTTAAAAGTGCATGGGTATTTCTACCATATTATAGTTGGAGGTGTAGTTCTATAAAAACTGGAGATTGATTTCACTGAACAGAATTAGTTTTCTAAAATTAGTTTATAATTTCATAGCTGCATATGAGAAAATAATGTAAACTTCTAATATACTTTTATACATCCCTTATAATTAGTTCTTTCCTTGATTCAGCCTTCAAAAGGTTGTTATGGGGATCAGATTAGATAATATGCATAAAACTGTTAGATTAATGGCACATGGAAAATGCTCAATAACATTGGTTACTATTATTGTCATCATAATTATATTCACATTAAATTTTAATGTTTGTACACATAGAGAAAACAGAGAAGCTAACAATTATCAACCTTCTACTCTTCATCTAACACTGTGCTGTGTGCTTTCATAATTTTGTCTTATTCTTTGGAACAGGCAACTTTTTGGTAGTTGAGGCTCTGAGAAAGGTAGTGTTCTAAGATTTCCGGTAAGTAGTAAATTTAGAACTCCAAATTTTGGATCTTTGACCCCAAACCTTTAATTTGTTCTCCATACAACAAAACCATTCACAATCCTGAGTCCTCATCTTTATTAGTTCAAGTTTGTATCCTCAATATCAGATGGAAGATCATTTGGCTTTTTATTGTTAATTTCCAGTTAAAAGTAAAACAAATAAAATGGAAAGCACATAACAGGCTTCCTCCCACCCCCATTAACACAATCAGAATTCTTTTCTCTGGGTTTTCCAAGTTCACTGCTTGAGGCTTCTCCAGTCACTACCTCTCTCCAGAAATTAGAGTTAATGTAGTTAACATTTCACGGTGTATACAAATATTGAATGATTATGTTGTATACCTGAAACTAATACAATTTTGTATGTCAGTCATACCTCAATTTTAAAAAATAAGTAAAATGCAAAATGTGAAAGCAAAAACAAATAACTATCCATCTCTAGTTTTGTTATTTATTTAATTTTTTCATTAAAGAAAAATCTAAATCTAGCTTCACACTGTTTTGCTGTAATTAACATCCATGGTGGTAATGGATCTATATTCACTTCTATAGACTCTGAACTGATATATAGATGTAATGGAAATGATGATAATGGTGGTGATGTTGGTGGTAGTGGTTTGCATGAACTAAGTTAGTGACAAGGTTGGAAAGATAAATAGGAACTAGTTAGCGATGTTTTTTTTTTTTTAAAACGTTTATTTTTGAGACAGAGAGAGACAGAGCATGAACGGGGGAGGGCCAGAGAGAGAGGGAGACACAGAATCTGAAACAGGCTCCAGGCTCTGAGCTGTCAGCACAGAGCCTGACGTGGGGCTCGAGCTCACGGACCAGACCATGAGATCATGACCTGAGTCGAAGTTGGATGCTTAACCGACTGAGCCACCCAGGCGCCCCAATGGTTTTGAATATAGACTTCCTAGTTACTTTAGTCTGCCTTGAAAGCTAGTGGAGAAACTGAAGGATTAGAACATGTGAGACACTTGGGAAGATTTTCATTTTGGAAAGAACATTCTGATAATTTGGAAAATGGATTGCTGAGGAATGACTGGAGGGAGGGAAAGAAGCTAATAAGTTGTTATGATAATGTAAATTATCAGGACCCGAATTGAGACAGTAAAAAGATAGATCTAACAGATAATAAGAAGATTGATATATAGGACTAAGAATGATTGAAAATGGGAGAGTGAGGAGTTAAAGAGTGAGTCCAAGTTTGTAGCTTAAATGGGTGGGTGAAACGTGATGGCATTTTGAAAAAATAAAATATAATGTGAAAAGAGAGAGAGAATGATGAACTCAACTTTGGACTTCGGACTAGAAACTTTCCCAGTTTCAAATGGAGCAGGCAAAGACACGTGATCGTTGCCTCAGTGATTTCTTGCAGCAGGCTTTAGTTCTGAGGCAGTGCTGGGCTGTTCTCTCTCCCCATTCTCTTCTCTCTCTCAAGTGGTAGTACTACTACTGTTAGTAGTAGCAATAGTGGTTTCAGCAGTGGTACTGATAGTAATAGTAGTAAATCATCAGAGTAGGGTAGAAACTGCAAGATCAATTGCCCAGCACAAAAATGTTGTCTGGTGTTTAGTGCTCAGTTGATTGGCGGAGGACTCATTTTGCACCACAGTGTTGGTCACTCTTCCTGGCTCTTTAGTCTCACTTCAGGTTTTCTGGCCCTTTCAAAAATTTGATTGGACATTTAAATGATCTAGAGTCAGCTCTGTTGCTTGTAACTAATAATTCTTGCTCAAATTGATGATTTGAATTTGGGTGCCTGTAGAATATACAATTAGAAATGTCATATAGGAAGTATCAACTCATGGGTCTTGGTTCTTGAAAAAAAAATTCTCAGCTAGAGATTTGGCTGTGATCAGTATTTGGCTAGCAATTTTTTTTTAGCTTTTTTTTTTGGGGGGGGGGCTAGCAATTTTAACCTGCAAGGTCCTACGTACCTACAAGGTCTCTGAGGTGGTGGGTGGTGATGGAATTCCAAAACAGGTGAAGATTGTCCTCAGACGACTTATGGATGCCTCATCCTTTAAGACAAGAAAAAAATACTGGAAGCAATAGCAGAAATTGAGTACCTGCATTCCACAGAATCACTAATAACCATGATTGATCTTCTTTCCTCAAATGCATAAAGTTTCATAATGACAACGAGCTCTCTCCTACAGCCCAGGATCTGACCCCAAAGAATTTTATTTTCAAGTAAGCTTTTAAATATACTTCTCTAAGTATCTAGTTCATATAAGAGTTACATTTACACTTTTTTATTCTATTCTATTAAAAGTAGATGTGTGTGATGAGGACGATACTTGCTTTTTCACAGATCCTAGCCAGCTTTTATGATCAGAGATCTCTTCTTCATACCTGACTTCACTAGTCTAGTAATATTGGCAGGATTATATAAAATAGAAAAATTACTGAATTTTCAACAAATGCAGGAATTCAAGGGAGTCAAATTTCAAACACAATTTCAACACAAATCCCTCTTAATAGTTTGGGTTTGACAAAAACAGGAAAAAAACTTAACCAAGATTAAGTGAGATAAGTGCAGGTGATTAAATAATGGATTACAATATTTTTTTTTTCTGGAGTGTCATTTTCTCATCAACTACCTTCAATCTCTACTATATCTTTAATAACAAACATTGATTTATCTCTAATAATTAAGAACTACATATTTTAAGGGGCCTATCTGCTCTTACCCTAATAATTATTTCCCTTCCAGTACAAAAGAGGAGGAATTAACCATTTGAGATGAAGACCAACATATCATTAGCAAATTAGTTTGGATTATGGCTCTGTGCAGATAATTATTTTAATACTATCATAAGGTAATGTGTTTTTTTTTTTTAATTTTTTAACGTTTATTTATTTTTGAGACAGAGAGACACAGAGCATGAACGGGGGAGGGGCAGACAGAGAAGGAGACACAGAATCGGAAGCAGGCTCCAGGCTCTGGGCCATCAGCCCAGAGCCCGACGCGGGGCTCGAACTCACGGACTCACAGACCGTGAGATCGTGACCTGAGCTGAAGTCGGACGCTTAACCGACTGAGCCACCCAGGCGCCCCATTATGATCTGTTTTCAAATATCTTAGTCTCCCCTAGATTTAAGACCCCCTAAATGGCAGAGAACATGCCTTAATGATTTTTGTAAATCCAGAAGCTAACATAGACTCTGAACTATAGGAGGCTTCCAGTACATATTTATTGAAGGAGAGTTTGAAGAAATCATAAACCAATCAAGAAAAATTTTGCCCATTAAGAGGTTAAAAGGAGGTGCAGTCTATTGAAAAAAAAAAGTGTTTCATGTACAGAACTTATTTTTAGTAACACTTGTTTCTTAAGCACGTAATAAAGTGATTGATATTGTAGATACACAAAAGTAATGAACTTTTTTTGTAGGCTGCATATTAAGGAAGAGAATATTTAAGAGATTGTTAGGAAAATTCAACCTTTACTCTCCCAATACACTTAGATAACTGCACACATTTCTTAGTATAACAAAAACATTTAATGCTTGTGAGAATGTAATGAGAAGAAAGAAAAGAAATATTACCTGACAAGATTTCACTAAATGAGTGATATATTGAGCAATTTGAGATAACTTAGTCTTTGGAAGCATTCCCAGTCATAAAAACTAAGTCAAAAAACATCATTTTGCATAGTATTCACCTTCTTTGAATTCAAAGTTAATAAACCATAATTCTTATAATTTCTTTTTGAGAAGTAAGGATCATCTCTTTCAGAACTTTCATTCTGAATGTTGTTACAAGGCTCAAAATGAATTAAGGGTTTGTGTAAGGATGCTTTGAAAAATGATGTCTGTGTATGGGGTCTATTTGAAATTAGCAGATGACACTAGAATGATTAGATGAAAATGCTAATTTTATGATGCTTGTATCCTGCTGTTTAATCGTTGATTCTGACAATATTGTAATTAATTTTTTGCATCTATTTTGTTGGGTTTTTAAAACCAAGGGCATAATTTATACAATTAAATAAAACCTTGATGTTTTCAATCAAAAAAGGAAAACACTCGAAATAATATGGATCAGACCCTGTGAAAAAATCAAGTTGTTCATAATATAGCCACTTCACTCTGAATAGTTAGTATTGCAACTCTGAATTTCAATTAATGGTATCCTTCAAAAGTCTCATGCTTTGATAATTAGTTTGGACCTGTGTCAAATTCATTTAAATGAGAAATCAGCTGTCAAAGACAAAAACATACTTCAATTTAGAGATGTGCTTTTAACTTTTTAAAAATTTATCTTTTATTTTGAAATTTTTCAAATGCTCAGGAAAGTTGAGTGAACAGTTAAATGAACACCTGTGCACCCATCACTAACATTGACCAATTACTAATATCCTATCTACCTGCTCTATTTTCCTTTCTCTGTCCAAATGAATGTTGCACACATCAAGATATTTCACTTCTAACTACTTCAGCATGAACCATCCAAGACAAGGACATTTCTCTACCCAGCCACAATGTTTTACATTTTAGAAAGTTAGTATGAATTCAAAATCATGATGCAACCAGCAAAATTTCCTCAGTTGTAGCAAAAAAGTCTGTTATAAATTTGTTTTATACCATTGAGGACCAGTCAATATTGATGAATTATCATTGGTCATATGTCTTCATTTTCTCACAATCTGTAGAAGTCCTAGAATTTTCTGTCATTCTTCATATTTGATTCTTTGAAGAGTCCAGTCCTTTTGTCTTGCAGAATAACCCACATTTTGTATTATGTTTATATTTATGACTTGATTTAGGTCAAATATTTTTGACAAGACCATGGCATGGGTGATGTTCGGTACCTCTTACTATATTATCGCTGGAAACATAAAATGTTGGGTCTTTCCACTAGTGGCAATGCCCGGAGTAACACCCAGATCTCTCCATTGTAAAAGCACACTTCCCTTTTTGATAGTTCACAAATCATCTGTGGAGTGATACTCTGAGATCTTGTAAATATACTTTTATCCAACATGTCACAAATTCTTTTAGGTCCTATCGATTATTCTTGTTAGAATCACTAAAACTTCATTAGCAGATAGAAAATCATAATTTTCTGATGATATTTTTAGTACACTCCTCCTAACCCAATATTTCTTTCCCTTCCTCTTTCTTTTAAAAATTACTGTGGATCCATGCGTGTTCGTTTTAATTCCATGTATTATCTGTCAACCATTAAGTTCATTATTCATTTTGATACTAAAATGGACCCACATTTTGTTAGGAGAAGTTTCTACTAGCCAGTTTCTACTTCCATGTATCCTGACACCATTGGTCTTTGAGTATTTTCTTCTTGACCAATAACATATTCCAGGTTCACTTTTGTATTCTGAAGATCTAAAATCAATCATTTCTTCAGAGAACCCTGGTATTCTAAATGGAGAATGGTTTTCTAAAAGCAAGATCTGGGTACTAGTTCTGTGATTGTCTTTTTTTTTTTTTTCAATATTTATGTAACACATTTTTCCTCTCATTATTTTCTTGAGTAGGACCTCTGGTACAAATCTAGATATAAGTAATAATAGTTGACACCTTTGCCTGGTTCTGCCCTAAAGGAGAAGTACATTTTTACCTTTGAGTATGATTTAGGATGTAGGGATTTTATAAATTCTATTAATCAGATCAAGCAGGTTCCCTTCTGTTGCTATTGTATTGACAATTTTATCCTGAATGGGTGCTATTTATCTAATGACTTTTCTATACCTAACAGAAGAACATATGATTTTTCTGCTCAGTGTCTTGGTGAGATTACTGTATTTATTTTTGGAAATTTTTGGAAGTGACTTCAAATTTAAAAAATGTTATAAGAATCAAACTGATTAAAGGAATACCTGTATATGCTTTATCCAGAATAACTTATTATTAATATTTTATCTCACTTTTAAAATTATTTGATGCATGTACACTCTCTTCATTATAAATATATCCTTCATTATAAATATATATATATATATATATGTATTTTTGTATATACATACATTTTTTGTATTATATATATGTATATTGATGAACTGTTTCAAGTAGTTTGGGTACATAATACTCCTTTGCCCCTGAATGCTCCAGTGTCTATTTCTTAAGAATAGAGAAATTACCTAATCAAAGTACAGTTACCAAATGCAGTAAATTTAACATAATCTTAAATACTTTCATTTAAGCTATCATTTTTACTCCATTTTTTCCCAATTCATTGTAATGTCATTATAGCCTTTGTTCCCCTCCAGTACAGAACTAGTCTAGCTTCAGAAATTGCATTTAATCATCATGCCACTTTAGCCTTTTAAAATATGGAACATTTCTACAGTCTTATTTTGCCCTTTTGTGATATTGGAGAATATAGCTCCCTCACTTTTTATTAAGAGAAAGGTTTTTTCTGATTTTTTTTCTGGTTTGATATAATGTATTCTTGGCTAAAAAATTACATGTATGATGGTGTGTCTTTCTCAGGATATCACATCGGAGGGGTACATATTTTCCAGTTGTTCCTCATCGGTGATATCAATTTTGATCATTTCATCAAGGTCTGATTTTTCCACTGGTGGAAATTACTGGTGGAATTTTTCTGGACAACAACAAGTCTGTGGGAAAATATTTAAGACCATTCAATTATTAGATGAAGGTGACTTTTTTATTGTCATGGGTAGGTTTTTGGCTTTGTTAAGGTTGGTGTACTTTCCCTCACTCCTACGACATAAACATTCAAGAATCTCATCCAAAAGCCTGAGGTCTTTACCAAATCTCTTGAACTCCAACTTCTATTTTCTCAAAACAATATAAATCTGATAAAAACTTCTGTTCAGCTCTGTAGCATCCCAGCTTCTGCTTTCTGGTGTGTTGGTTTGTTTGTTCTGAGACATGTCCTTCCTTTGAACAGCTTTGGCGTCCAAACTATCACAAGAAAATTTCATGCAAATTTCTGGATTCTGTTTTCAGCAATTTCTTCCCCTCCATTACCAGCCCCTTGGAAATTGATTTTATATGTCTGCTTCCTTAGCTCAGTGTGAGTAGAGCTTCCTGATCATACTCTATTGTCTTTCACTGGCATTAGCAAATGCCCTCAAGTTAGAAGCAAAGATAACTATGGATCTAATGTGCATGCATTTCCCTTTGCTTAGGGATCACCATGTTGCTAATCTACAAAACATTCAGATAGGTGTTCCATGTATTTTGCATTGTTTTTATAGTCGTTTGGCAGGCAGGTTATTTTTATACAAGCTATTCTCTAATATTTTGGTAGTCTACTCACTGCTTTTGTTTTTTTTTTTTTAATTTTTTTTAACGTTTATTCACTTTTGAGATGCAGAGAGAGATGGAGTGTGAGCCGAGGAGGAGCAGAGAGAGAGGGAGACACAGAATCTGAAACAGACTCCAGGCTCTGAGCTGTCAGCACAGAGCCCGAAATGGGGCTCGAACTCATGGACGGAGAGATCATCACCTGAGTCGAAGTCAGCCACTTAAGTAGGCTGAGCCACCCAGGCACCCCCTCACTGCTCTTTTAATAACAGTTGAATTATGCATATCCAGCTTCTTTTCCTGTAATCTAAAATATTTTTTAATTTCCTAATTTAAAATTTTCCTGACCTAAAATGTGAAAGTGTCAATAGGTGTGACTTTTTTGCTGGACTTGGCCAGAGAACGTAGTGGTTTAAAAGTGTTCTGACTGTTCTTAGTTTTCCTCTTCCCTAGAACCTAAATCTATTCCTTGCCATTTTGTGCCATATTCTATACTCTTAGAGTCTGAATTGTGTAGACTGCTTCATCTGCGCGTCCTCCATTTTGACAGCAAGTTGGGCCTAGACACAGGGAGGCCCCTGCAGTAGATTGGCAGTTACTAGGATAGACAGACTGGGAAAATTTTCTGTACTCTTGTAAGCCCATGACAGTCTGGCAATGCTTGCATTCCTCTGTGACTGTGCTTATAGTCCCTGTAGACCTTACCTTCTTTCATAGCCTCAGCATGTATTAATTTCTCAAACCATTCTCTCCTTTTTCTTTCTTCAGGTCTAAGATGGTAACAGTCTCCACTATTACTTCTCACTGGGTGCTTCATCATTCATTATTAGTGTCCTCAGGTATACCCTCACTCCTGAAAATAGTTGATCCATTAAATACTCCAGTTAAATCCTTTGGAATAAACCATCTCTTTCTTATAGAAATTTCCACTGATATATTAGATCAGTAATTATCAAGAAATTCTCCCAGAGGAAAAAACAGACAAAAATATAAGTAGAAGATTTCAAAGAGGATAGACTGAGAATTTTTAATGTCTTTTTTCATAGATTTGCTAATACATAGCTAAGTAAAAATGTGTTAGTAATAAAAGTAACAAATGTTGAGGGGTGCCTGAGCGGCTTAGTTGATTGAGCATCTGACTCTTGATTTTGGCTCAAGTCATGATCCCAGGGTCATGCAATCAAGCCCTGCATCAGGCTCTGGACTGAGCATGGAGCCCACCCAATCTCTCTGTGTCTCTCTCTGTGTCTCTCTCTTCTCTCTCTCTCTCTCTCTCTCTCTATATATATATATATATATCTGCCTCTCTCCCCTACTCATGCTCTCTCTCTCTCTCTCTCTCACTTTCTCTCTCTGTAAAATTGAAAAAAATGAAACAAAAAAATGTTGAGTTCTCATTTACAAAACATGTCCATCAGAGGGACGTGGGTGGGGGGTGGTGGGGAGGGAAACATGATACAACCATGTCATTACTGTTAATGCATCTGCTTTGAATGTGGCACTCCTGCTTGTATTTCATTGGTCAAAACATGTCACATGGACAAGTCCAATTATAATGTAGTAGAGACAAATAACCCTTTCTCAAGTATATTGTGAATATTCTGGGCACTAGTGCACTAAACATAAGGAATTGCAGAAGAAAAAACAATGGAGGAAAAAGAGAAAAAGAAGTACATGAATAGATGACAATGTAGAATTGTCCAGAATTGAAGGAATTTATGAACCGCAAAATAAATGTCCACTCTGTGTACAAAGCCAGTTAAACCAATATGAAGCCATACTCAGAAAATAACTGAATTGTAAAATACTGACATTGCAATGAAAATGTTAAAGTATGTTAGAAAGAAGTGACATATCTACAAAAGTATGATAACTAGATTAAAACGTTCTTTCTCGTGAACAACAATAAATACCAGAATACACTCCCAGGATATTGTCTAAGTTCTGAGAAACTTAGTATTTTATGACAACCAAGCTATCATCTAGGAGTCCAAACAATAAAGACATTTGTGAGTCATAAAACATTAAGCAAAATTTCTACTCGTAGACTGTTACAGAAAGAACTGTTACAAAACATTATTGAGCATAAAGAAAATGAATCCAAGTTGGGGGGGAGGAGGGTAAACAAAAATATTAGGCCCTCAAAATTTGGTGTTGCAATATTAATGTCAAACAGCAAAGATAAGAGGTAGGAATACAAGTTAGTAATCAAATGAAGAATTTACAAAGAAGATATAGAAAAACTGAACTTATGTACATCCTTAATAACATGATTTTAACATTTATAAAGCAAATCTGAAAAAAATAATAGAGTTTTGTGTGTGTGTGGTTTTTTTTTGGGGGGGGTGGGTTGGAGAGGGAGAGAGAACAGGGAAATGGGCAGAGGGAGAGAGAATCTTAAGCAGGATCCACACTCATTTCAGAGCCCCATGCGGGGCTTTATCCCATGACTCTGGGATCATGACCTGAGCTGAATCAAGAGTTGGAGGTTCAACTGGCTGAACCACCCAGGTGTCCCAATAGAGAAATTCTTAAATACAGAGTCAGTGGAGAGATTTTAATACATTTCTAATGAAAATAAAGAGATAAAGGAAATTAAGAAATACAAATAAAGATTTAATATGGGTTTATCTAATAGAAATATATTAATCTCTGAAGCCTAGTATGAGACAATGCAATCATTTTTATGTATAAATATATTGACAAAGAAAGAACATGTGCCTTTCACAACTGTGTTTCTAGAAACTTAATAAATATTATAGAGACCTCATTGTTTGACACAATGCAGTTAAATGAGACATGCAAAAATTAACTAATATAATAAAAAAAATTACTATAGGTTGCAAAAGTTTTAAATGCCCAGAAAAAAATCCGTGTCTTTGAGGGGGGAAAATCAATGAACATTACAAAATAGAACTGAATGTATTAATTTTATTTTTGTACTATTTTTTTAAATGTTTATTTATTTTTTAGAGAGAGAGAGCACACACAGGAGTTCATTCACAGGAATGGGGGAGGGAGAGAGTGGGAAACAGAGAATCCCAGCAGCCAGCACAGATCCCAAAAAGGGTTCAAATCCACCAACTGTGAGATCATGACCTGAGCTGAAATCAAGAGTCTGATGCTTAACTGACTGAGTAACCCAGATGGCCCTGAATGTATTAATTTTAAAAGATACAACAAGATTTTGGAATATTTCTATCCATAATTTCAATTGTATTTTCAGTCAAGAAAATTTGAAATTCTGTGAGCTAAGAATCTAACACAGAAACTTACAAGGACAAGGATGTAGCTGAAAGAAAAGGGGAATGAACAAAATAAAGATAAGAACAGAAATTAATAAAATATAAAATAGTAAAACATATAATATACATATGAGGATCTTCAAAACCAGCTGATTTTTTGGAAAGAAAAATCTTTAGTAACATTTATGAGGAAAATAAAGCAATAGCAAAAGACTATTCATTAAAATATGGAACAAAAAAAGGCAGAAATAACTACAGATATAATAGAGATTAAATATATATTTAATATATATCAATATATGTTATATATAGTGAAACAATTTGTCAATAAATTTGAAAATCCTTATGTAATTGATTATTTACATCAATAACAATTATAACATCAATAACCAAAATTCTTTTTAGAAAAAATAGAGATCTTTGAAATCCTCTAAGCACTAAAGATTTTAATTTAAATTTTTAATTATTAATTTTTTTAATGTTTATTTATTTTTGAGAGACAGAGAGAGAGAGAGAGAGAGTAATCAGGGAGGGGCAGAGAGAGAAGGTGACACAGAATCTGAAGCAGACTCCAGGCTTTGAGCTGTCAGCACAGAGCCCGACACGGGCTCTAACTAACGAACTGCGAGATCATGACCTGAGCCGCCCAGGCACTTCTAAAAATTTTAATTATTAATCAAGATAAACTACTCATCCTGAAAAGACACCAGAACCATACCATTTTACAGGTGAATTTACTAAAACTTCAAAGAACTGAAAATGTCCTTCCTATGCAAACTGTTAAGAAAGTATTAAAAAGGTGGGATTGCATAATGCAAAAAAATGGATCATAGACCTAAATGTAAAATGCAAAACCATAAAACTTCTAGAAAATAACAAAAGAAAATCTAGGTGACCTTGGATTTGGTGATGATTTCTTCAATACAACACTAGAACCGCTAGCCACAGAAGAAGACATTGGTATATAAAAAATTAAAATTAAAAACATCTGCTCTGTGAAAGACACATATAGGAGAATGAGAAACAAGCTACAGACTGGGAGAAAATATTTGCAAAATGCATAGCTGTTAAAGCATTGGTATCCAAAATATACAAAGAACCTTCAAACTATACAATCAGAAAACAATTAAAAATGGTCAAGAATCTGAAAAGATACCTCTTCCAAGATTGACAAATGGCTTATAAGCATATGAAAAGATGCTCAAAATTACATGTCATTAAAGAATTGTATGTTAAAACCGAGATACCACAATACTACTTAATAGAATGGCTAAAGTTCAACAAACAAGAAAACTTACCATAAAATCTGAAAATACCCAATGTTTTCAAGAATCCAGAGCCATAGGAATTCTCAGTCATTGCCAGTAGAAATGTGAAATGCTACAGCTTCTTTGGAAGACACTTCAGCAGTTTCTTTTTCTCCTTTTCCTCCTCCTGCTCCTCCTTCCTCTTCTCCTTCCCCTTTTTCTTCCTTTTCTTCTTCCTCTTCTCCTCCACTTCCTCCCTCCTTCTCTGGCAGTTTCTTACAAAGCTAAACATAGTGTTACTGAATGATCCAGTAATTACTCTGCTAGGTGTTTACTTGAATGAGTTGGCAACTGTGTTTACACAAAAACCCACCTGACAGTCTCTGTAGTGGTTTTATTAATAATTCCCCCAAACTAAAAGCAGCCAAAGTATCCTTCAATAGGTGACAAAATAAACATACTGTGGTACATCCATTCAATGGAATATCATTCAATAATTTAAGAAAATGAACTAGAAAGCCACACAAAGATGAGTCTGGGGCGCCTGGGTAACTCAGGCAGTTAAGCATTCAATTTCGGCTCAGGTCATGACCTCACAGTTCATGGGTTTGAGCCCTGCCTCTGGTTCTGTGCTGTCAGCTCAGAGCTTAGATCCTGCTTCAGATTCTGTGTCTCCCACTCTCTCTGCCCTTCCCTGACTTGTACTCTTCTCTCACTCTCTCAAAAATAATAAACATTAAAAAAATAAATGAATCTTAATTGTATATTACTAAATAATAGAAGCTAGTCTCTAACGGCTGCTATATGATTCCCCCTCTATTGCCACAGACTATGAGTCTGGAGTTTTCGCTTGTCCAGCAAGAGAGTGGATGCAGAATTGAATACATGAGAGGCTAATGTCCGGGAAGAGACAAGGGCCCTGAACAAGGGCTTCGTCTCTGTATTTATTGAGCTCACAAGATATTACTCATGTGGTGAACGTGAAGAAAACAAGATCTTACAACAATTATGTATTAATACTGGATTTATTAATGATAAAAAAGGCACCACACTAATGCAAAACATTAATAAATTAAACTGTGCACAGGAAAGGAGAATATATGGGAGCTCTCTGTACAACCTGCTGAAGTTTTCCATAAATTTAAAACTGTTTTAACAAATAAGTCTATTAAGTGAAAAAAAGTTCAATACCCATTTGTATGAAAAGCATAGAACAAGATGGAGAAAGATGGAGAGTGATAGTAGATGTGCAAATGAAATATACCCAGCATTTGGGGAATAATTTGACTTCTAGATATCAAGGTGTAATATAAAGGTCTATCAACTCAAGTGGGCTGGTATTGGGGAAAGCTTTGCTACAATAGTTTAATTAATGAAAGCTGAGGAACAGATCCATGGACAAATGACACTTTAACTTCATGAATTGGGAAGCAATGCAGACCAGCACAGAAAGGATGGACTCTTCAATGGTGCAAAGAGTACTGATTTTCTGCGTGGAAATAAAAACTGGTAAAACCCTATCTCGTGGCAAATAAAAAAGAAAATTCCCGATGGACAAAAGAGCTAAATGATAAAAACTAAGTTTTAAATTTTTAGAAGAAAATATATCACCATGTAGTAGGGAAGTAGTTCTTAAATAAGATTCAATGTCATAAAACCTGAAATAAAACTTGGAAAAATTTGGCTATATTAGCACGTTTTTATAGAAGATAAAATATGCATTAATTAAAAAAAAACAGAGACTGGAAGAAAATAAAGACAACAAATATTTGACAAACAGCAGTAACCAATATTTCTAAATTGTTAAGAAAGACTCATCAACAGAATAATGAGCACAATATGTAACAGAAGCTCCTCATGAACAAGAACTCCACCTAATTATTTATGATATTTGAGAAAATGCAAAATAAAATGATATTAAGATACTATTTTACACATAATAGAATGGCAAAATGAAAATACTTGCTAACACCACTTGCTTTGGAGGGGTGTGGAGAAACAAACATTTCTATTGCTACACCATGATAGTGGCAATATAACCAGCAAGCATAACTCGGTACATAATCTGATGGTATCTAATACATTTGAAAAATGCACACTTCTTACCAAAATATTCTACTCTCAGATTAAGAAATAGCTACCTATTTTGCCATTGCTGTATTTTTATTAATATGTATCATTTTGTGTGCCTAATGCAGAACTCTAAAAATTCTTTTGGTTGTAAAAGTATGTTTTATTTTGACTTAGTGTGAAGAGACCTCTACCATGCAGAGAAAGCATTGTTCATTGCAAAAAAAAATACACATTTCTAAAGTTGCCTTGTGTCTCGTCAAAAATCTAACTATTCAATAACTATGTTCTATTTCTTCTATATAGTTGAAAATATAAATTGCCCATGGTAGTTTACTAATGATCAAACTCATCCAACTCTTCATTTACATAGTTTATTTTTCTCCCAAAAGAGAAAGAGTTTTTTTTGTTTAAGGGCAAATAATATATGATACTTCTTCTTGAGAATACTGGGTAATAGACAAAAATTCCACTGGCATTTCTATCATTCACAAGCTCACTCATTTCTACATTCTTTTGTATGGGCTCTGACAATATAATGGTGTTTCTAGCCTTTTATTCTTGATCTTGAACAAAATCCTGGTGTGCCTGTCAGAATTGTAAGGGAGAGTATAAAGAAGTTATGCACCATGGTGCCAGAAATGAGAGGCAAATGAATAATTTGAAATGGTAGATTTTAGAGAGACAGAACAGAATTTGCTATTCTTAAGAAACTTGACTGAGGCATTTAGGATAGAAAAGAAGATCTAAGTTACTGTATATCTCTAACAGCCAGGGCATAAATAAAACTTACTGATCTTTGCATTTTATAACCAATGTTTTTTTACTTTACCTTAAAATACTCTGGTAGTTACTAAAATAGATTATTTGACTGTTATCGTCTTTATTAAAATATACTTAGCCAATATAAACTACGTTGTGAGAGTACATCATTCAGGCAGTACAAACATAAGAATTAAATTCATTCTGACGGGTTCATGTATTTTATGAGTTTTAGGGAACCATTTATGAAAAACTCTAATCCAAAGTGAATATCCAATGTGAGCATATTAATGTGAATTAATATATTACTCTATACTATATAACATTAATATTAATATATTAATGTTCCTATATGTCTAACTTTCAAGCAAAGAATCAAAACACATTCAAATTAAATCGTTCTGGCAATTTTAATAAAACTTCATTAAAGTGTTCTTGACTCAGGGTTACAGTTGCTTGAATAATGTATATTTTGTTTAAATTGTTATGGTGTTTAGGCATAAATTTATTTGTTTGACATATATCATTGTTTTACATTTTCATATCTTAGGCAGATTTGTGAGAGTATGTATTTCAGCTAAGAAGACTCATTCCATTTTCTTGAATCTCCACTTAGCATTTCACCTGAGTAGTAAATGAGGTTAAGATTTATGAGGTTAAGAGAATTTTCCGAAACAAGTCATTTTAATTTGGAACTTGAGTGATAAATTACACAGAAATTCCTCTTTAAACCATTGTGAAAATATTTTCTTTAAATTATAAGTTGTATTTATCTGTTACCTAGATAACATGTAAAAAATATACATTTTGGGGGAGTATATAAAAATATACATTTTTGAGTTATTTTTGACAACGTTATAAAGCAAAACAACTAACTTTAAAATTAATTTTCCCTTCATGTTCCTTTTCTTAATGTTCATCTTCTTAATTTTTTTTTAATGTTTATTTATTTTTGAGAGAGAGACACACACACACACAGAATCTGAAAGAGGCTCCAGGCTCTGGGCTATCAGGATAGAGCCCGATGTGGGGCTTAAACTCATGGAGTGTGAGATCATGACCTGAACTGAAGTGGGACTCTTACCCAAATGAGCCACCCAGGCACCCCATTAATGTTCATCTTTGATGAAGAGAGAGAAAGAAAGGGAGGGACAGAGAAAGAGGGGGAGAGAGAAAGAATCGCAAGCAGGCTCTGTCCTGTCAGCATGGAGCCCAAAGCAGGGCTCAAACTCACAAACTGTGAGATATGACCTGAGCCAAAATCAAGAGTCCAACACTTGACTGACTGAGCCACCCAGGCAGCCCCCCTTCATGTTCTTGGAGGCATCTAGTTGGTACAAAACTATTTACATTGTTGGTTAATTCTAATTTTGTCTCATTTTTTTTTCTTTTCTCAAATGTAATAACTTTCCTGGGAAAAGAAGAATATAGCAGGGCAACTTGAAATAGCCTAAAGTTATAACGTTCAAAAGAGAGTGGGAAAATGGTATACTTGCTTTGAGGTTAGCAGTGATTAACTGTGTGCATTCATATTGTACATTGATGCTCATAAAGTGCTTTTATGTAAACAATGGTGTCGTATTTCATTGTGCATTTACTGTATGTCAAACACACTGATAAGTAGTTCATCTGCGATACTGCTTTAATCCTCAAACAACCCTATGAGTCATTAGGCACTACTATTATTTCTATTATATGAATGCAATACTGAATTTTAGGTAATGTATATAAAATCACATAGAGAGTAAAACTAGTAAATGGCCTGATTACTGTAGCATTTATCCTATTTATCTATGTTTCTCATCTGTCATCTATCATCTGATTTCTTGCCTTTTTGATCTATCACTGACAGAGGGGTTTTGAAGACTCCAACTGTAAAAGTATATTTGTCTATTTCTTATTTCACTTGTATTGCTTCACATACTCTGTGATGTTCTGTTAGGTGCATGCACATTTAAAGTCTTCTTTTAAAATTGATGCCTCTATTATTATGTAATATTCCTGTTTATCCATGATAATTTAGTTCTGAAACCTCTGAAATTAACATAGCTATTTGATTAGCATTAGTATGGTACATCTTTCTCTATCCCTTTGCTTTCCATCTGAGTCTTTTATTTAATGTAGGTTTCTTGTAGACGACATACACTTTGACTTTTAAGTCCCTTCTGACATTCTCTATCTTATAATTAGTGTATTTTGAGCATTGAAACTTAAAGTGGTTATTGATGTAATTGGATTAACACCCAACAATTTTGTACATTCTTTGTTTCTCTTGTACCTCCTCATATTTTGCCTTTTCTAGTTTTAACTTGCAATTTATATGATCTTATTTTATCTCCTCTCAATGTATCAATTATACTTTAAAATATTTAGTGGTTGACCTAGAGTTTTCAGTATACATTTTAAGCTAAGCCTAGTCCACCTGCAAATAACAGTGTACTGCCTTACATGTTATGCAGGTGTCTTGTACCAGAATATTCCCAATTCTACATCCCATTTCTTGTATTGTTCTCATGCACTTTATTTTTCCATATGCAAAGTCATGCAATACATTATTATTTTTAAAATTTCATTTATTTATTTTGAGAGAGAGAGAGAAAGTGTGAGCATGCATGCAGGGGAGGGGCAGAGAAAGAGGGAGACAGAGAATCCCAAGCAGGCTCCCCACTTGATAGCAGAGGCTCTTGCTCTGATAGTGCAGAGTCCCGCACATGGGGCTTATCTCATAAAGCACAAGATCATGACCTGAGCTGAAATCAGGAGTCGGTTCCTTAACCAAGTGAGCCACCCAGGTGCCCAATACGTTGTTATTATTTTTAAAAAGTAGTTATCTTTTCCAACAATTAAAAATAAGAAAGGTAAAAGATTTTATCTTCTATTGGTCCTTCTCCAATGCCATTTTTTTTAAAACGAGTGTCATGTATCATTTCTTTCCCCCTGGAGAACTTAACATTTCTTATAAGGTACTTCTGCTGGCAATAAATAAGTCAATTTTTGTTTGATAGGTTTTTATTTCTTATTCACTTTTGAAAGATAATTTCACTAGATATAGAACTCTACACTGATGGGGTTTTGTCTTTTTCTTTTGAGTATTTAAAATATTTTAGTTACTGTCTTCTTGCCTGCATGGCTTCAGATGGAAGTCCACTGAAATTCTTACCCTTATTTCTCTGTAGACAAAATGTTCCTGCCCTCCTCACTGACTTCTTTCAAGATTTTTTTCTCTGGTTTTCTACAGGTTGAATATGATATGACCATTTTTTTTCTTAATCCTGTTTGTACTTTCTGAGTTTCCTGCATTTGTGATTTGATGTCTGGCATTCATTTGGGAAAATTCTTAACCATTATTACTGCGGGTCTTCCATCAGTTCCCTTTTCTCTTTCCTTCTTTTCTTCTGCAATTCTAATCACATTTATGATGTTTGATATCATCCCACACTTCTTGTATGTTTTGTTCTGTTTTGTTCATTCTTTTCCCTTTTTGCATTCTATAATCTTCAGATTAAATCTCAGTGTTTTAGTGGGTCCAGGTATGTGGGCTCTGACCTCAGGATTCCTCCAGTGGTCTTTTTTGTTCTCCCGTCCCCACCTCAACCTCTTCCTGTAGTATGTTCAGTCTGTATCTATATCAACTTCTGTTGACTTGTTATCCCGTATAGGTAAGATAGCAAACCCAGAGAGCGATAAGGTTAGAGGAATGCCCTTCCTCATTCTGGAAAAAGGCTCTGGTACAGGTCTTTTTCCCTGGAAAGTAGGCTTTTATTATGGAGAAGGTTCTGAAGATATTTCACAGGGGTTGTTACTCCCCTCCACCTGCTTGCCAGAGCCATCAGGAAATCTTTCTTAGACCTTCGCAGTGATAAACCGAAGTTTGTAGCTGCTTCTTCCCCCCAAGATTTTAACTCCCAGGAATTTCTCACTCCCAAATTAGACTTCACTTAGTCTCCAACAATTTGTAAAACTCACCTTGGAAGTGTTCCTACCGATTTATGATTACAGCAGCTTCTGCTGAAGATATGTAGATTGTGGCTATGACTCTCTGGATTCACCTTTCCCTCCAGATATCAGTGTGGCAGTTCACCCTGCAAATTCAGTTTTCTGATGGATGCAAGACAAGTTATTGATTTTCAGTTTGTCAGGCTTTTACTTGTAAGGATGACAGTGGCAACTTCTGTGCTTTTTACATGCAGAAGCTGACACCAGGAATCCAAGTTCAATCACACACACACACACACACACACACACACAAACACATATGGACACATTTTATAGTTGAGATGCTGAATCTTAGAGACTCCTATAAAGAGACATTAATTTAGGGCCTTACACCAAAGTCACATAGCTACAGAATGGCAATCGCAGACCTAAATCTTTAAGTCTTCCTGGGCATATTCAAGATGTTTCCTGCTATAACACAGTTCAGTGCTTCTCATTTCTCTTTCTTTACCATAATTTCTGTCATCTGGGATAAAATCAACAGCTTCTAGTCTATTTAGCTTGTGGAGATATTATATGTATTGCAAACCTAATTTTCAACTCACAAAAATTAATGTATTCAAGGTTGCCTCAAGATACATTTATATTTCCTTATAAATAGCTCCTAATTTTCCTATATCACACCACCTAAATAATTTAGGAGGATCACTTGAATGTTCACAAACAGAATAAATCAATTCTTCAAGTGCTATGCTCTGGAGCTCAACTTTCTCAATAGATGTTTGTCACCAGAAAAGGTGAATTTAAACATTCAGGGGGCAAGGAATTTTAACATTTCATTCTAGATATGTGTATAAATTCCTTGTAATTCAATTTTCTACAAAGAGAGTGAATCTCATGAATACATTCTAGTTCTAAACAAAGGATGGTACCAAAGTAAATGACTTAGTATCACATCAAATAATTTGAGGATAAATTGTACATCCACCCCAATGTTTATAGTAGCACTACCAAATAGCCAAATTATAGAAAGAGATCAAATGTCCATCAACTGATGAATGGGTAAAGAATGTGTACGCGCGCGCGCGCATACACACACACACACACACACACACACACACAATGGAATACTACTCTGTGATCAAAAAGAATGAAATGTTGCCATTTGCAACAATGTGGATGGAACTAGAGTGTATCATGCTAAACAAAATAAGTCAGGCAGAGAAAGACAAATATCATACGATTTTACTCATGTGTATTTTAAGAAACACAGCCGGTGAACATAGGGGGAGGGAAGGAAAAATAAGAAAAACAGAGAGAGAGAGAGAAACCATAAGACAGTCTTAAATACAGAAAACAAAATGAGGATTTCTTGAGACGAGGTGGGTGGGAGGATGGGGTAAAATGGATGATGGACATTAAGGAAGACACATTTTGAGATAAGCACTGGGTGTTATATGTAAGTGATGAATCACTGGCTTCTACTCCTGAAACCAATACTACACTGTATATTAACTAGCTTGGATTTAAATAAATGAATTTAAAAAATAAAATAAAATAACCATATGTGTCTGTGCCTTCATATGCAAAGATAGTGAAACACTTTTGTGTCTCACTACAATTTCTGTAGCAGTAAATCATATCTTTTTGTTCCATATTAGTGAGTGCTTCAGTTATATAGATGCCAGTACACAGAATTCCTAGAGTTGGACTGAATATTAATGCAAAATATATTCATTACAATGATGGAAATAGCTAATTGTAAAATGTTAACCCTTACTTTAACTCAATGCTATAAAAATCTCAATGGAAAATGGTTAGATTCATTTTAGAAAGTTAAAAATTGTTTTTCTTTAAAGTTTATTTTTATTTATTCTTAGAGAGAGTAATAGAGAGCAAGCAGAGGAAGGGCAGAGAGAGAGGGAGACAGAATCCAGAGCCCGATGTAGGGCTCCAACTCGTGAACCATGAGATCATGACCTGAGCTGAACTCAAGAGTCAGACGCTTAACCAACTGAGCCACCCAGGTGCCCCCAATTGTAATTTATTTTAATTTTTTTTGCCAAAAGTAAAGTTTCCAGTTTATCTTAATATGACAGTCTTACTGGACAAAAAGCTCCTCCAGGACAAACAAAGGGAGATATAGATAGATAGATAGATAGATAGATAGATATAGATATAGATATATGCTTTGAGCCAAGAACTGTTCCAAGCACTTTACATACCTCTAATTTCTTATCTTTGGATAAATAGCATCATTTCTATTAACTCCAGTTTATAGTGAAGTCAGCTGAGGTTTAGAGAATTTTCTATGTATGAAACTCTGATGTTATCCATGGCTATCTCCTACCATGTGGGAAAAGTCAAGGTTCGGAAGGAGAAAATGAAGAGAGGTGAAGACAGAAGATGAAGAAATAGAGGAGGATACATACAGCATCTGATTTGGTGAGTTTCATCTTTGCCTTTCCCATATTTTTTTGAAATTATTTTTTAAGTTTGTTTATTTAGAGAGAGAGAGAGAGAGACAGTGTGAGCAGGGGAAGGGCAGAGAGAGAGGGAAAAGAGAGAATCCCAAGCAGGCTCTGCACTGTCAGCACAGAGCCTGACGTGGAGCTTGAACTCACAAAACTGTGAGATCATGACCTGAGCCGAAACCAAGACTCGGATGCTTAACTGACTGAGCCACCCAAGCAAACCCCCCTCCTGCCTTTTTTTTTAAACAAATATATTTACTCTCCATATTCTGGCCTAAACTAGTATGGAATGGATTTTAGCCCCTTATAATTACCTGTTTTTAATATTTAACCACATACATTATAACTGAAAAATTATAAATCAAGTTTTATAATGTCATAAAATCACAAAACTTTTCTAATTTTGAATTACAAAACAAGTAACATTCTATTGGGAGATCTACCATTGTTTGCCTGATTTTTCCACTGCAGCTGTACTAACAAAGCTTCCTCTGTGAACAGGGCAGTCCAGTTAACAGATATTAAAACAACCACTACTTTAATTCAAGAAACATCTATTGAACACGAACAATGTGCAAAACACTGTTTACTAATCTACTCCTCTAACCCTCTTCTAAAAGTAGAGTACTCCAGAGTTTAGTCCTTGACTCTCTTTTCTTCTTTATAAACAGGGTATTTTAAAATTCTATCTATAGGCTGATGATTGCCAACAGTAAATTTCCCACACTGAATTCACATTTAAGCTTCTCACAATTAATTGCAATTCTCTCCTTGACCTCTTCATTTGTATGTCTGTTTGGCATCTCAAACTTAACTTTTTAAAAAATAGGACTCTTAAACCCACACTCTCAAAACCTATTCAGAATCTATTTCAGAATCTACTTTCTTCCTTCCACTTCCCTCTGCTATGACCACTTAAACTCCTATCTCCTTTGAAATTAATGGTTCCTCAACAAATGCCTTTCTTCTGCTTTGATTTTTCTATAAGTTGTTTTCCATACCACAACCAGAGTGCTCTTTTAAAACATAAACCAGGTTATGCACTCCCCTTGATTAAAGTCATCCTATAAATTACCTTCAAAATGATCCTGGTTGCAAAACCATGCAGGATCTGGCCTTCCCCTTTCATGTTATGACACTCCCCTTTTGCAGACCATGCTCTTCATACACTCCCCTTTCCATTTCTGAAACACATCAAGGTCATTTTCACCTTAGAGTTTTGTACTCTCTGTTCTGTGTGCCTAGAATGATCTTTCCAGTGATTTCCCTGCTATTCAACTCAGTTTAAAAGTCACTTCCTCAGACAAAACCACTTCTAACTGCCCAGGTGAAAAAAGGTATGTTGTATCCTATTTTGAGTCTATGTATCAGAGTTATCACTATCTAACATTGTATTTCTTTTGTTTGTTTTCTTTCTTCTTCCTACTAGGATGTATCTTGCCTAGTCATTAGACTTCCAGTACTTAAAGCAATAGTTCATAGTGATTGTCCAAAATATCTATCGAATAAATAATTGAATGAATGATTTTTTTTCTCTCTCAGACTCCTCATCTAAGTAAATTGTACCCAGTTGCTTCAGACAAAAATCTGAGAGCCATCCTTGATTTTTCTCTAACTCCCTAGTCTAACACATTAGCAAGAGTTTTGGTCCCATTTCAAAAATTACTTCCAAATCTTCCACTCTTGTACATCGCTAAGCCCTGACCATTACAGCCTCTTGTTTAGACTATTTGTTTTTTTGTTTGCTTGTTTTTGCTTTGTTGTTGTTGTTCTAAATTCCATCCTTGACAACCAAAATGCTTTTTAAAAAATATAAATCAGATCATGACCCCCTATTGCATGAAATCTTCAGCAGATTCTGAACAGACTTAGAACGCAATCTAAACTCCTCACTATGGCCTATAATGTCATGAAGCAGGCCCTGATGAATCTTTCCTTCTTGCTCATTCTCCTTCACTCTCACTGACCTTCTTTTGGTTTCTTGAACAAAGAAATTACTGCTACAGATATGTTCCTGGTTTCTACCTTGGAGTCTTTATTTTTATTCCTATGACCTGGAACCTATTTTTCTCAGCATTTCAAAGGATTAGTTACTTATTATGCAGCTCTTAGCTCAAATATCAGAGACTGAAAGTAAAGCACCAGCAACATCCTATCTAATATTTCCCACTGGCACTATCTGATTCATTCTTTATTATGTTACCCTATCTATTTTTCTATATAGCATTTGGTACTATCTGATTTTTAGTTTTTACTTGTTTAGTGTCAAACCTTCTTAGTAAAAGTTATCTTAGAGCCTGAAATCCTTTTGCTATTTTGAGTAGAACTAAGGGTTCATGTTGGAGGGTAATAAAAGATAATGCTGAAAAGTAGTTTAGAGACTGAATGAAATGAGCTTTAAATACCAAGATACAAAATATATAGACTTCATTCTATAGTTGTTAAGAAAACATTGAAAATTCTGGAATACGCACTATAATGAGGCAAGTGTTGTATGGAGATTAGTTTGGAATAATAGAGATACAGTAGGCAATTAGAGGGATATTTTAATACTCCATTGTACACATGTGTACTAAATACGGAAGTGAACAAACAGATAGTAATAATACGGGGCTGGATGAAAGTTTGGATTGAGGAGAAGAGGAAAACATGAACCTTAAATCACCAGTCATAGAATTTTACAATTTACATTATCAAAGCATACTTTTACCCCCATGTAATTTCTCCCATTATTGAAAATGTATTCAGCTGATCTTCTGAAATCTTTGTGTGAAGGTAAATTCATTTTAGCTACATAAAATAGAAACAAACAGCTTTCTTTTGAAAACCAAATAAGATGTACTCTTATTAATTATTTCCCTTTCAGTGACACCACTTACAATTACCATTTTATTTGCAATAAAATGCCCCAAATGGACAGGAGCCAAAGTAGGTGACTGTTAAAGCTAAATCATATATTCTCACAGCTATCTCGGATTTTCTTAATTACCTTGTTATCATCAAAACAAGCTCAATAAAATTTTTTATAAGAGATAAGTAAGAAAAATTTTGATATGTGTTGTTTAAGAAATATATTGTTATCTTTTAAATTCTGTTAAATTTTATGTAAAAATAATAGCTTTAGTCTTCCACTTCCTTACAATAAAGTATAACTTAAGGCAATGATTCTATGAACCAAATATTTTCTTCCTTATAAAATACTCCAGCCAGAATATTTACTTGAAACTGACAGCATATCTACGAGATTTCCAGGAAATTCAACCAAACATTTCTTGAAATTCTTCTAATTCCCACCTGTGAAGAATAGGATTGATATTGACTGAGAATAATGCTTCACTATATCAACTGTCACTAAGATTGGTGATAACTGATGCCTTCTTGATGAAACCTAGATCACTTAAGACTTAAAATAAGCTATTAATAACATAAATTTGCAAGAGCTCTATTTTAAAGTATTCAGTTTATTAAGAAACATAAACATAACATAAAGTTAGAATTTTAGATTAAATTTCATGAGTAAAATGTCAAGTTATTGGGGCACTTGGGAGGCTCAGTTGGTTAAGCACCCAACTTTGGCTCAGGTCATGATCTCGCGGTTCATGAGTTCAAGGTCCATGTCAGGCTCTGTGCTGATAGCTCAGAGCCTGGAGCCTGCTTCAGATTCTGTGACTCCTTCTCTCTCTGCCCCTCCCTTACTTGCTCTCTCTCTCTCACTCTCTGTCTCAAAAATAAATAAACATTAAAAAAAAAGTCAAATTATCCTTAGAAGTACAGCATGTTAAATATTTCTTAACCTCTAATAAATGCCTTTGGTATTGATGTTTACCTTTTTAAACTAAAATATATTTTAATTTTATAATATACTTCCAATTTATTGTCTTGAATGTTATACATTACAACCACATAACTGGCAGATATAATTTTATTTTCTCTTTTCAATTTTTTATGCCTTGAATATACTGCTTTAACATAATTACAATGGTGGTTATTACTGCAACAATGGTCATAAGTGGTAATAGGGTATGTTCTTGTTTTATTTGTGACTTTAATGAGAATACCATTGTCCTTTTCCATTATGTGTAATAGTAGCTCTTCAGGGTGTATGAATCTGCATGCTGGATACAAGACATATAAGCATTGTAGTTAGGATCTAATTTCAGGGGCACCTGGTGGCTCAGTCAGTTAAGCACTGGAATCTTGATTTCAGCTCAGGTCATGACCACACAGTTCCTTAGATCAAGCCCCACATCCAGCTTTGTGCTGAGCCTGGAGCCTACTTAAGATTCTCTCTTCCTCTGCCTGCCCTCTCCTGCTCACACTCTTCCTCTCTCTCTCTAAGAAAAAAAAATAAAAGAATTTAATTTCAGTTGCGGTAACATACAGACCTCACATATTCATAGCTTAAACAAAATAAAAGTTGATTTATTCGTTGGCTCTGTGCTGAGAAGTTTTAAGGGGATTGACACCTGTCTTGTTACACCATTTTACAATCTTCCCCTCACCTCTCTGGTGTAGGATGTTTCACAATCGTATCTACACTTCAGAAATGGAAGGGAAGGAAAGGTTGCATTGGACTTATTGCAAGCATATAGAAAAAAAGTAATACAGACTCAGGTTTCTATACCTGAAAAACCCTCAGTGTTTTCAGGGCACCCAGATGGCTCAGTAGGTTAAATGTCTGACTCTTGGTTTTGGCTCAGGTCATGATCTCATGGTTTGTGTGTTCAAGCCCCGCATTGGGCTCCATGCTGACAACATGGAACCTGCTTGGGATTCTCTCTTTCCCTCTCTCTTTGACCCTCCCGGCTCTCTCTCTGTCTCTATCTCAAAATAAATAAACTTAGAAAATTTTAAAAAAAAGTATTTTCAATATTCCCACACTGAACTGAGCTGTTAAGCACTTAGCTCAATTCAGCTAGGAAAGAGGAAAGAAGACAGCATTACAGGTGGGGTTAACAATGTAAGCAATGGTTCTAACACATATTTTCCAGGCCCCAATGATTTTTTTTTACGTTTTTATTTATTTTTGAGACAGAGAGAGACAGAGCATGAACGGGTGAGGGCCAGAGAGAGAGAGGGAGACACAGAATCTGAAACAGGCTCCAGGCTCTGAGCTGTCAGCACAGAGCCCGACGCGGGGCTTGAACTCACGAACCGCAAGATCATGACCTGAGCCGAAGTCGGATGCTTAACCGACTGAGCCACCCAGGCGCCCCTATGATTTTTTATAAATACAGCTCATAGAATCCTATACCATTACAATTCCAAGGTAGCAAAAAGCATAGTACGAACATGTGTGGTAGAGAAAAGAATGTTTAAGTTAGGTATCTTCATTAAAAAAGCACACTTTGCCCTGGAGCTGTGCTGAATTATAGAGCTTGTTAGTAGTTTGTGAATCCACCTTTTCACATATTCTAGGTCAGGTACATATTTCAGCACCTGCTACCTATTTTATTCTGCTTGTTTGTGAAAATAAGAAAATGAAAAACAAACCATCTGAAAGGCTTTCAGTGCTTTATAAAAGTAAACTTAACATTCTTTTGAGGGGAGAGGTAATGTAGAACAGTATTTTTGAAATACCTTCGAGTGGTTTGAAAATCATGAATAGCTTAGAACCCTGACATGGTTCTGATTTACAACTTAATAACTTCAGTTTTTAGGAATAAAGTGGAGATCTTATTTAAAGGCTGAAATACTACCATTTTCTCTGGATACCAGTAATAATTTAAATTCATGACTTCTGTATTCATGCAACCCAATTTAATATGAACAGTGTTTCTCACATTCCATGTTTATGAAGGGTATGTCTTGAGGGTATACTGAGGTCTATAACGAACAGATGCTAACAGTAACTACCCAGAGTGCTACCCTTATGAACAGAGCCTGATACATATTACCTTACTTGGCAACCTACATACAGAAGAAGAAACAATTTTTGTCTTAAAAAAATGCTGTGGAAGATGTACACTTTAAAACCAAACATAAAAAGGTTATTGTTTACAAAAGAATATTTCTTGTTATAGTGAAAGTCATATTTTGGATTGAGGTATATTGATAGTGATTTCTTTGATTTAGGTACTGGTATGTTTGTTTATCACAGAGAAACAATGTTTTAGAAAATATTACTAACTGAAAACTAGAAGAAAATTAAAGCTTTTATAGATATATAACTCAGCAGGAAAATATGACACATTGGGAATACAATTTAAATGTTAGCTATTATTTTAGATATAATACTGAAATAGTGTTTGAAGAATAGTGGATGTGACTGGAGGTATTAAACATCTGTTACATGAAATAGGAAACAATTTTGCAAAATTATGTTTCAAAATAGTTAAATGATGACTGTTAGTAATTTGTATTTATATGAATGTGGTATTTGTGTAAACTTTCCAAATGTATAACGTACCACTGAGTATCTTATTAAAATTATGTAATTTTCACTTTTGCCATACTGTTCTCATTTTAATTATTAAATAAAGTTAATGAAGGAATGTGAGCTTAAGGATAGGTTAGATTTTATTTGAAACATGCTACTAATCATTTTCAAGAGAAAATGTTAGTTACTAAGAAGTTTAAAACTATTTTCAAATATTATTATGAAAACTCTCTTTAAATGTTCTCAAATACATAAGTATCTGGTTTAATCTTATATTCTGATAAATGTTGAAAAGTAATTAATGAAACAGTTCTTGTATTTTTCTAAAGGCTGTGAATGTTGGTAAGAATATAGATAGGTCTTGTTGGTCTGCAACCTGCGTTCAAGTTCTTTTTATTTTTGACTGAAGGAGTTTCGTAAAGTTATTTAATTCTTTTGAACCTATATCATCATCTTCAAAACAAAGATAATAACTAATAGTAAGTAAACAAACATTTTCATGTGGAGTAAATGAGATAATCTGCATGAGGGCTTGATTCGTCATAGGCATTCAGAAAATAATAGTTAAATAAATAGTTAATTGAATTTTTTTCCTAATGAAAAAATGTATTGTGGTAGCAGCAAAAAGAGTAACTGCCTCAAGTGATGACTGTGACTGTGGAAGGAAGTTAAAAGACGGAGAAATGAAGGGGCTAAGTTGGTTAAGTGTCTGACTCTTGGTTTTGGCTGAGGTCATAATCCCAGTGCCATGAATCAGGCTCTGTGCTGGGTGTGGAGCCTGCTTAGAATTCTCTCCGCCCCCACTCCATCTCTCTCTATGTCTCTCAAAAAAAAAAAAAAAAAAAAAAAAAAAAAAGATGAAAAAATGGAGAAGGGACCCAAATGGGGGTCATTGATTAAACAAATTGAATTTTATAGTTTAAACTTTGAACAAAAAAATCATGTTGATAGCTTCAGTGATGGGTTCTTTAAAACTCTTATCTAGATAAAAGAGGATAGAACTCTATCTCATGTAATGAGGCCAGCATTACCTTGTTACTCAAACCAGATAAAAACATTACAAGAGAAGAAAATTATGGATTAATATTCCTCACAAACATAGATGCAAAAATCTTCAATGAAGTATTAGTATATGAAATCCAAAATTATTTAAAAAGGGTACTATCTTTAGATTTGGATTTGGATTTGGAGTGAGTTTTCTTACTGAAATGAAGGGTCGATATGGTTAACCAGGTTGGCCTAAATTCCTTCCCCTCCTGTCTTGCAAGAGAATGCATTAATACCTCTCAGACATTTGCAGTTGCTTAATGTACAAATCACTTGTTAAGAAATTTTTAACATCTAAACCATCACTGCATAAGGTCTCTATATAATCAGTGAGAGGAAGGCCAAACAGTCCTTTTATATAATCTCTAATGAAATCTCCCTACTTATTAGGGATGTGGGTTATAAGGGGAAAAAGGGCTGGAGACTGAACCCAGATAGGACTTCAGATGTCAGATGAGTGAAACCTGAGTTATCTTATGCCTAAGTTTATTCACTGGCTTGGATTTAACTGTGCTATCCAGTGTTTCCATGGTGTTGGTGAGCACTGAAAGTTCAATAGCTATCCCTAGATTCTTTAGGACAGAGTGGCTCAGAATTCAGGAAATTCAAGCTCTTAAGTATGGGTCTTCCAACAGTAGTCATAACAAGAACTCTTTAAACTGTTAAATTAAAATTTCTGAGCACCTAGGGGTGCCTGGGTGGCTCAGTCGGTTGAGCGACCGGCTTTGGCTCAGGTCATGATCTTGCAGTTCGTGAGTTTGAGCCCTGCGTCGGGCTTTGTGCTGACAGCTTGGAGCCTGGAGCTTGCTTCAGATTCTGTGACTCCCTCTCTCTCTCTGCTCCTCCCCAGCTTGCACTCTGTCTCTCTCTCTCTCAAAAATAAATAATAAACATTAAAAAAAAATTTAAAATTTCTGAGCACCAGTTTTATATTTTAATTTTAATATAATTAAAATATATATAATATATGCCTCAGACTTCTCAATCTATTCACGTAAAATAGTATAATTTAATATATGCTTTAAAAATTCAGGTCCAAAGTAAAAAAGGAGTATAAAAAAAAAAAACACAGAAACACACACACATCCACATACATTTTCTGGATTGCCTAGTCATACAATTATAAAAATTTTTATAACTTTAGGTACAGAGAAATTATTAAGTATAGAAGAGGTCCTGTTAGCTTAATTTATTGGAAAAGATCCTGATTTATGGATTTTCTAGTAATATATCATATCTCCCCAAAAGGCAAGGTAGCTCATTTCTACTACCTTTTCATATTTCTTTTCCCCATGTCACATATCAAATATTAAAGAAGTCTTCTTTGATTGATTTGTCTTTATTATGGAACATTGATTGTTTTTTCCCTTCTCCCTATTTCTGAAAGTCTTAACAGCTGCTGAACCACACTGTTTTTAACTACCACCAGATTTATTTTAAGGTACCACTTCTCTTGCCTGGTCTTTCCTCATTTCTCTTCACTTTTCTTTCTCTAATATGTTTTTGCCAATAAAACTTCATTTTTCTATCAGATGTTTTAGAAAGTATTTACAATTTCCAATTAGCAGACATTAAACATTACAATGATAATGACTTTCAAGTATTTGGTACTACTTTTTTATTGACTTATTGACATGCAATATTGTGTTTGTTTCAGGTGTACAATATAGTGATTCAATATTTTTGTACATTACGAGATGATAATTATGACAGGTCTAGGTTACCATGTGTAACCATACAAAGTAATTTATAGTGTTATAGACTATATGCCCTATGTTGTATATTACATTCCTATGACTTATATCCCCTTTACCTATTTTCTCTGTCTCCCTACTCCCTCCCCTCTGGCACCGGTTTGTTCTCTGTATTTATGAGTCCATTTCTGTTTTGTTTGTTCATGTTCTGTTTTTTAGATTCCACATGTAAATGAAAGCATACAATATTTTTCTTTCTCTGTCTGACTTATTTCACTTAGCATAATACCTTCCAGGCCCATCTGTGCTGTTTCAAATAGTAAGATTTCATTCTGTTTTATGACTGAATAATATTACAATGTGTGTAGGTATAGATAGATATAGATACAGATATAGATATAGATATAGATATAGATATATAGATATAGATATATAGATTTAGTATTTACATTTTTTTTTCAGAAAAATACCCAGAAGTAAATTGCTGGATCCTATGGTAGTTCTATTTTTTAATTTTTATATTGAGTAAGACTCATACTGCTTTCTATAGTGGCTGCATCCATTTACATTCCCATCAACAGTGTGTGAACGTTCCCTTTTCTTCTTGTCCTCATCAACACTTGTTATTTTTTGTCTTTTGATTATGGTCATTCTGACAAGCATGAGGTGGCTGCTCATTGTGGTTTTGATTTGCATTTCCCTGATGATGAGTGATGTTGAACACCTTTTCATGTGCCTGTTGGCCATCTGCCTGTCTTCTTATATTGATGGAACTTAGTAGAGATCCCAGAAATAAACCCATGCTTCCTTGCTCAAGTAATCTACAACAAAGGAAACAAGAACATACAATGGGGAAAAGACTATTTCTTCAATAAATAGTGTTCAGAAAACTTGACAACTACATGCAAAAATAATGAAAATGGATCGTTATCTTATGCCATATACAAAAATAAACTCAAAATGAATTAAAGACTTGATGTGAATCCTAAAACCATAAAACTCCTAGAAGAAAACATAGGCAATAGGCTCTTTGACATTGGTCTTAGCAATATTTGTTTTGGCTATGTCTCCTCAGACAAGGGCAACAAAAGCTAAAATAAACAAATGGGACTACACCAAACTAAAAACGTTTTCTACAGCAAAGAAAACCATCAACAAATTAAGAGGCAACCTACTGAATCAGAGAAGATACTTGCAAATGGTACATCTAACAAGGGGTTGATATCTGAAATAGATTAAAAAAAAAACTCGTACAACTCAATCACAAAAAAGAACAACCTGATTTAAAAATGGGCAGTGGATGTGAATAGCTATTTTTCCAAAATATTTACTTTCTAATTTTAGAGTGTGGCTTTTGGGATCAGACATGCCTGGGTCTTTCCAAAACATTTATCCATTTATTTAACAAATGTTTCTTGAACCCTTACTATGAACAAAGAACTGTGCTAAATGCTGCTGTCACAGTGGCCTGTGAGCCTTCCATTCCTAATGGAATTTCAGCTGGTGATGCTGAAATTTAATATTAAATAATATTTTAGAGATTGCCTAATTTTTCTAAACCTCAGTTTATACCTCTTTAATGGGGATAATAATATGGATAACAGGGTTGTGCTTGACATTAAATATGATTATGTATGAAAAGTGTTCATTTTATAACCCAGTGAAGAAATGGGCAGAAAACATGAATAGACACTTCTCTAAAGAAGACATCCGGATGGCCAACAGGCACATGAAAAGATGCTCAACGTCGCTCCTCATCAGGGAAATACAAATCAAAACCACACTCAGATATCACCTCATGCCAGTCAGAGTGGCCAAAATGAACAAATCAGGAAACTATAGATGCTGGTGAGGATGTGGAGAAACGGGAACCCTCTTGCACTGTTGGTGGGAATGCAAATTGGTGCAGCCACTCTGGAAAACAGTGTGGAGGTTCCTCAAAAAATTAAAAATAGACCTACCCTATGACCCAGCAATAGCACTGCTAGGAATTTACCCAAGGGATACAGGAGTGCTGATGCATAGGGGCACTTGTACCCCAATGTTTATAGCAGCACTCTCAACAATAGCCAAATTATGGAAAGAGCCTAAATGTCCATCAACTG
The DNA here is from genome assembly GCF_023721935.1 of Panthera uncia. Classification (NCBI taxonomy): domain Eukaryota; kingdom Metazoa; phylum Chordata; class Mammalia; order Carnivora; family Felidae; genus Panthera; species Panthera uncia. Next base: position 49,919,537 of record NC_064809.1, on the reverse strand, counting down.
ATGAATGGATAAAGAAATTGTGGTTTATATACACAATGGAGTACTACGTGGCAATGAGAAAGAATGAAATATGGCCCTTTGTAGCAACATGGATGGAACTGGAGAGTGTGATGCTAAGTGAAATAAGCCATACAGAGAAAGACAGATACCATATGGTTTCACTCTTATGTGGATCCTGAGAGACTTAACAGAAACCCATGGGGGAGGGGAAGGAAAAAAAAAAAGAGGTTAGGGTGGAAGAGAGCCAAAGCATAAGAGACTCTTAAAAACCGAGAACAAACTGAGGGTTGATGGGGGGTGGGAGGGAGGGGAGGGTGGGTGATGGGTATAAGGAGGGCACCTTTTGGGATGAGCACTGGGTTTTGAATGGAAACCAATTTGACATTAAACTTCATATATTGAAAAAAAACATAAAAATAAAATAAGCACGGGGGAAAAAAAGAAAAGTGTTCATTTTAGTTTTTACTATATTAAGCACTCCATGAATTATGATTATTAATTTATTATTATTGCTATTAATTTTTATTGTGCTTATATATACATATTTCTAAACCTCATGACTATTTTAAAAGTAAGTATTGAAATCCTTTCTTTACAGATAAGGTGACCAAAGCTGAGATAAGTTGTTATCTTACCCAGGATTATGGTCATCATGTTAGCACAGATTACTGAACAAGCGTGACCCATCAGGTGGGACCTGCAGGCACTAACCTAGTAGCACTCTGTCCCTGCAAAGACACAGGCTCTTTCCTCTGTCTTCAGAACTCAGATCTGATGTTACCTCACCCAGGAAGGCTTCCCGAATCTTAGTTAAGATAAATTTCTTTTTATTCTCTAGTAATTTTACAAATTGTTCAATTATTATATCCCTTTCAATCTTCAGACTTTATTACTTTCCTTGCCTTCTTTACTTGGGCAGGAGCTTTTTGCAACCCTAGTCTAACTCTGTATCCCAGGACCTTTCACAATGCCTGGCAGGGAATAGTTTCTTAATAAATGTTTGTTGAATTGAATTGAAAATAACTATGACATTTATATCTGTAACACTTTACATATTGAATAAAAGACATTATGTATCTTCGTCTTCATGATAAACAGCAAGTCCTCTCTCACATTTTAGATAGCTATCCTTTGTTTTCTACGTTATGTACTTGAGGATATCTTGGTTTATTCATAAGTATCTGCATCTGATAACTCGAAATCCTGACATTTCTTTTTTCCAATATCCTCCCACTCGATCTTTCTGCCTGGTTGAAATTAATAAATCAACCTGTTATCAGTCTTGTTAAGAACTGATAACTAAAGCAAGAAACTTGTAATTTCATCGTGTTGTGCCTTCAATATCTAGTCCATCCATCAAAATAACTTAAACTCCGTGTTGTGAATTTACTTCATGATACACAATAGGGGTTGCATGATACTCATTTACAGTAGAGATGCTAATTCCTTATGTTTATTGTATACCAGATCGTGTATAGAACATTACAGAGCAACAACTATATATATTGCCCCAATTTTAACAGAATGATCTATTTTTCCATAAGTAGCAAAATATCTATGATATTTTGGTCATATGAAGCTATTTTGAGTTCAGGGCCAATTTAGCTTCTGAAAAGTACAGGTTTCAAATTTAGACTACTTTTCCTTCTACTCCCTTACAAACAAATCGCTATTAAGGTAATAATTTTTTTGACAAAAGGGATTTTCCACCTCCCTTTTCAATCTTCAATATAATTATGATTCATCTTAGAACTAAAAGAAATAACCTTTCCCTTATTTTGCATCTGATTGGCTTTAAATGTAGGAGGTGGTATAAAAATATTTTGAATGAAAATTCTATGTATAATACCACTTGAATTTACTTTATGTTACAAAATTAAAACATCACTTAAATATATAGATGCATAATTAATAGAGAAATCATCACACATAAGAAACACAAGACAGTTTTACACACTTTAGTATGAGGGAATATACTTATATACATTAGACAAGAAGGGATATATCATTTGCAGCAATAATTACTTCACACAGGGCAACCAATATAATTTTCCTTTATCTCTCATTACTTTCTACTATTTAGTGCTAAGCAAGTCTACCAGGCAAGTAGTAAGTAGAGAGCCCTTAAAATTCTCCTATTAAAACTTTCTTGGGTGCCTGGATGACTCAGTTGGTTAAGCAGCTGGCTCTTGATTTTGGCTCAGGTCATGATCTCACGGTTCAGGTTCATGAAATTGAGCCCTAGAGTGGGCTATGTGCTGACAGCATAGAGCCTGCTTAGGAATCTCTCTCTCCTTCTCTCTCTGCCCCTCTCCAACTCACGTGCACTTGGGCACACTCTCTTTCTCTCTCTCTCTCTCTCTCTCTCTCAAAACCAAATACGCTTTATTTTTTATAACGTTTATTTTTGAGAGAGAGAGAGAGAGAGAGAGAGAGAACATGAGCAGGGGAGGGGCAGAGAGAAAGGAAGACACAGAATCCGAAGCAGGCTCCAGGCTCTGAGCTGTCATCACAGAGCCTGTTGTGGGGCTCAGACCCACAAACTGCAAAATCATGACCTGAGCCAAAGTCGGAAGCTTGACCAACTGAGTCACCCAGGCGTCCCCAAATAAACTTAAAAAACAAAACAAAACAAAACAAAAACCTTTCTTAAATTTTTTCCTTATTATAAAGAAAAACCACTCTATGTACTTATTTTTCCCTTCTCTATTTGTAATATATTTTATTTGTACCATCACTTTTTTTCTTTATCTATATTACTAGAGGTTTCACATAATTGTGTTTTTTTAATTTTTTAAAAAATATTTTCTCATGCTTTTCAAAGCTTATTTATACTATTTGTTTTTGATATTCTTTCTTCTACTTTCTTAAGACAAGTTCTCTGTTCTCTTCCAAGCTTCTTGAATTGACTGCTTAACAATTTCTTCAAAGTTTCTTATTAAATTAATGCATTTGAGGTTGTAAAATTTCCACTAAAAACTATTTAGCTGCATTCTATATTCACTGACAGGGCTATTTATGTTGTCTACAATTCTTATGATTTTGGAACCTATTATCATTTCTCTTTATGAGAATGATTGTGGAATATACATGCATTTGAGTTTTCAAACCCACAAGACTTGGATCTCTTTTCAGTTCTGTACCACTACATAATCACATTATGGTGAGAGTAAATAGTCTATATGATGTGATTTTTTTTGGTTTTATTGATAATTCTTTCAAGAGTGGCCCATGAAAATTATAAAGAAAATGTTGCATCTATGCTTAAAAAAGCAAATAGTACCTATTGTTAGATATAGGTTCCATTTGTATATGTTCAATAGAGTAACTGTTAATTCAAAGCTTCTGTAACCTTACTTAATGAGCTACTGTTTATAACTTTTTCATAGACATGCATGAAAACTTCCTTGAATGATCAAGTTTTATGAATTATTCTTGGAATTATATCAGTTTTTGCTTTATATATTTCAAAGCTATGTTTGTGTATGCTTAGAAAGTTATCATTGCTATTATCTTTGTATTTTTGTGATATGTAAAATATGAGGCAGCATAAAGAATAAATTTTCAATGGCAGCAAAGATTTATTTCTTTCCCATACAAAAATCCATTATGCACCTAGTGGATTCCTTGGGGAAATTGTCATCTGTAAGATAACTCAGCAACCCCAGGTGATGTGGGCTCCGCATGGAAAGTCCACTTTGCAAAAGTGTGGTATCCAATATGGTAGGACTCATATTAATTACTGAACATTTGATATGTGGCTCTCAACAGAGATATGCTATAAGTATAAAATATTCTGAATTTCAATGAAAAAATGTAAAACATTTTATTACTAATTTTTATATTGATTACATGCTGAAATGGCATTATGCCGGATATATTTGGGTTAAATAAAATGTTATTAAAATTAGTTTTATTGGTTTAATATTTTTTTTAATTAGCTAAAGGAAAATTTATAACTACCTATGTGAGTCACATATATTTCTATTGGAATACTCTGATCAAGAACAGATAGCCTCAGTCTTTTTGGCAGTAGAAGAGCCAGATTGGAGAATCATGCATGTGCTCTCCACTCTCTCAGCTCCTAAGGGACACACGTCTTTTCTGCTCTCATTTCATTACCTAGAATTACTCACATAGGACCACCTCACTGCAAAGGAAATGAAAAGTGCAAGTTTCCATGTGTCTAGAAGGACAAGGTAACAAGATATCTGTGAGTACTAGTAAGCCTAACACAATTATTATTAAATTATGCCTTTTGTTGTTATGTACTCTGTCCATCTTCTTCTCTGCCTTTTACCTTAAATTCAAGTTTACTTCCTTTTATATTTAATGTATCAGTTTTCCAAATACATCTGTTTTAATGTTATTACGTTGGCTGTATTTTGGAAAGTATTTTTCTGAAAACTTTTTGCTTAATATTTTCTCATCTTTTTATTTTTCAAATTTTTTATAAGATATATAGCTTTACCATACATCTTGAGAGCAGATGAAGCATGTTATGTTTTAATTTCCTTATTTAAATGGATGGGTATAACTAGCCTATATTTATCATGATTCTGTATACTGTGGGATTTATTTTGTGTTTTTTATTTACCAGTTTTTTGTTATCTTTTATTTTTAATACCTTACTCCCTTTTGTTTTATGCACCTGCGTGGACAGATAATGTAATCTTTATCTCTTCCTCATGCTTCTGTTGCTTTAGAAGCAATAGAGTATATAACTGTTCTTAAATATGTAATATATATCCTTAACTATTTTTTTCTAACACAATGTAAAATTATGCAACAATATTATCTCTTCAAAAGACAAAAAGTTCATTGTCTTAACCACTCTCTGAACAATCTCTCTTGCTACTATTGATTTATAATCTTTGTCATGTTTTTCACTCACCAATTAGCTACCATATGGCTCACAAATCAATAGCTAATTCAATCCACCATTTTTCATCATATGTTTTATACAACCACTCCTCATATCTGGGCTCAATTTTCTTCCTATTTAAGTATCTATTTTAATAACCCTTTTAGTGTGTATCTGTGTGAACTCTCATTCTTTTTATCTGAAATTATCTAAATTATACTGGTATTTTTACTTTAAATATTTTTTAAGTAAGCTCTACACCTAGTGTGGGGCTTGAACTTGTGATCCTGAGATCAAGAGTTGCATGCCCTACCAACTGAGCCAGCCAGGTGCCCCACTGGTACTGTTAAACAATAATGCAGCTGGAAATAGAAATTTCGGTTGAATGTTATCCTCCTTCAGCACATCATACCGATGTCATTTGGCATTTATTATTGTTGATAGTAAGTATATTGTGAGTCTAATTGTCTGATTTTTTGTTTGTGATCTGACTTTCCTCTCCATTTGCATTTATAATTGTTTACCTTTAATTCTTGTTAATTTGTAGTTTCAATGTAATATAACTCGGTAAGAACTTATTTTATTTATGTTACCTGTTACTCAGAATGCAAATTGTTTCTCAGGACTCAAGCCTTTCTTTTCTTAAGTGGTTTTCTATGATTCGCCCATGTTTTTTGGATTCCTATTGGAGGTGGTGAAGCCTCTCAGTTTGTTCTTCAAGTCTCCTAATACTCTTTTGCACTTATTATGTCTAATTGTCTCTCAATATTGGATTCCACGGAACTTCATTACTTGCACTTCATTACTTTGACTATGTTCAGCTCTCCTCCATTAGACATTTTTCTTTTAGAGATGGCATTTTTGTCTTGTCAGATTTTCAGTTTACTTTTTCATACCTCTTTTTTGTATCATTTATGCCTTTTCAACTTTGGAGAAGATTACCTAGTGATGCAATTCCTTTATTTAGCTTTCTAAAGACTCCAGACATTAAAAATAATCTTTTCAAAAACTTAAGGTGTTTATATTTCATCTGGAGTGAATACAGCTTCCAACTGCTGACATTTTAGGCTATCATTATCAGGCTTTGACTACTGTGATTCTTCAACCTGCTATTTCGTTTAATAAATTATCATGAAATTTTTACATGTCATTAAATATTCTTCTAGGTTTACATTGTTAATATAAATACTATCACAATCTTAGCTCTAACATGTTTAGAAATTTTTGTTGATATAGAGTCAAAATACACACTTTTACCCATAAAATGTTACAGATAATTTGATTATTTTGTTGATTCATAGAATTGAAAGAGTCTGAACATATTTAGAAATAAATATTTTATTAAGTGTATTTTCACCTTGCCTAGAAAATTGTTATTTTCCCTGCTGTATTACAGATTTTATAGCAAACAAGTAAAAACCTGGTGTTAGTAAGCATTAACAAAACAAAGGATCTTCCTAGAATATCACGGATAACTCTAGAGAATTTTCCATTTAATAGCTGAACCCATATTGTTATCAGAGGAATCAATTTAAGGATAAAGATGCCATGGTGGAGTTAAGTTAGTTAAATTGTATCTGAATGCATAGCAATCTGACTTGCAATATCAGATATAATACACAGGTTTTACATTTTGCTTGGCCTCCTCAGCATTAGTCCACTGGTCTTTATCTTTTACAGCTATTATTTTCTCCTACTTCTTTCATCTAGACATATAAAACTAAAACAGATATATTTGAAATAAATGAAAGAGTTAAGCTCAGTAATCTAAGAATCCAACTCCTGAAGTTGCAAAATACACACCAGCATATAATTAAAGAAAACTGGAGGGAAATGATAAAAATGAGAGGATAAACTAGTAAAACTAGGGGAGTAAATTAAATTAGTCCTGAATAAAATTAAGGAAATAGCTAATTAACATATACTAGTGTGTGTCAAATAAGACAAAGGTTGGTTCAAAGAAAAGCTTTGAAAGAATAAACCTCTAGTTAAAGTGATCAAAAAAGAGAGAAAAAAATTTAATACCAAAAGGGTGAAAGGAGATATCACCATAGATAGTTCATATATCAAAAGGTATTAAGAGAACTTTATAAACAAGTTTAATCTAAAATATTTGAAAATTTAGATGAATGGACACATTTCTTTATATAAAGAACTTACAAAACACAAGAAGAGATGAGAAAATTTCAATCATTTAAAAACTATTAATAAAATGAAACCATAATTTAAGGTCTTCAAATACAATAAACTCCAGTCTTTCCCAGTGAATTTCACTGAAAATTTAAGGGAGGAAAACTTCCCATAGAATAGAAAAAGAGGGAAAGTTTTTTCTTGTTTTGGTTATTTGTTTTGTTTTATTTTTTGTTTGTTTGTTTCTTTGTTTGTTTTTTAAGAAAGAAATGTTTTAAGTCATTAGTGAAGGTGGCATTTTGTATCAAGCAAAGTTTGATACAAAAACCTGACAAGGACTTTTCAAGAAAGGATCATTACATGCCAATTTTACTTAAGAATATAAATGCAAATATCCTAGAAAAAAATACTAAAAAGCCAATCAAGCCATGTATAAAAAAGCATAATGTGTCATGAGAATTGTGTTGAGAATTCAAGGATTTTCTTTTTACATTCTTTGGCCAAATAATGTAATTCACTGCATTAGTAGAATAAAGAAGAAACTCATTTAATTAGCTCAGTAAATGCAGAGAAAGCATTTGAAGAAATTCAATATATATTAGTGATAAAACTTCTTAGTAAAGTAGGATCAGAGAGAAACTTCCTTAATATAAAGTGTCTGCATGATAACTTACTGCCAACCTCACATTTAGTGATGACACATTGGTAGATTTCTCTCTAACATGGATGGATGAAGGATACATCATTTCCATTGAACATTGTACTGAGTGGCCTGGCAGGAGATGAAGCAAAAAGAAACAAAGCAAAAACAAACAAAAAAAGGATTGAAAAATAATTATAAGATTGGACAAAAATAATATTGTCAATATTTGGAAACAATATGTGCCTTGGTGTATAGACTGTAAAGATGACTCTTATAATTGATAAGAAGCATAACAAAGTTTTTGATACCAAGCAATATAAAACTTCAACTATATGGTTTCATATTCCAGCAAGCATCAGATAGTTAGAAAATCCAAGTTATTAGAGATAACGTTGCAGTGCTGAAAAATGCAACTCCTTCTGTTATCCACATAGTAAAAGATGCATTAGAAATGCTCTGAGAAGCAAAGAATGATTCCAACTCAACCTACAAGCAAAATTCAATTCAATGTTTGTTGAAAAAGCCCTTTATCGTAAAATCTCTGAATGGATCAAGGTGGTCCTAGCAAATGTTTTCATTGCAGAAGGTGGCTCAGAACAAAAAGACTAAAACTTTGGCTCCCCCAAGAAAGCTAGATAACTTTAGACTGAGCCTTCTCTTGAAAATACTTGTAGGTGTTGCTATTGGCACATTTGCAACATTTAGTTAATTAGAATAAAATTGACAAAAGACCAATAAATTGTTCCAGAGCAACATACTGTCAAAGTGCAACCAACCTGAATTAAGAGTGAGGCTCGGGGCGCCTGGGTGGCTCAGTCGTTAAGCGGCCGACTTCAGCTCAGGTCATGATCTCGCGGTCCGTGAGTTCGAGCCCCATGTCGGGCTCAGTGCTGACAGCTCAGAGCCTGGAGCCTGTTTCAGATTCTGTGTCTCCCTCTCTCTGACCCTCCCCCATTCATGCTCTGTCTCTCTCTGTCTCAAAAATAAATAAACGTTAAAAAAATTAAAAAAAAAAAAAAAAGAGTGAGGCTCTTCAAGGTGTGTAATGACCTGAAATTTCCTAAATTTCTATTGGCAAGAAGTGGCTGAGGAGAAAAAAGAAAGAGAAAGGAATATGCAGAGGGCGAAGTCAAAAGAACAAGGATTGGGGGGCACTTCCTGGTAAGCAAGCATAATCAAATTCTAAGGAACATTCTTTATCATCCAGATAAGCCCTCTTGGCAAAATTTGCCAGCAGGAACTCACAGTTGCTATGAATCAGTGACTGCTATGTGCCTCCCTTTCTTCTTTCTGAATGGGAGGGTTTGTTGTGATTATTATAACTGTACTTCTGAGGTTGTTACGTCACCTTATGTACTTAAGTCTGGTAACTAAAACGTAGCTACACACTTTCACATGATCTGTTCTCACATTTTTTTCGTTGGAATTTATACGAGTGTTATCAGTGTGGGCCAAGTCAGGAAAGCAGATACCACTCTGTGTATTTCCAAGAAATATTGGTTTTAATACAGCAAGTTGGAGGTTTACACATCTGTTGAAATGGTCTGGGGAGTAAAGGTCAGGAAAATCCTGCTAGAGGTTACAAAAATTACATTGCAGTCGATGACCTCAGCTGCCTACAATCCTCAAATGGGTAATTTGCAGAAGCTCACTTAGATGTTATCAACTTGAATGATATCAGGAAAAGCTGCTCCTCCCAGGTGCCTGTAGCATGGAGGTGGAGGATTTATAGGAATTCATTTCGAAAGTCGTTGCAAACCTCCTATGTGCTGCCTCCCCGTGTCCCTGTTGGCAAGTGCCATTGGAAAATAAGGGCTTCTCTTTTTCTTCTGTCTTTGAGATCTCAAATGAGAGCCTCTCATTGTTAGATCTTAACCTAAGACCACACTGGAAAGGGATTCTCCTATGATTTAGAGGAGAATGTAAGGGGTGAAAAGGATGTACGGTTGGCAACAATCTGATAAATGAGCAAAACCTAAAATCTGATGTAGACGGAAGACATGTATGATTAGGGTGTGTTGCTAGTGCAAATTCTTAGCTTTTGACACTTATCAATATCAGCTTGAAATAAGTCATCTGTTTAGCATAATTAGAAACCATCAGTGCAATCTCTTTTAATATCAAGGTATTTTAAGTTGTTTTGATATATAACCATTCCACAATTTGTTATCAAGGTCAGCCAAGGGAAATTCAAGTAGTGAAACTCCATGAGAAAAAAAAATGTTGTGTGTAAACATAACAGATGAGCCACAATAACTTTAGGTCAAGAATTATAAAAGCGAAACTTCAATGTTTGCCAAAGCTCTGGTTGATGCATTATTCATACTACTATTTAAAATGTCTAAGAGATTTTTAAAATATTAATTTGGAAAATCACTCTTTAATGTGATTTCAACAGTTATGTATTCTTGAAATCTCATCTTTGCTTTTAAAACAGTAAAAAAAAAACTTCAATTTTTGCTTTAGAAAACTGAAAAATATTCATATTATTGAACCAGTCTTGTTCTTATAGAGTAATGTCACCATCTTGTGGTGTTTTAAGATATTGCTGCTAAAGGTATTAAAGGTTATTTTTATATCTATTAATAATATAATAATACTACTTTTTTAGTACTTGTCTCTCAGTCAGTAAGACATGTATTTAGCCAATGAATAAGCAGTTTTGTCTCAATCTTTAAAAAAAAAGATGTTTAAAATGTTTAGTAAATAAATGTTTATTTTTGAGAGAGACACAGAGTGTGAGCAGGAGAGGGTCAGAGAGAGAGGGAGACACAGAATCTGAAGCGGGGTCCAGGCTCTGAGCTGTCAGCACAGAGCTGGACGCAGGGCTTGAACTCACGAACGGTAAGATCAGACCTGAGCCTATCGGATACTTTTTTTTTTTTTTTTTTTTTTTTAATAGCCATATGCTGTGTTTTTCACAGCGTGTCATGTTGTGCTTTATTTATTTTTTTTTAATATATGAAATTTACTGTCAAATTGGTTTCCATACAACACCCAGTGCTCATCCCAAAAGGTGCCCTCCTCAATACCCATCACCCACCCTGCCCTCCCTCCCACCCCCTGTCAACCCTCAGTTTGTTCTCAGTTTTTAACAGTCTCTTATGCTTTGTGAGCCGATCGGATACTTAAGCGACTGAGCCATCCAGGCACCTCTTGTTTCAATCTTAATATAAATATCTGCTTCAAAACAGATTTAAAAATTATTTTCTGTTTAGAAAAATGCCTATTACATGGAAGCCTTTTAGTAAATTTAATAACCACCTAAAATGTAAGTTACATAAAAGAATAGTCTTGTTCATGGATCAGTCTCCCAGGCCTGCAAAGCAGTACTGGGCAAGGTTGGCCCAACAAATGCCTGATGAATCATTGAATGCAAATATCAATGAATGGATGCTTTCTATTGTAAACATTTTAAGACAAATTAGCTTCAGAATTTTCCTAGTTTTCTAACAGACCATGCAAATCAAGACTTGTTTTTGTTTCAAAGAACCAGATCAGTACAGAGATTTTAGTATTGAGAGATTTTAGTGTTTTCGTTTTGCTTTGTTTTATCAAAGCTTTGCAAAATGACTTAGTTCAGTTATATATTGATAACTCAATTTGATTTTAAATAATTACATTAGAAAGATACACATGTATGTTACTGAATTATTTTCGCTCATTATGAGGGATAAAATGTAGTGGAAAGAGCACAGCCTTTGGAGTCAAGCAGAACAATTTCCACTCCTGGCTTTGCTGGCAGTGTGATTTGGGGAAACTAAACTCTGAGTTTTGATTTTTTGTCTACTGATGTTGGAGGTAATGATAACCTTTTTTGTAGTATATAGGTAAACTAGAAATGTGACTTTGTATTAATTTGAATGTTTGATTCTTCAAAACTAACAGATTGCCTCCTCCAGGTGAATCAGTCACCATTTATGAGTGATATATTTTGTCAGGTATCATGCTAGGCTTAATTGAGGGAAGTATACACACAGAGATGTTTTCTTAATACTTGTTGGAAAAAAAATTTAGAAACAGCTAATTAATATTATTTACTCTGGGTTGAAATTCCAGTTAAATTCAAGCCCTGACATATATTTAAATAAGTTTCAACTAATACAATTTTGGGAACCTTGTTGTATAAGCAATTAGTTAATTTTAGGATCATATTTTAGAAACAAAATGTTATTATTTTTAATAAAGTACAATTTATTTTCAGTCAAAGTACATTTCTTTACAAAAATTATGTCATCTTCACTCCAAATAAGCAAAATTCATAACATAATAACGTCCCTATTTTTTTTTTTTTTGTCAGCCCTCATTCTTTGTAAATGCACCAAGTTGGGGTAAAAATTCCCTGGCCCTGTATAAACGCTTTGGTTGGTCTCCTGTTTTTTCTGCTTGCTTATAGGTAAGTCTTTCAAGACATTTTAATTTTCTTTATTTCTTACTCTTTTTTTTTAAATTTAAATTTTAGTTGACATACAGTACAATATTGGTTTCAGGCATAGAATTCAGTGATTCATCACTTACAACACCCAGTGCTCTTCACAGGTGTCCTCCTTAGTACCTACCACCCATCGAGCCCATCTCCTACCCTCTCCCTCCCTCAACCCATAGCTTGTTCTATATCATTAAGAGTCTTTTGGGGTTTGTTTCCCTCCTCTTCTCTCCCTACCCCATATGTTCATCTCTTTTCTTTATTAAATTCCACATATGAATGAAATCATATGGTACTTGTCTTTCTCTGATTGGCTATTATTGCTTAGCATAATACATTCTAGCTCCACCCACATCATTGCAAATGGCAAGATTTCATTCTTTTTGATGGCTGAGTAATATTCCATTCTGCATATATACCACTTCTTTATACATTCATCAATCGATGGACTTTTGGGTTCTCTCATAGTTTGGTTATTGTTGATAATGTTGCTATAAACATTGGGGTGTACGTACCCCTTTGAATCTGTATTTTTGTATCGTTTGGGTAAATACCATCATGCAACTGCTTGATCATAGAGTAGTTCTATTTTTAGTTTCTTGAGGAACCTCCATACTGTTCTCCAGAGTGGCTGCACCAGTTTGCATTCCCAAGACATTTTAATCTTCAAATACTGTCTTAATTTAGTATTTGGAATTTCAAGCTCTTTACAAAAATAAAAACATCAAACTTGACTTGAGATTTGCCCTTCTTGCCTCAGACTTATCCCAGACTTTCCACAGCTGGCTTAAATTTTGCCTTCTATTATATTCCAGGTAAGAGGGAGGGAGAAGACTTAAGGTAATTGGATAATCTCTATTTGTGGATCCTTTCCAGCTTACCACCCCTGGCAGCTGGTTAAAACTGACTGTCTCCGGGAGTCTTTGGCAGATTTTTGCCATCTTTTCCTGCTGATGTTCCCCGATGGATAACCGTTTATGACTCCCAGAATGTCAGCAATTATACCTCCAGATTCTTTGTGGTCCCCAGTTATATGCAACTCTCATCTCTAGAAACATTTGTGCAAGTCATGTCTGAAAACCCTGAGTGCACCCAACTCTTGATTATAGCTCAGGTCATAATCCTGGGGTTGTGGGATCAAGCCCCATACTGGGCTCTGTGCTGAGCCTGGAGCTTGCTTAAGATTCTCGCTCTCTCTGCGTCTCTCTTTCTCTCTCATCTGCCCCTCTCCCCTGCTCACATGCTTTCTCTTTTTCTAAAATAAAGAGGTTAAAAATTAAGAAAAAAAGCAAAAACAAAACTCTGACTGCAAACCTATCTCAAGGCAGATACTTAGATCTGCCCAAAAACAGTCTATCAGCTTTTTCCTTGGTCTCTAGATTTTCCGTATAGGAGTCATATCCCAGTTCAAAGGTGACTTTGACTTTATCAGACATTAGCCAGGTCTCAGTCTCCCATGTCTACAAATCTCAGGGAACTTATTTCTAACTAAGACATACCAGGGAAGCCTCCTATGGCTTAAAGGGAGAGAGGCCTCATATCTCCACTTGACAAGGGAGAAGGCTCAGAAGGAAGCAAAAGCCCCCATTAAAGAAAATTTCCTTGTGATTCTTCCACTTAGTGATTTTATATTCTCGAAGTTGGTGAGGGGAATCAAGAAATCTAGAAACAGTTCTGATAATTATATTTTGGAAGATTATATTTTGAATTGACAATTTACATTAGAATTTCATATCTATTACAGCTTAGGCTTCAGTATAAAATTATATACATATTTATATACTCAGTTGTACGTCTGATCTAAAATTTCACACTATGTTGTAGGAAAGTCATAGCCTGGTAAGCAAAGAACTGCTTCAAAATTGATATGTCCAAGATCTAGGGAAAATTAAATCCAGGGGAGATAATTAATTTTTAGCATTATCATTTAGTCATAGTTATTTTTCAGTATCAGCATATATGCAATTGAAGTTTGATTTTAAGTTAAGTGATTTCACACACTATGTTACAGGTGTCTTACACATGAAAAATCACCTCTGTCCATTTGAAAGAAGAGATCTATTACAAAAGATCATCAAAGGCCAAGTAGAGAAAACATACTTGATGTTTATAAGAGACTATCAATGGCGTAAGTAGACATTTAATGATGTGTGAATCAGGTAGCTGGAATGAGAAAATTCTGTGTGAAATGTAATGATATAAATTAAATTACAGAATAAAAATAAAAGAGCTTAATCAGGAACATTTATAAGTACAATGAGTCATTAAACTGCCAAGTGTCCGAGAGAGCCAAGGCTGCAAAGACATCATTTGCCCTTTTATAGAATTCTCTAGGGACAGATCTTATTGAAGAGATTTTAGAAGGAAAAAGAATCAATAGACTTAAAATTCTGAAGTGATTATTAGGCTGGATTAATATGGTTGTCTTTTTAAGAATTTAAGGCAATAGATAAGGCAACTTAATTAAATGATCACAAGCTTTCACAATAATAAATATTAACACATTCTGAAACCGTCTTTACTGTCATCATAGACCCATCTCTCTCTCTCTCTCTCTCTCTCTCTCTCTTTTCTGTGACTCTTCCATACTTATCTGAATATAATTTAAGGCAGCTTGATGATAGGACTAAATTTTCACTAAATTTCTTCCATGTGTATTTTTATGATAATTACACCCAAATATTAAGTTAAAAGGAAGTTGGGTAGTAGGAAATTTGGGGCTGGAATAGACCATGTTAGGCAAAATCTACTTATTTCAACAAAACCAAACCAATTATCTTGTATTTCCTATTAATGTAAGAGGCCCTAAAATTTATACATAATATTCATGTGGCATTACTATGAAAACTGAAATGCAAAATCAAGGTAAAACAATCAGCGTATTTAGTGGTATAAGTGAGTTTTGATTAGTCAGAGGGCAGCTTTCTCTGAGCTCTTGCAAATGAAAGCTGAACACTAACATTTATAAGTGGGTCATCCAGATCATAATTAATATTTAATAGAAGGTGTGATATTTCCTAGCATAGGAAAATCTCGAGACCTGTTTAAGAAGAAAAATTCAAATTGTTCTCTCTTGAGACCTGTATAAGAAGAAAAATTCAAATTGTTCTTAAGGCCAAATCACCCTTTCAAAGGACAAAATTACAATCTCTTAATGAGAGTGAAGACTTAATACCGTTGTGATTGTTTAAAGGTAAATTTAAAAGCTGCAGTGCTGGGTAATTATAAGATGTGATGGGAGGGGAAGGGAAGGGAAGGGAAGTCAGTATGAATGGGACCTTGGTCCATGTTTCTGTGTTACAACCACAGTACATTTTTCCATTGGGAAGATGAGATAGAAGCTCCTTGTGACATATGTAGCTGTAGTCAACCTGGGATAGTCTTCAGCTTATTTTGCTTTCTATAAATTTTAAAGTCTGTACCTGAGAAGTTTAAAGTGTATGGTAATACTTTCTTGTGATCCTATGCACTCTATACAATCTTACCCTAGAAAACTAACCTCCTTATATAGTTGTCTCACACTCTGGAACCACTGCTTTTTTTTTCCCTCTGTTTCAAAAAAGATATTACAATTTCTCTAGATGTAACTACAGCTATTTCAGGTCCCTCCCCAAATCCCATGCTCTTAATCACCACTGTTGTGCTATGCAAATTCAGTTATTGGTTATCTGAGCTGAATCATAGTCTCCCCACCTCTGATTTTGACTTCTACCACAAATGATACACATATATATTGTTCTCAGTACCATAATATCTGCATAGTAAATGTTTAATACCTGCAGCTCAGTTGAGGTAGTTCTGCTGGTCTTGGCTCAGATGGATAACTGTGTTTCAGGCTATATGCCTGCCTGGGCTTGGATTCTTGCTGTTAACCCCAGGCTCAGTTCTGCTCTTCACGTGTTCATTCTGCACCCAGATATCAAAGGTCACAAGTTTCTTCTCATCACAATATCAAAACTACAAGAAGGCAAGTCCAGTGTACAAGCCCATTTCAGGAATTTTCCTTTGGCCAAAGCAAATCATAAGTCTAAATCCAACATCCATGAAAGTGAATATTTGCTGGGTAATTTAAACGATCATAACTTTCTTGTTTTAGTTACTACTGACATATAAAAAATTACCTCACAATAAGTGATTAAAAAACAATTTTTATTTTGCTCATGATTTTGTTTGCCAGGAATTTGGGCATGACCTATCTGTACTGTTTTTTTTTTTTTATTTTTTGAATGTTTGTTTATGTTTGAGAGAGAGTGGGGAGGGGCAGAGAGAGAGGGAGACACAGAATCTGAAGCAGGTTCTAGGCTCTGAGCTGTCAGTACAGAGTCCGATGTGGGGCTTGAACCCATGAATCCTGACATCATGACCTGAGCCGAAGTCAGACACTTAAACAAGTGATCCACCTAGGCACCCCATTTCCATATTGTTCTTGTTTGAAGTATCTCAGGGGACATAGTGAGATGGTTGCTGAGGCTGCAGTCCTTGAAGATGGATAAAAGGGCTAGATAACCAAGAACTTACAGGGCTGGACACTGATGTTGGCTGTTGGCTAAAAGCTCACCTGGCTATTGCCTAGAGAGCTAACATGTGGCATCTCTAGCATGGAAGTCACATGGCAGTGGGATTTTACATGACAAAGTCCAAGCAAAGTCAGAAGACATTGGGGATTGGAAAAGTAAAGAATAGAAAAAGCCTTACTCAATTGCCTTGTTGGTTCACAACCCTCTTGGGAGCTTCCTGGATAAAATGTGAAACAGTCTCTGCACGTGGAGGGGAGGGAGAGACAGAAGAAAAAGGCAGGCCACTTGAGATTTGTAGGTGGCAGGTTTAATAAGCAAAGGAGCATCCAGATGAGGCTTCTTTTAGGCAGCAGCAAGATGAATAGATCTCTGCACCCACCTGCCAAATCTTAAAAGTTTATATAGAGGCCTTACTTTGTTTCAGTCTCATATACTGACAACATGCTTTCAACCCCACATCACTATCTCAAGGCTTTGTCCTTGGGTCAGCTTCTGGGAGTGGGGAAGGCACACAGAAGCCACATTCCAAGGACAGGTTGGGATGAGGAGCCTCCGATTACTGAGTTCAGCTCATGAGTCCACCGGCAGTCACATCCCCTCAATAACCTACCCTGCAATTAGATATTGGTACTTTCCAGTGTTGGGTTTTTTTTTTTTTTTGAGACGTTTTCAGATTGTTAGGAATACTTTAGTGTCAGAAACATTCTTGCAGCTTTCTTTTAAAGGATGATGCAGGTCCTCCAGAAGGCACTTACAATAACCTACTTCTATCATTCGATGTCTACCAATGATAGATACTGTTCTTCATGCTGAGAATATGTCCCCTATTGGAAAGCCCTTCAAAAATAACCCCTTGACAACCTTCCACAAGATCCAAATATGAGCAAGGTCTACCATATGCTAACCCTTCTGACAGGCTGCAGGCAGACCCCACAGCTGGCTTGCGTTTCACTCCTAATCACTTTGTGGGGTCCAGCAGAGTCTTTGTTCCGTAGATTTCAGGGATGTGTCAAATACAGTTACTTAATGTCATTTCCAAATACCAAGATTTTGTTCCTTTTGCATCAGGATTTTGCCTTCCAATTTCTAAATCCGCTGGCAACTGTGATTTCCAACCTGTCGTCTTCTCAGACCAGTAAGACCACTCCTTTCTGTTGGGGCCCTAATCCATGGTAAGGCAGCAAACTGGAAAGGCCTCACGGACAAAGTTAGGTAAATGCCTACATTGAGTATTTCTTTTGAATCGAGGATCAAGTTCTCTCAATTGTCTGGGTCTGTTTTTGCTTTCCAGTGCCATCAAATCATTTATTCTTCCTCTGCTTTTCCAAGTGTTACTCAACTAAGGTTTGGTTAGTTTCAGCAGTGGCTTGAACATTATACACAGAAGTGGAGGCCAGACGTTTGTATCCAGTGCTCTGAGCCTAGGCAGCACCTCGGTGCCCCGGTTGTTTGACAATTCCATTCAAGGGTTAAGCTGTCGTTAGCACTCATTTATCTCTGGGTTTTGTCCTAGTTTCCCTTTCAAAATTGTTGCTTTCGCTCAGTTAGCAGCATTTAAACATAATTATTTTTAGTGTATTTTATCTGATATTGTAGTTGTATCAAGAGAGAAAATTGTTTGGGTAATTCTATCCTGCCATATAACTGAAAACAGAAGTGTTAGATTTATTTTCCACACTCATGACAAAAATGTGAATCTAAAAGTAAATATAAGCAAGCATACTACTCCCATTATAAAAATGATAAATACCTCACCAATCCTTCTAAATTCTAAGCTCCTCAAATGGGATTCCGTTCGTTCAGCCCTTAAATGAGTCAAGTCTTGCCAGTCTCACCAGTCTCATTTTGAACGACTCCCTTTCTTTCCTTCCTTTTCAACAACACAAATTTGATTGTGCCCAGACATACTGTACTGCGTCATAGTCCAATGCCTTGTCTTCACTGCCTCAATTTCAGAACTTTGTAACTTTTACTCCCCTCTGCAGGTAAATAAAGCCACTCATTTCAAGTACCAACTCTAGGAAGGCTTTCCTGAAACCTCTTTAACACAACATGCACACGCGTACACACACACACACACACACACACACACACACGCTTGCATTTATGTTTATCACCGTATTAACTGCAGTTATAGATCTTGTGCCATGGAGTTTCCGGCATTTTTTTTGTAATGTTTATTTATTTTTGAGAGAGACAAAGTGCAAGCCAGGGTGGTGCAGAGAGAGAGGGAGACACAGAATGTGAAGCAGGCTCCAGGCTTCAAGCTGTCAGCGCAGAGCCCGACACGGGGTTCCAACCCACAAACTGCGAAATCATGACCTGAGCCGAAGTCAGACGCTTAACCAACTGAGCCACCCAGGAGTCCCTCTGGTCTTTTTAAATGTGTAAATGTTATTTCTCCAGCTACATATCATACATCTTAACATTTTAGGATGGTATTTTTATTTCTAGTTTGCTACATATTATAGTTGCATTACACAGAAACAAAAATATTATTTGGCTTCGTAATCGTAATTTTCTTGTCTGGCCATAATTCAGTTCTTAGGTTTTTGTCTTTTTTTAAACTTTCTTGCTCATATTGGCATGATAAATAACTTATACTATTATATAATAAGCTCTTGAATCATTTTTTATTTTATTTCATTTTTGAGAGACAGAGAGAGACAAAGCATGAGGGGGGAGGGGCAGAGAGTGAGGGAGACACAGAATCTGAAGCAGGCTCAAGGCTCTGAGCTGTCAGCACACAGCCCAGCACAGGGCTCCAACTCACAGACTGCAAGATAATGACCTGAGCAGAAGTCATACACTTAACTAACTGAGCCACCCAGGCCCCCAAATCATTTTTATTGAATAAAAATTGAAAAAAAATACTATATCACAACTGTCATAAATTCATAATAAACTTCTCTAGAAGGCAATTAAACATTCAGCTACTTGACTTAAAATATTTTGTGTGGGGCACCTGGATGGCTCAGTCAGTTGAGTCTCCCACTCGGTATCAGCTCAGGTCATGAGCTCCTGGTAGCAGAATCGAGCCCCTCATCAGGCTCTGTGCTGAACATGGAGCCTACTTGGGATTCTCTCCTCCTCTCTCTGTGCCCCTCCTCTGCTCACACACTCTCTTGCTCAAAATAAATAAATAAAAATAAACATTAAAATAATAAAATATAGGGGCACCTGGGTGGCTCAGTTAGTTAAGCGACCAACTCCTGGTTTTGGTCAGTCATGATGTCACAGTTTGTGAGTTCAAGCCCCACCTCAGGTTCTGCGCTGAGAGCATGGAGCCCATTTGGGATTCTCTTCCTCTCTCTCTCTGCC
The DNA here is from genome assembly GCF_023721935.1 of Panthera uncia. Taxonomy (NCBI): domain Eukaryota; kingdom Metazoa; phylum Chordata; class Mammalia; order Carnivora; family Felidae; genus Panthera; species Panthera uncia. The sequence continues at coordinate 49,899,636 of NC_064809.1, read as the reverse complement.
CCTTCCTTGCTCGCTCGCTCTCTCTCTCCCTATCAAAATAAATAAATAGGGGCGCCTGGGTGGCTCAGTCGGTTGGGCGGCCGTCTTCGGCTCAGGTCATGATCTCACGGTCCGTGAGTTCAAGCCCCGCGTCGGGCTCTGAGCTGACAGCTCGGAGCCCGGAGCCCGGAGCCTGCTTCAGATTCTGTGTCTCCCTCTCTCTCTGCCCCTCCCCCGCTCATGCTCTGTCTCTCTCTGTCTCAAAAATAAATAAACATTAAAAAATACTTTAAAAAAAATAAATAAACATTAAAATAAATTTAAAAAATATTTTGTAAAACAGTTACCAACCATGAATATAACTTACAATGAAACGTAATCAGTACAAGGCAGTGTAGATGACGACACTCATTAATTCCTTTGCGGTCTTAAAGGAAACTTCAGAAGAGATGAGTTTATCCATATGGAGTAATGTTTGCTTTATGCTGAATGTACCTTTACTTTAGTTAGCCCATATTTTCTGTTTCCATAAATTATAACTAGTTATATACTAGGAAGTGTATGCCATTTTTAGCTGATTTTAAACTGTGTTAATAATCTGTCTTTGTATTTGACACAAAAGGGTTATTTTCAGGACATGGTTTAATCTTGATATGTATTGATATGGATTCTTTTCTAAGTTGTTTTTCTCATATATGTTCTCTATAGTTTTTGCTTCTCATGTATCTCTCATAAGCAATTCTTGAAATAGAGCAATTCTTAAAATAGTTTTAGAATGTGGTTTGATTGAATTCTTTCAATCATGACTACATTTTGCATATGTATTTAGTGTTTCTAAACTTTGTCCAAATATCTTTAAATTCAGAGTGCACAAATGTACCACATATATTTTATACCATTTCATGGTGATTACACCCTATTGAACTTTTTTCCAAGTGATACATCTACTTGATTAGTCCTATGGCAGTTTGCTTTTATTATCTAATTTCTAATTGTGCTTCTCTCTCATCAATATTCTTAATCCATCTTTGTCATTATATTTCCATTTTAGTCCCCTAGACTATTTGATTGCTTCCAATACTCATTAGTATCTAATTTATTCTATTGTTACACACAGTTCAGGCATTTTTACACATCTTAGAACTTTAAAAGCTTATTTAGTGATTTTATGTTGCAAATACAAAACATATGCAGTTCCCATAAATAGTCACCACTTTTTGTAAACTGCAAGCAAACGTTTCATATACATGCATTGATAGAATTGAATAATCATATAAAATACATGCCTACTTATACTTGGGTGAAAGATAATAGTATTTATACATCATGATTTAAAAATTTCTACAAATGTAAAGTTCTCAAATCTTAAATAATTAGGAATAAATGCTTTTTAGTGATTTTATTTCATTTTGCCTACAAAGTGTCTCTCTGCTACCAGTTCCATCCAACCCATGCTTCTGCTCAATATTTCATTAGACGAAGATAATACAAAGTAATAGGTGTAGTAAACATGATTATTTTTACCAAAATCTCAATTTCTAAAATGAAAAATGAAGGTAATAATGTTAAACTTTTAGTCGAGTAATTACTTATATTGTTTTCTTTGCTACTCTTTGCCTATGTATTTTTACCCTTTGCCTCATAAAATAAAACTGGAAAAATGTTCACTTACATATAAAATGATGCAAACATTTAATGAACATATGGTATTGAGCTAGAAATCTTTTTATTTGAAAGTTAAAATAAACATAATCTAATGCAAGTTGACAAAATTTGATCTCTTAAAAATGGTGCAGAGATGTAAAATTAAAACCAACTAGCTGATTTTCAGAAATGTGGGTCATAGTCTTTAAGTGATATGGTTTATTTTAGTAACAGTTAAATAATCATGCAAAACAAACAAAATACAGCTCAGTTAAACTTCTTTAATTATAAATTTGATTAGTATATTGGAGTTGAAAATAAAAAGAAATCATTAATATAAAGGCATAAAATTTGGAATGAAAAAATAGCATCAATATTTATAAACAATTTATGGTTTAGAAATATGTGGTAAGAAACCAAAATAAATCAGAGATAAAAGATACACTGAATGCGGGCATATTTTCAATGAAATTTGATGTTAGACATTTCACTAAATGAGCTGAAACTTTTTCCAGGTACATGTTATAAAACAAGTTCATCTGCAAGTAATTTAATTTACTTATGTGAAAAAGCGCAGCAATGTTCTGTGTGGCATTAGGTGTCTGAGATGTATCACAAAAGCAATTAGATCATACTGGAAACCAGCTGTGCATCAAGTAGATTGCTTTTACCTAAGTGATAAAAACCTTGTAGAGTGTGAACAATATTGGGTATAAAATGTAACATTTTAATGAGCAACATAAAAGAGGAATAGAATGAACAAGAGAAATGGCAAATTTGCACAGGGCATGTGCAACTTGAAAGGAAAAAAAAGTGAGAAAGATATGTCTTGGATTGCGATAAACTGTTGACCTACTCTGGCTTTTAATCGGAAAAACTTACACACCATTTAATTAATTTATCAAATGTGTGATCCCAATTTGTAGTTCAGTCACTCTGGGAAAATTCAGAGACTATAGATGATATTCTGAAGGAAGCACACTTGATGTTTCCAAAATCTATTCTTTACCAGTGAAGGTTTACAGGAAAAGAGGTGAGAAAGCAATAAGGAAGGAATGAAGAAGGAGGCATAGATAAAGAGTAAGAGAGAATTGGGTTATTTTGATGGACATTCATGATTAAGAAAAGGCTAGTTCAGGCAGACCAACTCATATCATCCACACTGAACACTGTCATGTTGGAGTCACTGAATAAACATTAAATGAATGAATGGATGGATAATCTTTCTTGAGTTGGAGAAACAAATTTCAAGCCAATGAAAAGACTAACCAAAATACCGTAAAGTTTTCTAAGTATTCTTAAGAAGAATATTACTTATTTTACTTATTAACTTTCTAATGTAGCTTTTAACATCTACTGAGTCTGTGTCTTACTAATGAGATTTTACATTTTAAATGGTTCTAAACTTTGTTGCAATTTAAGAACACAGCTGCAAACTACATATGATTATGAACAATCACATATCCAGGGACAAGAGCATTATTTCCCTTTCTAAATTATTTATAATTGCTACCATTTACTGAGCATTTACTATATGCCAAGCCATTTACTAACCATATTATGTTTAAGTTATTTTTATTATTAATTCAAGTAACTTTTAAGATTCAAATTAAATTTTAATGGCCACATTTAAAACATCACATTTTAATGTCCTGTGATCCTATGAATTATATAGCATACTTATTGTTTTCAGAATTCCTTCAAAATGTATGCAAATATGAGAAGGGTTAATAAGAATAATTATTAGTTCAATGCCTAGGAAGCTAAGGGTAATTAAATAGGTCAGATGACTAAAATTAATAATTTCGCCTTACAACCATATCGTATTAATTTAGGCTTATCCATATTTGAAATATAATTCTTATCAGAACAAGTAGCTACCAGGGAGCCTGGGTTGCTCAGTTGGTTAAGCGTCCAACTTCCACTCAGGTTATGATCTCATAGTTTGTGAGTTTGAGCCCCGAGTCGGGTTCTGTGCTGACAGCTCAGAGCCTGGATCCTGCTTCAGATTTTATCTCCCTCTCTCTCTGCCTCTCCTCCCTCCCTCTCCCCCCTCCAGCCCTCAGAAATAAATAAAATATTAAAAAGAAAAAAAACAACAAGCAGCTACCATTATGGAACTTCTTAAAAGGGGTCATAACACTAGTCCAGAATAACCTGTACATGAAGAAAGAAAGGAAGTATACAGAAAACATAAATATAATTGTTTTTATTCTTCTTAAAATATAATTGCTCTTAGGAAACACACTGCCACACAACAATTCATTCTTTTAGATTTTCACTGAATAGTTTCATTCCTCTGTGCATGTGAAACAGATGAAGAAGAGGTGATATAAAATGTAAAATATTAAGGATAATATTCTATGTGCTTCCTATAGTGGTTCTAAAAATATTTTAATTCTGGAGTAAAATGTAATGTAAAACTTGATAAACAGTATAGACATGTTCATTATTGTGACTTTGGGGCACTGAGAGAAAGGTAAATGACAAAAATTTTCTGGATTTGAGTTTTCCTTACTTCTACACATTGTCCTTTTTGCAATACATTATGATGATAATTATATTTATCATTTCTTATTTTAATTTTTGATATTATTTTTCCTCCTATCTCTGATGATATGACTAGGTTATGGGAAAAAATATTGAAGTTCAGTTTCTGGTTCTGAATATAATATTATATTATTTTATATTATCTTCTGTACCATTTTATATATCTTATATACCATTTTATATTATACCAACTTCAGTCCACCCATCATTATGTGAAAAACAGATGCACATCACAGTCAAATAAAAGTTTTTTAAAATCTGACAAATTATTTTAATATTAAAAAAACAAAAAATGTTTCAAAAGAACTCAAATGTTGGACACGTATTATCAATAAATTATAATGCTGCCTAAATGAATAGAGTTCAATATTGCTATAATAGGTGAAAAATAAATGAGATCGAATACAAAGTATAGGTATATAAATGTATGTTACATGCTAGCTGAGGTCATGCCTCTTTTTGCTACTATCTTTATTTTTTGTTTGTTTCATTTATTTATTTATTTTTATTTTGAGAGAGAGGGAGTGCGCGCAAGTGAGGGAAGAGGGGCATAGGGAGAGGGGGCTCAGTGCAGAGCCTGACATGGGGCTGAATTCCATGATGGTGAGATCATGACCTGAGCTGAAATCAGAAGTTGGTTGCTCAAGGGACTGAGCCACCCAGAAGCCCCTCTTTTTGCTACTGTCTAGCTGTGAGTCCATTGCTGGCCTCTCAGTTCCAGTGGCTTATATCTCATGCTTCAGCCTCAGAGTTCCTTTCCATATTAGTCTACTGAGGGAAGTCATCTTTGTTGTTTGAAATAATAGACTTTTAACAGAATATACAAGTTTGCAGATAGTAGAATTTTTATGTAACAGCAATAGAAACATTTTAGATTGTCTTAACTAGCCATCCTATCTCAATTTCCATATCAAGCACATTCTCATTATGTTCTTTAAGTGTTTTATTTTCTCAATATTGGTGTTAGAAATTTTTATATTCCCTTAACTTTGTATTTCTTGTCTTTCTCTCCCACCAAAATATAAAATTTATGAGGGTGTTGTCACCTAATACCTAAGGGACTCAAGTAAATGTCTTTGCCAGAAGAATTCAATAAATATTTGTTGAATAAAAACAGGGAAGAAATCTCCATTCTTCAAAGTCCTTCTGCCACCTGGCCACCTATCCTAACGTTTCACCTGGACTTGCTCTGTATTGACATTCTCCTCTTCCTTTTTTTTTTTTCAGTATCCTCTTCTTTAGGAATTCTGCTCCCCCTTTTTGAGCTTATGTCTTTGGAGCATATACATCTTGCCCCATGATTTTAAAGAATCATGTTCCATCCCTAAGCAATTGTCAAAATGTTCCTCCTTAAAGAAAGTGCTAGGAGTGCCTGGCTGGTTCAGTTGGTAGAGCATGTGACTCTTGATCACAGGGTTGTGGTTCCAGCCCCACATGTGGCACGCAGTTTACTTAAAATAAAAAATTTAAAAAAGGAGTTCTATACTAAAAGAAATTCTGTTGCTAGCAGTTGAAATAATATGTGTTTATTTTGCCTCACACAAAATAAGCTGGTAAATAATGAAACATATTTCAAACCATTTGAGAAATCATTCCTTATATGTAATAATTAAAATAAATAAATTTAAAATCAAATAATAACAGTAGAATTATTAATTAATTATTTTTTAAGTTTATTTATTTATTTTGAGAGAGAGTGACAGAGAGAGCATGAGTGGGGTAGGGGCAGAGAGAGAGGGAGAGAGAATTCCAATCAGGCTCCATGCTGACAGAGCACAGAGCCCAACATGGGGCTCTGGGGCTCGAACTCACGAACTGTGAGATCATGACCTGAGCTGAAATCAAGAGGCAGACATTTAACCAACAGAGCCACCCAAGCACCCTTATTAATTAATTATTGAAGAGGGATGTAAATACTTCAAACTGCATCAAATTCCAAATGAATAGAGTAGTGGAAGTTAAAAAAAAAAAAAACCTCGTAAATAATTAGATGGCTATATATACATAATTATATACCCAATCCTCTGGTGGCAAAATATTTCATCACCACTAAAATACATGAAAAAAATTGTGGATAAAAAGACAGACGATACAGCCACCTAAGTGGCTCAATTGGTTAAGCATTCAACTTCGGCTCAGGTCATGATCTCACGGTTTTTGAGTTTGAGCCCCACGTTGGGCTCTGTGCTGACAGCTCAGAGCCTGGAGCCTGCTTTGGATTCTGTGTCTTCCTCTCTCTCTGCTCCTCTCCCACTCATGGCTCTGTCTCCTTCTGTCTCTCAAAAATAAATAAACATTACAAAATTGTTTTAAATGATGGACAATAAATTATTTTTTTTTCCTAATCAAGGTTTTAATGACTAAAACCAAAATAATTACATTTAGTGCTTGTGATTGAGGATTACCTTCCATCAGTATCTCAGCTAGACAAAATTCTTCTGCTGATGAGGTGATGGAGAAACCTGCAGATTTACATAGATTGAATTCTTGGTGGTCATGTGTCTATCAAGTTGGCATTTAAATATTTCCAATGTACTAGCATTCTCATACAAGGACTACTAAGCAGCGCATCAGTGGTAACTTCTGGTTTTCAAATATATGTTCCTTATCCTCACTGAGTAATAGTGGCTCATCTGAGGACTTAGAATCATTCACTACAATGATCCCTTACTTTGTTTGCCTTCCTAAATCTGCCTTGAGAGCCCAAAATGGTCAGGGGCTGTTTCAGTTTCCAATTTAATAGAACCGTGACTGTGCCCTAGTAGAAACTTTCTAGTTCTCTTTTAGGAACTGAAACCTAACCAACTGATGAAGTTTACAGATATAGAAAAGTGGATTTCTTAGCTGTTCCTTTGTTACTGGGCCTCTGCTTTGAGGAATGTACCATATATTATAGGATAGCCTCCCAAATGTGTAGTTTGTGTATCCCAAATGGTGTTATAATTGAACCTCCAATAGGTTCTCCCTCCATATGTTTGCCATGAAATGAATTTCCTATGATACATGGAATGTCAAAATAATAGATAAAGCAAGAATAGTGGTTCTGACCAAAACATTCCAGCTAGGAAAGCAAATCTGATCTGGTATATGAACCTGTTCCTCTGAGGATAAATCATTACTCCTTCCATGATGCAAAGGGATAGTGAAAACAACCTGTTGTTATGGCTAGTACTGCCAGAAAGTGTGCCAGATCAGACTCCAAATTTGTTTGCGATTGTTAGTTGGATTCTTAATAGTCATAGTTGGAAGATCAGCCTGGGTGAGGGATATTCTGTATTTTGAAACCATGCATAGCCTTTCTCCCAGCTGCCATGGACTCTTTGTAAGCACATAGAGAGTACCTGACAGAATTTCACAAGATGGGTCATATTACTTCATTATTAAGTAATAATTACTTAATAAGTAATAATTATTACTTAAGTAATTACTTAATTAAGTAATAATTACTTAAGTAATAATTACTTCATTATTAAGAGTCTCCTTTTCTTTCTTTTTTTTAAATAATTTTTAAAATTTATTTTTACATTTATTTATTTTTAACAGAGAGAGACAGAGCACTAGCCAGGGAGGGATAGAGAGAGGGAGACTCAGAATCCAAAGCAGGCTCTGAGCTGTCAGCACAGGGCCCCACGCGGGGCTCGAACTCACAAACCATGAGATCATGACCTGAGCCGAAGTCAGACGCTTAACTGACTGAGCCACCCAGGCACCCCAAGAGTCTCCTTTTCATGCGTGCTTTTTGGTCAGTATATTAGAGGACACAAATATCCTCAAATATTTTGCTCAGTTCCAAAGAGCTATTTATATACTTTCTCCCTATATTGCTTTCTCATATCTTTTTAATCTTGTAAAGATTGTAATTTCATTTACATATATGTATATACATACATGTATATATGTAAACATATATGTGTACGTGTGTGTGTATACATACATATATATATATATATCTTCAAGCCAAGACTAAAGTTTTGTAGTAGAAGCTTCAGTAGAGTTAAATAAATTCAAAGCAGTAATCAAGGCAGAGTATGTTTAAATACTATAAATGAAGGCTACACAGCGAAATCCTCTTTTTGAGATATAACTGATCTATAAAATTATGTTAGTTTCAAGTATACAACATAATTATTTGATATTTGTGTATATTATGAAATTATCACCGTATAAGTCTAGTTAACATCTATCCCCATACATACTTACACATTTTTTTCTTGTGATAAGGTCTTTCAAGATCTACTATTGTAGTGACTTTCAAAAATGTACCACAGCATTATTAACTATAGTCACCATGATGTATATTACATTTCCATGACTTAGTTATTTTATAACTAGAAGTTTGTACCTTTTGACTCTGTTAACCCATTTCACCCACTTGCCCATTCTCTGCTTCTGGCAAAACCACTAGTCTGTTCTCTGTATCTACGAACCTGGTTGTTTTCTCTTGTTGAAATCTTTAGGCAAAGGAGAGATTGAATGTATCTGGATAGACCAGGGTAAATATGAAGGACAAAGTAGATTTGAACTGGGTTTGAGGAGTATAAAAATTTCAACAGCAGAAATATTCTTGCTCTTTTTTTTAAAAGAAGAAATGCACATTCTATCTTCACAATGTTCTTTCAACACATGTCAGTTTACATATATAAAGAACTGTTTTTTCACATGCATTTTTATTTTATTTATTTTTTTTTTAATTTTTTTTTTCAACGTTTTTTATTTATTTTTGGGACAGAGAGAGACAGAGCATGAATGGGGGAGGGTCAGAGAGAGGGAGACACAGAATCGGAAACAGGCTCCAGGCTCCGAGCCATCAGCCCGGAGCCCGACGCGGGGCTCGAACTCACGGACCGCGAGATCGTGACCTGGCTGAAGTCGGACGCTCAACCGACCGCGCCACCCAGGCGCCCCTCACATGCATTTTTAAATGTCAGAATCTTAGGAAGAGCGGACACACACGCACAAAATGAATATGTAATAGAAATGATAATTTTAGGTAACCAGGATTTGATTTACCAGGCTCCTATTTCCAGAATAGACATTTTGTGCTATTTTTAGAAAAGAACATGCTTTAGAGTTTTTACCATCAAATTGTCAAAATAACATCAATTTTCATCATAGCCATCCACCATGGCTATAAAGTGAAAAATGTATGGACATCAATCATATCAAACTCAAGGGTAAAGTTCCTAATTTTTTAAAGTCTCCAAAAATCATGTGAATGTTCCTTTCAAAACCAAAGCCTGAGAAAGGTCAGCCCTGCTCTAAAAGTAGAAACAGTAAAGTCATGAGTAGGTTCAGAACTTTTCAACCTCTATTTTCTCATTACGGTGGTAATGCTGAGGTTTTAGGATAAACTTCTGCTAATACAGTAGTAAAGGCTTCTTTAGGTCAGAAGATAAGAGTCAATATTAGAAACATTTTTAATTATAATAAAACCTCAAGAGTTCCGAAATACTTTTTTGTGGGTTTGTAACCACAAAAGTGCTTCCACATTTAGTGCCAGCAGAAAAGTTTGAATACTGCAAGCCCTCTCTATGTGCACTGGAACCCTTACCCCAGCTCCACCCTGTAATCATAATAAACGTCAAGGTAGTCTCCTTTTTCTGATCATCTAAGCCATTTGGATCTGCTTGGAACCTCACTGCTCTTCCCAGAAAGCCTCATTATGTAAACCTTTTTAAAAACCCTTGCTGTGTGCTATCAGTTTTAACATCAAAACCAAATTTTTGGTTGGTTGTACATCCTGTTCCTATTGGGTGGGGTGTGGGGGAGACTACAACACTTATTTATGAATAAAAGCTTTTTATAAATCTGTAGATATTCTTAATTTAATTAATCTATAACTCATTTTGATGTATTATTGTATTAACTATTCATACATATACACACGCAAAAAATGGTCATTTAGTTTTAAAATAAAAAGTAGCTTCAGGTGCCTGGGTGGCTCAATCTGTTAAGCATATGACTTCGGCTCAGGTCATGATCTTGTGGCTCATGAGTTCAAGCCCCATGCCAGGCTCTGTGCTGACAGCTCAGAGCCTGGAGCCTGCTTCAAATTCTGTCTTCCTCTCTCTTTGCCCCTCCCCTGCTCATGCTCTGTCTCTCTCTCTCAAAAATAAGTAAACATTAAAAAAATTTTTTAAAGTAGCTTTTAGTTAGAAAGGAAGCATTTTTAATTAAAATGACACAAAAATTACACAAGTCAAATTACATTATAATATTAAAGAATAATAATAAAAGTAATTTAAAGAGAATGATACAACAGCCATGAAGCATATGGGCTTTGTATTGACTTCATGAATCATGGAAGTTTAAAAGAGTAGTTGAAAAACTCGATATACTACCCCTCTATATACTACCTACTGACATTACATATAAATACTAGATAGGTACTGAGGATGTATAGATGAAGAAAATATTATTCTTGACCTTGATGCATATGCCTTTCTTATCATACTGGTTGGTGAATCCTTTTGCGTAATTGTGTGTAGCAACAGCAATACACAAATGCATATTAAAGTTTGATCAGAGTTGTTTTATTTTATTTATTTTATTATTTTTTTAAAGTTTATTTTTATTTATTTTGAGAGAGATAGAAAGCAAGGCGGGAGGGGTAGAGAGAGAGGGAGACAGAATCTCAAGCAGGCTTCTCACTGTCAGCACAGAGCCCAACGTGGAGTTCAGTCTCATGAACCGTGAGATCATGACCTGGGCTGAAGTCAAGAGTGGGACGCTTAACCAACTGAGCCACTCAGGCACCCCTAAAGTTCTATCAGAGTTGTTTTAAAACCCTGGAGGCCAGGTCAGTGGTTGCAGCTTCCCATGTATAGCAGTAGTACTGTTTTTTCCTTAGTTCTTTTTCCTCTTCCCCACCATACCATAGAGTGGTACTGTCTTGTATCTTGTACTTCATTGTGCAAATGAATAACCTAGGAATTTTGTTCAAATGTAGATAGCAATTCAATAAGACAGGCATGGGGCCTGCAATTCTATATTTCTAACACGTTTCCAGGTTATGCTGATGCTGCTGGTGTGATGGCAAAAGCATTCTTAGAAAGGAAACTCTCTTCATCTCAAAATGAAATTTTACAAGAAACAATACATAAACCAGATGAATGGCAATAGTTGTTTCTCAAGCCGTTCAAATCTCTATGGATTGGCAGAAATATTTCCTTTTATATAGATCCTCCGTTTTTATGCTGATGATTCAAAATATACATCTTTATCCAGACATCTCCTCTGAGAAGCTGACTCACATCTAACATCCTAAACTTTAAGAGATTCCAAATCAAGTTCTTGATTCTTCATCTCGTCTAAGTTGTTCCCAGATCTCACCAACGTTTTTAAAAATACCATTGATGGTACCATAAATCCTATTTCTCCCAATTCAAAATCCTTAAAGGATCTTGATTTCTTCCTTTACCTTTTTTCATTACTTTCAACTTATTTCTAAATTCTTGCTTATTCTGTCTTCATACATCTTGAATACAAACTCTTCTCTTCATTTCTGTTGCTTTGTTTTAATCATGCTATTGTTCTTTCCTGCCTAAATTGCTGTGTTAACCTGTTTCATCCCTCTGTTTCCACTCTTGCCTCCTGTAACACATTCTCTACACAGCGGCAAAAGTGGTCATCTATAAATGCTTCCCCTAGCTCTCAAAATACAATTCAAAATCATTACTTTAACCTACAGAACATTCTATGATCTGCTCCATGTCTATTTTTACATTATCTGGTGTAAATTCTCCTCCCTGATATACAATATTAAGGAGTATAAGTTTTCAGTTCCTCAAACATGTCAAGTATGGAAATTTGCTCCCCATTCTATAGGGCACCGCTTAAACTTCATGTTCCCTCTGTGAAATACAACTGAGGAACATCATGCTTCTCGCACCATGTGCGTTATCTTCCATGGCAATGGCCACAGAATATACTTGGACAGATACTACTTTGGAAATTGGCATGCATGTGCAAGTGGTGGACTAATCTCACATTACATTGGGTTGACTGGGTGAATAGGTTCATTAGGCTTCTGTAGTCATCTCACTTGGGCCTTTAGTTATAGCACTTAAGAGGGGTTTTCCAATCCTGTTGTAACCAACTACCATCTGCTTCAAAATTACTTAGGGTACATGTTAAAATGCATTTTCTTGAAGCATAGCTCCACAGAAATTCTTATTTAGTAGGTTTTAGAGTGGTCCTGGAAGCTGCATTTAACAAGACTTTAAGTTTAGGTGCACTCCAGTGTTAAGACCACTAACACAGAGGAAATCATCTTTCCAGGTATAATCTTGGCTCAAGATTGTAACTCAATGGCACAGAGCCTTTATCACAGCAAAGCCAGCTAGAGTTGCACTTAACTATACTTTGCATCCTCTGGGACAGATAATACAGATGTGTCATCTGCTATTTTTAATATATGAGTAGATTCTATAGTTAGGCTCAGACTCCAGAACCTTGAGTGAATGTTTATTTGTAATTGAGGATTTGGATACAACATTCAATATTCTTTGATATCTTTTGATACAACATTCTTTGCTAAGAGAATGAAGGACAGGAACAATCTCTCAGACTGTTATAGGAGCTGGAGATTTGCAGAATCAAAATGTTTCTGATTTCAAAAGGAACAGTGAAATCATAACAAGGTGGCACTTACTGAGTGTTTACTCTGTGCATGAATTTGTTTATCCCTCCATCAGCTACTTGCCTGATTCGTTATTATTATGCGTATTTTATAGATGGAAAAGTCACAACACAAAAAAGGTTAAGAAACTTTTTTGAATTTATTTGGTTATCATTGGTGGATGCTGAGAATTTGCACTTCAAACTTTTAACTACTACAATTTTTTGTTGGGTCTTCTATTATCTGAGGGGTCATTTTATCAAATGCAGGACACCATTGAGACTGCCCTGCTGTGAAAAAGTCAACTTTATCAGCATATTCTCTGTAAACTCCTTAACACATTTCCACCCACAGATCAGATACTTTCTTTTGAACAGGCAAGTTGTCAATTTGAAATGACATTAATGCTTTCAATTTGTTTTCCAAGTCTTAGTGATCTATGAAATAGAGGCCTTAAAAATGTCAAAAAACTGAGTCTATTAGATTGAAAGCCAAGAGAGGTTTTGGTCTTACCAGAGTTGTCCGTACTCACAAAAGCCACATGAAGGAGAACTTAGGAGACTTGCCGAAGGTGAAAGCTAATAGATGGATTGATTAATAATTTAGTTCAAGTATGGACAAATTTTGAAGACAGATGAACTATGGGCAAGAAAGTGAAAATTAGGTCAGAAATTATATATACCAGAGCCAAGGCCAGAAGAAGTGTTTAAAAAAAGGTAAGCAGGATTCTGGAAAGAGGAAGTGAAAGGCCTTCCCACTGATGGGTAAGCATCAGACTTTTGATATTGGCTCAGGTCATGATCTCATGATTCATGAGATCAAGCCGCATGTCAGGCTCTGCTCTGACAGTGCAGAGATTGCTTGGGATTCTCTGTCTCTCCCTCTCTCTCTGTATCTCTCCGGTTCATGCTCACTAACTCTCTCTCTCTCTCTCTCTCAAATAAACAAATAAACAAACCTAAAAAAATGAATATTTGAAACAATGGATTCTGAAATATTCTCATGTTCTTTGGCTTTCCCACCAGGTGGGGAATTAAAGAGACAGGCTTGCTTTCTTCTTCTTCTTCTTCTTCTTCTTCTTCTTCTTCTTCTTTTTTTTAAATAAACAACCATGGACTTTTATTCCATGATTTCTACAGAAATAAAGTTAGATTATTCAAGATTACTCAATATAAATTAGATAGTAAAAATTACAAAACACATAGGATACATATCTAATGCTAAGCCCATAATGTTCTCAGTATCCACAAGACTTTCAAAATAACCAAGTTATTTTTTTTTTTTTGTTTACTTATTTTTGAGAGAAAGAGGGGCGGGGGCAGAGAGAGAGGGAGACACAGAACCTGAAACAAGTTCCAGGCTCTGTGCTGACAGCACAGAGCCTGACGTGGGGCTCGAGCCCATAAACTGCGAGATCATGACCTGAGCCAAAGTAGGATGCTTAACCAACTAAGCCACCAAGGTACCCCAATAACTTAGCTGTGAATTACAAAGATTTACAACAACTTGTAAAGACTAATTTTCCAAGCTCTAAGTTTTTGAGAGCAGTCAACTGAATGTAATTGGCATAATTATCTCTTCACAAATAGATTTAAATTGTTTATTTGGATCAGAGTTAAAATGATCAAGGGAAGAAGGAAAGAGTAATTAATTTCATGAATCCAGATTTTAACCTTTTTGAAGCTGCATCAAGACACCTTAAGGTTTATACTTCTAAACTGATAAATTGCCACAAACTAGAATTTAAATGAAAGAATAAAACTAAGTATCTTACATTTTTATGACATTAGTCAAATTATTTTACATGAAAAAATATTGAAATGTTTTTCTTAAATTTAAATTCAGAAACAGAGAGTCACAGTTATGATGATGATGATGATGATGATAGTAGCAACTGTGGGAATGAATAAAAATGAAGAGGAAACAGGTGAGTACTAGGCTTCTATATTTTTGCAAAAGAAAATTTTGCCACACTCACTCTAAAGCAACCAATAAATATCCAAAGACATTATCTCTCAAGAGCAAGAGAAAAATAAAGACAGTTTCAGACAAAATAATCATATGTCCAAGAGATGGTCACTAAAGGAACTTTTAAGGATGTCATTTCAGTAGAAGGAAATTATTCTGTAAGGAAGACCTGAAATGCAAGAGGAAATGGTGAACATTTGTATTAGGAGGATAAGTCTTTTAAAAAGTCACTTGGACCATAAAAACTGCTAATAATAACAATAATAATGTGTAATTTTGAGGATTTAGGGAAAATAATTGTTATTGATATCATTATTGTGAGGTTTGAATGATGTAGGGTTTGCAAAAGTTTGTATTTTTACCTAACACAATATTTAGTGAGAGTTAGAACTCTACAATCAGATTACTTTCAGGAGAGTTAGAACTCTACAATCAGATTACTTTCAGGATAAGTATATTTGTTTTGTTCCCATATGTTTTATTTTTAGCTTGTCTTATAATTTATTTTCAACTTTATTTTTGGTATGTATTCGTTTTCTTTTTTGGTTTTCTATGTGAGATATTTTAGTCCTGGATTTGAACCAATAGTTTAAGGACATAAATCCTGATTTCTTATGTTTAGGTGAATTCAAAATGATTGAAAATCATAATCAAATTGTTTTATGTAGTGTTAAAAATTGAAAAATTCACAAAATAACCTAAAATTTAATCGCTTATAAGAAGGTTTTTAAAAAAACTGGCGATTTGGAGAGGGGGCCACCCGGCTGGCTCAGTCAGTAGAGCATGGGACTCTTGATCTCAGGGTTGTAAGTCCATGCCCTATGCTGGGTGTAGAGATTACTTAGAAAATAAAATCTTTAAGAAAGAAAGAAATAAAAAATGGCAATTTGGGGCACCAAATTGGGGCATCCAGAGAATTTTAGTTTATTTTTGTTCTAACTTTGTATTTGAACGCCTTTAAATGGGGTGGGAATTCACTCCTTACTTAACTACCATGTTAAGTATCTCTCTATCCATTTCTTGCCATTTCATACAGTTATGTTACATGCCTAATACTTAAATGTGTTTGAGTTCTTGATTAGTGACTTACAAGATGATGAGTATCTGAGATATGTGTATTCCAGCTTTAAAAAATGGAAATTCCATAAACTTGCTTTCATTGTTCTAAGAAAGTCTAGCATGTAATATAAATGCCAGGACTTATTTAAAACATGTATTTGCCAATTGTTGATGTAAAATCATAAGCTAATTATGTAATCCCTCTGAGTCTGCTAACCATCTGTAAAATAAGTATAATAATTACCCTATTTCAACTGGCATGCTGTGTAGATTTCTGTTCCCAGATTTCTGTAATTTCCCACCCCCTAAAATGAAATATTGCTATTGTTATGTAAGGAGCTTAGAAGTTGTCACTCACTCCTAATAACAAGTAACAAACCGAACAAACTGAAAAAATCAACAACTCTTTGTAAATTCATTAGAAAAGTGAAGTCACAAGGCAGAGCGTTAGGTGGAGAGACAGAGAGGTAAATATGGAAAATCACAACTTACCAGAGCAGAACCCTCTGTGGGAACCAGTGCCAGGATAGGAAAACCTGAACTGTAGTTGATGAATTGATGGAGGCTCACTTCAGACAAGTGTGAGAAAGTCTCCAGGGGGACCCAGTTACAGGGAAGCTCTACACTTTTGTGAGTTTTACCTCTAAGAGCTTTACCAGCTATTTAGAGTGTAAACCAGAGAAAAATGCCCTCATGCTTCTGGCAAGGAGAGAAGAAAATGAACCATTTTTAAACATGCCAGATCATTCTGTTCTTCTTAACAAAGCCTGCCGTCAGGAGAAAGCAATCTTACCAGGACGTAACCTGCTGGGAAAGAACATCATGGGATATTAACTAAAATAAATAAATAAAATTAATTAATTAATTAATTAAATATAAACTGGCAATTTGGGGCACCAGTCCAGCCAGAGAATTTTAGCTTGTTTTTGTACTAACTTTGTATTTGAATACCTTTAAATGGGGTGGGAATTCACTCCTTAGTTAATTAGCTACCATGTTAAGAATCCCCTTTTGTATTATATCTGTTTTACCATGTGTATTATATGGGCACTATAAGTGGGATTGTTATATCAGAAAGTTTTAAAATAAACATAACATAAAAATGAAACAGGTCATCTCTCTGTATGGACTAAGAGATACTAGTTCATATTTAACACTCAGACACTCTTATTTTCTCTTCTCTAAAACTGAGTAATATCACGGAGATTTTGTGTACTGTAGTTTTCTTTTTTTAATGTTTACTTGTTTTGAGAGAGAGAAAGAGAAAGTGCATGTGAGGAGAGCAGGGGTGGGGCAGAGAGAGAGAGAGAGAGAGAGTGAGAATCCCAAGCAATCTTCACACTGTCAGTACAGAGCCCTTCACAGGGCTTGATTCCATGAACTGTGAGATCATGACCTCAGCCAAAATCAAGAGTCAGATGCTTAACCGACTGAGCCACCCAGTGCCCCTAGGTAATACAGTTCTTTCGTAATAAATTTAATAGTTATTTTAATAATCAGATTACTCTCAAATGTAATATATCTTGAAACCAAAATTATCTTTTCTAATCAGTTTCCCCACTGCTGTTAATAAGGCAGTTAGTATACCAATATTATAGACCTGATAAGTTGTCATCATTCTAAACCGAATCTGTCTTTGCAAACAAATTTTCCTAAGTGTTTTTCAGAATTGCTCATTCATTTTCATTACCACTGATCATCTCCAAAGTTATTACTGTGCATGGTTATCTTGGACATTTTTGAACATTTTTTGTTTCTACTGACATACCTCATTTTATTGTACTTCACATATACTGTGATTTTACAAATTGAAGGTTTGTGGCAACCCTGCCTGAAGTAAGTCCATCAGCGCCATTTTTTTTTTCCAACAGCATATGCTCACTTTGTGCCTGCATCAAATTTTGGTACTTCTCACAATATTTCAAATTTTATTATTATTATATTTATTATGGTGACCTGTGATCAGTGATTATGGAAAACTCAGATGATGGTTAGCATTTTTAGTAAGAAAGCATTTTTTTAATTAAAGTATACAAGTGCTTTTTAGATATTATGTTATTGTGTACTTGGTAGACTACCGTATAGTGTAAACATAACTTTTATATGCACTGTACTTTTATATGTTCCGAAAACACCCTTATTAACTTTGTTGCAGTATTTGCTTTATTGTGGTGGTATGGAACCAAACCTCCAATATTTCTGAGGTATGCTTGTATATATATTAATTCTTTTCTGATTCAGCATGACTTGATTGAAGTATTAAAGCCTACTTGATTTCAATGATCACTAAAGAATAGAGCATACCCCAGACAGAGGGATGTGCTTGGTTGCGATAGATATGAGCATGTGGAACCCAACCCTAGAGATGAGTTCCTGAGGAGCAGCTGGCCTGTCCAGGCTTATAGTTCAGAGAAGCCTGATGCTCAACTAGAATTCTCCAAATGGTCACTATTACAACTTTAAACCTGGTAGACAGGGAATAGTGGGAACAAATCCAAGTTCTTAGGAACCAGGCTAGTGATGGAAATGGCTTTTAAATATGTGTCCATATAGGGCAGAAAACCAACCAAAACATTGGTAATATGAAAAAAAATTTGTTCTTGAGGAAGAAAATTGTCAACATTTTTCCTTAATGAAATATACTTTTTGTGAATGTATTTTCAAAGATTCCTAACAAAATACAGTTCCCTTTGCAACTAGAGAAGAACATAGCTAAATATTGTCACCATTGAATAAGAAAAACAAGTGTAAGAATAAGGATCACAAAATTAAAAGAGATTTGCAAAAGGATATTTCACTTCAGATTCTAAATAGGGAAGTTTCTGTTCTCAGCTAGAGTTCCTTTGGAAAGAATTTAATTATTAGAGTGACAGAGACCAAGTCTTTGCTTAAATAAGTTAAAAAAAAAGTCTATCAGAGACAGAAGATTTCTGTGTAACAGAAGTTAAAATAATACTTTGGCTTTACACAACTCATCATCTTTTAAAATGAAAATTTGGTGATGAATCTTGGCTTGATTGGTACAATCAAAATTGTCAGCCAACAATTAATATATGACATTTGGGACACCCACTCTATGTTTAGTGCTATGCTATACATTATAGGACTGTAATTTGTTTTGAAAATTAATCTCTGTAACATTTTCAGTTTTGTTATATGGTACTACAAACTGATTTAAAAAAACAGTTTCAAGAAATGCTACCAATAAGAATCATCTAGCTTAGAGAAGAGGTATATTAAAAGCAAGAGATAACATGATACAGTAGAAAAATTACTGAAATTATGCATCACAGAAACTGTAGCTTAAATTCTAGCTTCTACTTACTAGGAGAATTTCTCCGGGTTGCATACTTAAAATCCCCTCTGAGCCTCAGAATGCATGCTTACAAACTGGGACAAATAGGATCCATAATGCTTATTTATGGGGTTGTTAAAATAAGCAGAAATATTTTATTTAGTGTTTTTTTTAGAATTTCCAAAATATCTAAGGCATTTTGGCTTAAGAAATCATCTAAAAAAGCCAAATGTGGAAAACTCTTTGTAAATAGCTTTCTCTCTTCTATAGAGATCAAAGTGGGTTTTTTTTTTCCAGAAAATCACATATCAATTTGCAATCCCTGTCATAAAAACAAGCTTAACTCTGTGCTGAATGTGTATTGATAAGATGAACTGCTTTTCCCTTCAGCTCTGCCTGTTTTCTCACATTAGACTTGTACAGCCAGCTTACTACTGGACACCCCCAAGGATATCTCAAACTTCACATGCCCCAAACGGGAAGCATTTGCTCCTTCAAACTGCTTCTCACAAGTGAAATTTAACAAAGCAAGTGCTCAGTTACAACACCACTATCAACTTCATAGTTTTGAGTCAGACCTTGGTACTCATCTTAGGTTTATTCTCCTTTTCTCATACCACCTCCCTAATCACCGAATCCTGCTGAATTTTAAATTTTTATTGGCCAAGCATTTCTCAAAACAATATTCCCTTGATCCCATTGTCACTCTAAATGAGACCGTTTGAGAGTGTAAAATAACATAACAGGTGTTACTGCTTCTACTTATTTAGTTTCTCTTACCTTCTCTATTTCCCTACTTCAAGCCATATCTTATATTATTTCCCAGAATGGAGCATTTAATAATAATGTATTACTCTAATGCTTAAAAATTCTTTTTTTGAAAAAATTACTTTAATGTAATCTCTACACCCAACATGGGGCTCGAACTTATAACCTCAAGATCAAGAGTTGCATGCTCCACTGACTGAGCCAGCCAGGTGCCCCTTCTACTTAAAAATCCTTCAGGGGCGCCTGGGTGGCTCAGTCGGTTGAGCATCCGACTTCAGCTCAGGTCACGATCTCGCGGTCCGTGAGTTTGAGCCCCGCGTCAGGCTCTGGGCTTATGGCCCAGAGCCTGGAGCCTGCTTCCAATTCTGTGTCTCCCTCTCTCTCTGCCCCTCCCCCGTTCATGCTCTGTCTCTCTCTGTCTCAAAAATAAATAAATGTTAAAAAAAAAATAAAAAAAAATGCTTCATAACTCTCTATGTCCTATAAGACAATGTGTTTAGCATGCCATGTAAGGCCACCATAATTTGTATTCATTTTGTCAAGGAGCCCTGATTCTCACCATTTCTACTCAGTTTTTGCTTTCCAATAATGGGGAGGTACTCCAGTGCCCAGTATCTACCATCTACTTTCTACTCTATGACTGTTCAAGCTGTTCTTTCTGTCTGTAATACCTTCTCTATTAGTTTCTTAAGGCTTGTGTAAAAGATTACCACAAAGTTTGTGGCATAAAATCACAAAACAAGTATCTCTTCTAGTTCCGGGGACCAAAAATTCAAAATCAGTTTCACTGGGTTGGAATTGATGTGTCAGCAGGGTTCTGCTCCCTCAGAATCACTAAGGGAAAATCCATTCCTTGCTTCTTCAGGTTTCTGGTGGCTCAGCATTCGTTGGCTTGTGATGGATCACTCCAATTTCTGTCTCTGTGGTTCCATTGTCTTCTCTTCCATGTCAAATTCCTCTCTGCCTCCTTCTTATAAGGATGCGTGTGATTATATTAGAGCCCGCTTCAATAATCTCTCCATCTCAAGATTCTTAACTTAATCACATTTGCAAATCCTTTTTTTCTACATATTCTAACATTTACAGGTTCCAGATTAATTAGAGCCTGATATCTTAAAGGGCCACTATTCAGCCTATTCCACCTACCCTTTAGAATTTAGCTAGGTTTCTCCTATCTGTGCAAGTACAAGGCACCTTGTACTTACCTCAATTTATACTTGATATATAAATATTGAATCTTCCTCACTAAAATGAAAACTTTACAAGGGCAGAGGATGAATGATTTTATTCATTTCCCTTTCTTACTGTCAATGTCCTAGCATGATGTCTGGCCCATAGTAAGCACTCACTGTGTATTTCTTAATCTTTTGAAATGAAGGCAGCTCTGCTCTTTTATTTTCAAAGTAGATGACTTACCGAGTGAGAAAGAACCAGAAAGATAGTATAAGCTTATCTCACTGTCCAAAGCACTCACAACCAGTGTGGCCTACTTCCTGACCATATCTAACAAAATGATGCAAGTAAAAATGCATCACTTTTCAAATGCTGGCTTATTAATTTGTTTTCTTAAGATGAAATTCCAAGACATAACTGGCTAATGGGATTATATGGAGCACATTGACTCAAAATTATATAGAACACACTAAAAAACAGGTCCACACATGCTTAATTATTCATGTGAAATGTGATCTAATCACCATTAACACTTGCCATCTATAAATAAAACAAAATAAAGATATACTTTGTTTAGAACAAACATCAAATAAAGAGTTAGGGGACATTACAGATGTACCCTAAGGTGATCCCCAGTGAGACACATCCCATGTGATCCCCTCCCCTTGAGTGCAGGTGGGGCCTGGGATTTGCTTCTGACTAGTACAGTATGGCAGAAATGATGAAATATCAGTCCTATAATTACATTAAGATAAATATGTATAAGGCTCACACAAACACAAGATCAATATCTGTCTATATGTTTATATTATCTATCTATCTATCCATCTACCTACCTATCTATCCATCTATTATCTGCAAGGTCATATGGACAAACCCAAGTGACAAGAACTGTAAGCAGTATGTATCCAAGAACTCAGAGAGGTCCCTGGCCGACAACCACCACCACCAACTACGACAACAAAGAGAAAAATCAGAGTTCTACAGCCACAAGGAGACTGGAAATAGTACTTTAACCAATAAGGCTTCAGAGACGATCACAGCCCCAGCTGACACCTAGCTTGCAGGCTGGTGAGATCCCAAATCAGAAAACCCAGGTGAACACTGCTGCATGGTCTTTTGATCTATTGAAGTTCCAAGATAATAAATATGTGGTTGTTTTAAGTCATTAAGTCCATGGTAAATTGTTTTGCAGCAATAACAAACTAATGTGGGACGTAGCTTTCTTTGTAATAGAGAATTGGCAGAAATGTAAGAAAGTCATTGCAGAATTTTAAGTTAGAAAAAAACCATAGAAGAAAATAGTTGGTGTGAAGCAAGCCTGAAAAAAAAAATCAATTACATTTACTTCAAATGAGAAAGAAAATAGATATCTAAAAAATTAACCATGGTTTTATACTTATGAATATAAAGTGATGGTGCTCTAATGGGCTCAACTTTTCAAAAAAATAACCAAAGAGATGAGGTAAGAAAAAGAAGCCAAATATAAACATGTATCATAACCCTATTGGAATAACATCATTGAGGCTGAAGCAATAATATCAAAATCTTGCAAAAAATGTTGGAGAGAGAAAAATCTGTTTTATTTCACATAAGAATCAATCAGCAGGGAAAGGAGAGATCTGTGGGGTGTTATAGTGGAAAGACTGTAGGCTTTAGGCCAGCTTGCCTTTACTCTTTGTGTAACCCTGAGCAAATTACATTTTGAGATATACTATTAGAGAAAATAAAATTTCATCTTGGAAATTATATTAGGGTTTTTCACAGAAATAGAACCAATAGGACCTGATATATATATATATATATATATACACACATATATATGTATATATGTGTGTATATATATATAAAACATATACATTATGTGTGTATATATATACACACAAATAATATACATGTTATAAGAAACTGGCTTATATGACTATGGAGACTGAGGAGTCCTAGGATCTATAGTCAGTGAGCTGGGGATTCAGGAGAATCAATGGTGTAGTTACAGTCCAGGTCTGAAGACCTGAGAACCAGAACTGATGGCATGATTGCTAGTCCAAAAGCTAGAACATTTGAGACACAAGAACAGCCAAAGAACTGATGTTTCATTTATGATTCAGGTTTATGTGAACAGAAGAGAAGCGCACCACTTCCGGACTAGCCCACCCAAACCTCCCACACATGACTTGTCTTTCTTTTTCCCTTTCCAGTGCCCTGGGGCACGATATTTGGAAGCCAGACATTGAAGATCTTGGAGGAGAGATGTTTCACTGATCAGAACACATATTTAGTATTTTATGTGAGCAGGAAATATACTTTTCTTCTGTTTGAAGCTTTACATATTTTGAGGTCTGTTTATAACAGTCTTTCAGAGGAATCATACTTTTTATTCATTCAATTCCATTTAATTGTATGATTCAGTTTGAATTCTGAACATTTAATTTTGGATTATTTATTTCTCTCTTTTTAAAGTGTATTTATTTATTTTGAGAGAGACAGAGACAGCATGAGCAGGGGAGGGGAAGAGAGAAATAAAGACAGAGAATGCCAAGCAGGCTCTACACTGCCAGCACAGAGCCTGACACGGGACTTGAACTCAGGAAACTGCAAGATCGTGACCTGACCCAAAACCAACAGTCAGATGCTCAACCGACTGAGCCACCCAGGTGCCCCTGGATTATTTATTTCTAAAGGATAATGAAAGGAGTTGAGAAAATATGAGTAACATATCCTTCTCACAGATGCATTGCTCAGCGTTTTAAATGCCTATTTTTGCAGAATGTGCCCTCACTGTAGTAAACCCCGTGCTGCTCACTCAAGCTTCCTGATAGAGCGGCCACATTACAGAGGAAGACAGTTCTTGAAGACCATAGTCACTATTGTTCTACTGACCAACTTAAAGTGATTAGGAAACAGCTAAGAGCTAACAAAATTCTTTTTTAGTGTACTCACAAACTTTTGACAAAAACTAAAGTAACTTCAAGGAAAATTACTAGCGCCTACAGAAAGACTGACATACATTTTTAGAGAAGAGAGAGGGCAAATAGCTGAGTTGTAATTACTATTAGCTATCATGTTTCAACTATTATATATGTAGCCGGAAACTAAAACCTCATCAAACGATAAACACCTCAAGAATAATTTAAAAGAGTAAGATAAATACTGAATTGTTACCTTGAAAAGATAATTGCAATTATAAGTATGCACGCTGAGAAAAATTAGCAAAGGCATTCAATTATTTAGTTCACATATGCTTTGAAAATCTTTGCAAATTGGTGAGGTATTCATTATTTTTCTTAAAAAAAAAAAAGTCCCATGTAATTTAGTGAATTACTAACATTACATATTGAATAAAATTTTCCTTTAGAATATGATACCCAAATGAAAGATTAGCTTTCAAAACTTGTTCTAAAAGTGATTTAGGATTAGAAAGGCATAATTTTCATAGGTCAGTTCTATTAATGATGTCAACTGAGTTTTCAAGTTGTTTGGGAATGATATAAGCATCTTTACCTTGTTTAATTGAAATTCCTACACACATATATCATATAGTAAAAATCATATATTTATGTATTATGGTGTGACTTAGTGGTCACGAACTCCTCGAACTCCTTTAGTTTTGTTTTTTGTTTTTTGGTTTTTTTTAGTCTGGTAAACTGTCTCTCCTATTTTGAATTACTGTATTACAGTGTGATTTAGAACAAAACTAATTCATAAAGGTGAAGTTAACTATGAAAAGGATTATATAGTTTCAAATTCTACTGTAGCATATGTCAAACTTTTTCTTTAAATTGAAATTAATGTATACACTATTTCAACACGATAACAACAAATAAGAAAGCACTCTTAAAAATTATGTGTGTGTATACATATATACATACATATATATGTGTATATATATATATATGCATACTCAAGGTAGAATCTATGAAATAAATCATAAAGGAGAAATTAAAGATACAGAACAGGTCAATAGGAGAGAAAATGTCAGTATTAAGAGTCAATCTTGGGGGATCCTGGGTGGCTCAGTTGGTTAAGTGCCCAACTCTTGGTTTTGATTCAGGTCATTATCTCACAGTTCATGGGATCAAGCCCTGCATCACGCTCTGTGCTGACAGTGCGGAGCCTGCTAAGGATTTTCCCTCTCCTTCTCTCTCTTTCCACCTCTGCTGCTCGTGCTCTCTCTCTCTCAAAATAAATAAATAAATAAACTTAAAAAAAAAAAAAGAATGAATCTTGTAATTTCAAAATCTGATTAATGCCCATTTCAAACAGAAAGAACACATAAAACTAGAGTTGAAAAAATTGTTAAAGGCATAATACAAAAACAATTCCTAGAACTGAGATGCAGGAATCTCTAAATTTAGAAGGTGAGGTGAGTGTCAGTACAATTAATGAAAACAATGACATGCACCAGAAAATAACATTGTGAAATTTTAGAACACTGCTGATGAAGAAAGGCACCTAAAACATCTTAAAAACAGCCAAGAATAAAGGAAGAAAGCAAGCAAGGAGAAACACATTCACACCATCAGGAAGGGAAATGGGGCACAAAGAGGAAGAGGAAAAAGAAAAGATAAACTCAGATTAGTTGCAATTTGTAGAATAGGTAGGTGTTCAGTATTCAGGTATGATTTGTTAAATTTTAAACAGACACTCAAGAGGCTATAAGCCAAAAACTTAGTATAGACTCTACACTGAAAATAGGTGTAGACTCTGAAAATAGTCTTCCCAGACCAAATAATGTGGGAGTAGTTTTGTTACATAACAATCTGTTTTACATACTTGTTCAAATAAATAGCCAATCCATCAAAAATAATCACACATACAAAAAAGAATCTATTAGGAAAGTGTAATTAATAAGTGAATTGTTAGAACATAAATTGATGTACTAAGCAAATATTAGTTCTAAATATAAAATATATTTAGAAAAATATATATTAGAAAATATATTTAGAAAAATATATATTAGAAAAATAAATATATTGTATATATATATAATATATATAATATATAAATATAATATTTATTAATATATATATTATATATTATATATATAAATATATACTTATATATATTTTTATATATATATATATAAATATGTTCTAAAATACATATATTATAGCCCCCCAAATCAGACTGTGGACTAATAGAAGTTTTTGTATGCTAGCTACTGTTAATATTAATAGAGCTTTTGTATAGTAGCCACCATTCCTATATCTTCATCATTTGTTTAGGCAAATGTCCCCGTTTGAATAATTCCTTTGCAAGAGATTTTGGAGGATTTATGATTGCAGAGAAATTGCTCCTAATCTCTGGCTGAGAATGCTATCTGTGCTATTTATGTCATGAAACATAACATAAAGTGCTTTGAGAACAAGGAGAGATAGAGCTTAGCAATCAAATGTTCTTTTTTTCTATGAATATTCCCTAGATTGCTTACCTAACCCCAACATAATGTGGAAACACCTGAACACTCTTAATGCACTTTAAATCTGTTAGCTGTTTGAAAACATGTGCTTTGTGAGATTAGAATAATACCATTTTTCTTCTTAAAAAACAAAAACAAAACTACTCTTCCATTATAAATTTCCATATTATCACATAACATTATCCAGAAGTAATTCCACTTTAAAAACACTTGTTTTCTGCTAGAACTTTCTTTTAGTAATATGGATTATAATTTGAAGTGAAACAAATACCTCAGTTCTGATTAAAAAGAATCCATTTGTAGCTAGAAACTTACTTTCTATTAAACGTACAAATTCACACACTTTGTTAAATAATCCCATGGGACTAACATAACCAACACTTAAAGATCAATTATGAAAAGTCATTATATTGTTTTTCTGTATATATTTTTGTATATGTCTTTAGATTTTTTTCTTAAAAAATATTTTAATGTTTATTTTTGAGACAGAGAGTGAGACACAGCGTGAGTGGGGGAGGGGCAGACAGAGAGAGGGAGACACAGAATCTGAAGCAGGCTCCAGGCTCTGATCTGTCAGCACAGAGCCTGATGCGGGCCTCAAATTCATGAACAGCGAGATCATGACCTGAGCTAAAGTCAGACACTAACCGACTGAGCCACCCAGTTGCCCCTGGATCTATTTCTTAAGAAGACTTTTCCTTGTCTACAATTATTTGGAAGATTCTCATATATATGTCAAAGGCTATGTAAACTTCTCTGAATTTAATTTTCACACTAAGATTTTTAGTATTCATAATTTATTTTTCTGTGTGGCATGAGGTACAGATATAACACATTGTTCTAAGATTTTTTTTCTAATAGCATCAACATAATTTAAAAATAACATGTATTAAAAGCATTGCATTCATAATAAAATAAATTCCTATGTACTTAAATTCTATACTCAAAAATCTATTCGATTAATGAGGCTATCAATCACATTTTAATAGAGTAGTATTTTTTTTGGTATTATTTGGTTCATGAGAGGTATTTTACCTAAAAATTTCTCATTTATTCTTACATATTTTCTTTTTCAAAATAAGTTGTCTACATTCAATCAAACCGTCTTTGTTGGGCTTTTAATTGTCATTGCATTTTACTTTTAGATTGATTTGGCAATAATTATAACATTGGGCCATTCTATTTATGTTTGTCCATGTATTCAAGTCTTATTTGATAATCTTCAGTAAGAGAATTCATCATATAAATCCTATACATTCCTTTTTAGTTTTCTTCTTTTTACTTCTTTTTTTCCTTTCTTTGTGAAAAAGGACTGTATTTGTATTATATAATAATGGCACCTACCTGAAGTTTCTCAGAGGATTAAATGTAGTATACTTGGAAAACAAGTTAAAAAATTACCTGTTATACACTGTGTAAAACATGTGTTAGCTGCTATTTTTATCATCTGGAATTATTGTTTCTATGTTTTTCTTTTACTTGGCCAGCTTACTGAATGATCTTACGTATGCTAATAATGTAGATAAAATACAGGTAAGGAAAATATCATTTGTAGGTTGTAACTATTTTTCTCCCCTTTTTTGTATATGTAATTTCTTCCCCTCATTGTATTGAATAGGACTACCAATTCTGTGCTAAAATTAACAGACAAAATACTCTTTTTCGAGGAAATTAAGAGTAAAAATTCTATATGCATTTGTTATTTTTCTGATATGTGGATTAAAAATATATAAACTTAATCAAGTTAGATGTAATTTTAGATTACTAAGTATTTTGTTTTAAGCAGTTGTTAAATTTCATGAAATGCTTTTAGGAGCAGGTTATTCATACAGTTTTTCTCCTTTATCATGCTAATATATTAGAATATTTTACTAAACTTCCTGTTGTTCAATCAACTTGCCTTTCTTAGAATAAATTCTACTAGCTCATTACAATTGGCTCTTTAAATACACTTCTGGATTTGATTTGCTAATATACTCCAGACCTGGGGATCTATATTCATAAATAACATTGTATTTCTATGATTTCTTTGTTTTCTGTTTGTCTATGTACACCATTCATGTCTATTTTAGATTATTGTAGACACAGAAAGTGGGTTGGGAAGTAGTCCATCTTTTTAATGTTCTAGAACAGTATAATGGAACAAAGATAATCTTTCTCCTTGGAGATTTTTTTAATCACTCCACCCTCTGAATCCGCAGCTTTTGGTGAAAAAACTTTGCATCTATTCTAACAGAAATTACAGGGAAATGAGATTAGTTGAAAAGGGCCGGTTAACTTGACCTCAAAATTAAACAGATAAAATTATAGCATTAATGAATACCTGATATGTAATCGTTACTTATTTTTTAATATTTAAGGTCCATCTCCAATGAACAGAATCTGTAAGTACTTTATTCACTAATATGTTTCTAGCATTGAAAATAGTGCCAAGCCTGTAGTAGACACTCAATAAATTTTTTTCATTCAATAAATGAATAAAGTAACAAAAATTATATTGGTTGTGAATAAATATTTATTTAGGGAAAAGTAAAAGGATTTTAGGTAGTATAAGTAATATGTCTATCAGAACATTCATATTTTAGCACCCTTTACCTGAGGCCAAAAAATATATAGACACTCTGTTTCTTAGAAAAGCATGTACATAATTATATTCACTCTATTCCAACACTAGGCTGTTTTTTTTTTTTAATGTTTATTTATTTTGAGAGAGAGAGAGAGAGAGCATGAGTGGGCGTGCTTTTGGAGGTAGGGGCATAGAGGAGAGAGAGAATTGAGGCAGGGCTCGATCCCTGGAACCAAGTACCCTTAGGCTGCTTTTTTATTAGATTTATTTTTGGAATTCAGTGGCAGTGGGGAGGAGGAGGATATGGCAAAAAAAATGTAGGTATATATCTATATCTATATCTATATCTATCTATCTATATATCTATATATTGTTTTCAATATCGTGCGTGCTATGAAATTAAGTTTTTCCTTCATATCAGTAGATATACTAAACTTTCTAAAGACATCAGTCAGAACTTTAAGATAAAAATATAATTTCTCCAAATAGAGGAAAAAACTTTCAATTTCATAATATAATAAATCAGCTAGTAAACTCCCTTAATAAAAAAAAAGTAATTACCCGTTACTCTTAAAATAGGTGTATGGATTACAGAGAGAACATAGGTTATTTTTAATTTTTTTTTTTGGTTCATGTGTTAACCTTGATATCACAAATTGCCATACTCTCGCTTCCTTTTTTTTTCTTTTTCTTTACAGAGTCTATTTCTTCTTTTGGAATAGACACATCTCCCTAATTCCCAATCACTTTTTCTTTCTTCTGTTGGGTCCTGCTCATGTTTCAAGCTTTACCTACTTTTTGAAGACCTTTCAATGCACTGCTCTGCTTTCCTCAGCCCTTGGTTAGAGCTCTGTTTTAGCCATGATCATGTCTATTATAATTCTAATTATGTCAATTTTCATCTTAGTAGACTGTAGATTCATTAAGGAATCTTAATGAATTCTTTAATTGTGGACCTTGTTAACCCAACACATCTTCAATAAAAAGCGGCAGTTGCTCAATGTTTGCTAAATAAATGCATTTTTAAAAAGCATGTTATACCTGTGATCAACCCAGCCTAGAAATGAAACTCCTTTACCTGGGTCTCAAAATTTAGTACACAAGGTTGAGTTCTTCTATTTGTTGTTGCACTCTTTTCTCAACTCTCCAATTTATACATACACAAATGGAGAGAGAGAAAGGAAAGAAAGTAATGTGGGGTACCACAGTACCACAGAAGGAAACATGACAGGCTTCTGCTTATTGCTTTTTAAACAACATGAAGCTGCTTGCTTTATTTTTTTCTCAGAAACCTTACTATTGTCTATTGACCTAAAATAGAGAGAGAGAGAGAGAGAGAGAGAGAGAGCTTATTAAGAAAGACATTGGAGAGATAAAATTCTGTAGTGTCCAAATTTTTCATTAAAGCCTCATATGACTCAAAAACATGGGCTGTGTTTATGTGCCCTGCTGTCACCCCTAAACAACTACATCTGAGACAGCCATCCGCTTCCTTCTCTCATTTCTTGTCTTGACTGAGTAAACTTATTCCCTTTGTCTTTCACAGAAAAAGTCCAAGAAAATATAGGCTCAGGTTTTATAGAAAAATCAAAACTGATCCAATCAAAGTAGATTTACAGGAATGTATACTCATCCTCTAAAACCTCATTTTCTTATTTAGAGAAATCATTTTTCTAGGTCCTAGAAAGGTAAATTCCTGGTACACAAAAAATAGATGATTGGGAACTAAGCTTTCTTAGCTGACTTAAGAATCTTCTGCAGAATTTCTGTGAAATTCTTAACTATTGACTTACGAAGACTTTATGTCTAAATAGTAACTGCAATGTTTATTTTTTTAAATGGAATATGTTTAAAAAGACTCCAGGAAAACATTTTTAAAGTTATTATTGGATGGGAGGAATATGGGGCGGAGTTGGCCTTAGAGAAATTATAGCAGCGTTAGTAAAAAGGATTTTAAAAAGCACATGCTGGGCTCAAGTCAGTATAGCTCCAAAAGACAGGACTGAGCAAGAAGGATCAGAAAGACAAGATGAACGATGTGAAGCTTGCTGTCTTGGGTGGCGAAGGAACAGGCAAATCTGGTGAGTGGTGTTGCATACTGTGGCATGGTGCAGAGTGTAAAACGAGTGAGAAATATATTGACCTAATAGGTAAATATAGCTACATAATTATGTGTACTACTTTTCATTTGGAGTTTTCATTTTTATGAGGAAGTAATGCAATTAACTGTATATTTATAGAACTTATAGGCACTTTGAGAAAGATAACTGTTTGAAGTATTAATTTGTAGGAATAACAGTAAATCACTCCATCACCATCCCACCTACTTCTCACTGTAACAAACCTGCCCTCACATCCACTAGTGGCCAAACAATGGCCCTGAACTGATTCTTCTGCTCGGAGCCTAAGGGTGGAGAAGAATGCAGGGAGACCTGTGGATTATGTTTTAAATGCAACATTCCTGAGGTGAAAAAACAGGATGGGCGTGGCTTTGTAGATGCCTGCAGACTGAGCAACAGGTGCCCCTGACTTTGGAAGGCACGGTTTTGTTTTATTTTACCGGATTTTGGTTTTGGTTCCGTTATGATGGTGGTGAGGATGCCATCAATAGAGCTACCTGATCTCAATGAACGATGACAACTGTCCAGACCCAGGAGCTGCAGCAAGATAAACCCACACTAGAGGTCTTTCTTCTGTTTCCTGGGTTTTGAAGTCCCTCTATCCTTGCAAACAACTGTGTGATAAACAAATGTGTGATATTGTCCTTGTTACTATTAGAGCCAGATTTGACCTGGTAAAAAATATAAAGAGATGGTATAGTTCTTGAATCTGAAACTTAATGAGAACTCTGTTTCTGTTACATAAAGTAAGCTGTCTTACCTGTTTGCATTCATGAATTAATTACATAGTGATTTGAATAGGCAGATCACTTTCTAGTCTTTTAATCTTTATGGTTGTACAGTGAAAATCTTGATGACTATTATTTAGACTAGAATTTAATAAAGCTTTAAGGTGTGCGTTAATGCTTGGTAATTTTTGAGCTGAAAGATAAAACCTTATGTACATAACTAAGTTATCTGTATCCTAAAATAGAAAAGACCCTAAGTCCAGCCTGTTTGTCTTGTAGCACTTACAGTAAGGTTTCTTACCAAGCGATTCATTGGAGAATATGCTTCTAATTTTGGTAAGTCACCACTTTAGACTTTTTTTTTTTAACCTTTAAAATTTCATCATTTTAATTAAACCACAATTAAGGTCACTGAAGCATTTTGGTAGAATTTTCCATTTTTGCATTTTTCAACAACTTATTTATTCAGATTCTGGTTGGAAATATCAAAATAGGTACTTGAATAGAATGTGCTTTTATGATAAAATTCACCCAATTTGATGTTAAGTGAGATGGATTAGGAAGTCAGTTTGTTTCAGTCTAGAATTAGAAGAACATTAAAACTAAGATCCCCCTCTCCTAATATTGTGAAGTGTGTCAGTGTGAATATTTTTGTAAACTATGAAACAGTTTTGAAATTAAATAAACATTTGTTGAAAGATGAAGACATATTAATCATAAAAGCACTAGTAACTACAAAATAAAGCTTATTTTAATTTATTCCCATGTGAAAATAATGGGAAAATTATACCTTGATTAAAGATCATATCAAAATTATCTAGGTTGCTTATCTAAGTTTCAGAGAAATTCTAAAACAAGTGTTTTAATATAATCTTAGAATAATTTTACTAACTCTGCTCTAAATTTATTTTGTTCAGAATTAGCATGACATATGGGAAATATCAGAGTGAGGCATTAATAAAAAGTGAGGAACTTTGCCAGAGTTTTGAGTATATTTTTGGCTCAGCAATTAATCAATATTAATACTAATATTAATAATCAACATTAGTGCTAATTAGTACTAATATCTCACCTGATTTAAGACATGAAGGAAAAGTGATTTTGCTTTATGTTTTTTAAACAAGAACAGCAGAGTATAAAAAAATTATGAGAATTGGAAGAAAGGGGAATGATTCTGATTTTTTTGTGCAATAATTCTTACTTAGATTAAGAGGAAGTTATAATGGAAAACGTGTTTTTCCATAAGAAATAATCTCCTCCACCAAAAAAAGAAAGAAAGAAAGAAAGCAAGAAAGCCTCCATTCATGAAGTAGCATTATTCCAGAATTTTAGAAACTAACGTTAAGGTATTGTATTACTTTCTACACGTATCTAACATACTACTTCAATCCATGTGACATTGGGAATATTTTAGAGAAAGTGCTTGAAAACTGATTAAAGATAGAAGAAATACATAGAAAAAGAAATTCCTATTGTTTAAATTCTCAGGTGAAAAACCTCTGTCAAAAACAGTCAATATAACACAAAGAGTCAGGCAGGAGAAGATGTTCCACAATTACAAACCCAAACCAACACAAATAAAACCACACCCAAAATAACAACAGCAACAACAACAACAACAAAAAAAATCACCTTAATCTTTTATAAGATATAGTTATATAAACAAATGAAGTGTGTACATTCCAGGCTGGTACATTTCCATTAAAAAATATATGACTTAGAGACATTTTGAAAAGACAAACAAATGAGCAAAAAGATCATCACTGCACGAGGAAAAACTGGCAGAAAATGATTCCATCTTGTAAATGAAGACCAGAAGGGGAAATAATAAAATTCTAAAAAGTTAAGAGTTAGTGACCCCAGCTGACAGTTTTTGATTTTTGAGTAGATATGTTTAAACGTCTAGAAGGAACTTGTAGGGTTCACAGTCAGTAGTAACCTATGAAGTTACATGGAACTGTCTGAAAACATATTTTAAGGTTTAATGAAACTATAACAAATTTCATTAAATGTAACCTAAAAGGATTTTAAAATGCATCCTTAACCCCTGAAGTCAGCTCCCCAAATCTTGCTCTATCTTTTTAACTATGGGTTATGTTGCCAGAATGGGTCATGATTTTTTTGTCAGTGTGCCATTTTGGAGAGAAGTAGGTCTTTTATTAAACTCTGGAGGAACAGTTACAGAAAGGAAGTCTTTTATTCATTAAACAAATATTTATTGAGCACCTACCACGTCCCAGGTATTCTTCTAGATAGAGAGGCTACAGTATTGAACAAAATAGACAAATATCCAAGCCCCCATAAGATTTATATTCTGGAAGGAAGGGTCAATTACAAAAAAAGAGTATAAGTTATGTCAGATGATGATAACTGCTATAAAGAAAAAGAAAATATCATGGGGGAATGGCACTAATATGGTATGTTAAAATTTAAATTTAAAATAGGGTAGTCAGGGTAGATTTGCCGAGAAGGTGATATTTGGACAGAGAAATAAAGGTGGTGAAATTGAGCCATGAAGATATCTGGAGGATTACATTCCAGGCAGAAGAAACAATTACCAAAATTCTGAGGGAGGAAATTTCTGAAAAAAGTTGAGGAACGCTATGGAGGATGGTGTAGTTTGTGTGCAAATAATTTGAGAGAGTATAGCCAAAGAAGTCATAGAAGTGATGGGAGACTAAACAAAGAGGGACATTTTCAGGCATTTTAAAGGCTTTGGTTTATCCAAGTGAGATGGGGAGCCATTGGAGAGATTTGATCAGACAAGGGATATGATTTGGCTACAAGGTTCACTTTTGCTCCTGTGTTGAGAATAGACTAGGCACAAGAAGGGAGTTAAGAAGGAGGTAAAACAGAGAGATGAATGAGGAGGTTTTGTAATACTCTAAATAAAAACTGATGGCTTGGATCATAGTACTAACAATGGAGATAATGAGAAACAGATAAATTCAAACTATACTCCAAAGATAGAATAAAAGGAATTTCTTTTAACATTTATTTATTTTTGAGACAGAGGGAGACAAAGCATGAACAGGGGAGTGTCAGAGAGAGAGGGAGACACAGAATCTGAAACAGGCTCCAGGCTCTGAGCTGTCAGCACAGAGCCTGACGCGGGGCTCGAACTCACAGACCGCGAGATCATGACCTGAGCTGAAGTCGGCCGCTTTACCGACTGAGCCACCCGGGTGCCCCTAAAAGGAATTTTTAATAGGATAAATATAGGAGGTAAAAGAAAGAAAGGATCAGGGATGACTTAAGGCTTTTAACCTGATAAATTGGAGTTATGGGTATATAATTTAATGAAACAGAAAATTGTAGAAGATACAATCTTTTCAGGGGAGTCAGGGATTCCATTTTAAGTATTTTCAGGTTGAGATGTCTATTAAGTATCTAAAGGGGGGTGTCCGATAGCAGTAGTTGTTTGTGTCTGAGGTTCAAGGAAGAGGTCTAGGCTGGAGATATAAATTGGGTTCATCAGCAATAACTGTTGTATAAAAATCTGAATGAGATTAGCCAGGGAGTATAGATAGAGAAGAGATCCATAACCTAGACCCATGTCTGGAGTGTGAGAAGACATGATGGGACAAATGAAAAAGATTAATACGGAGCAACAAAGAATAAAGAAAAAAAACATTATAAGGAGGGAGCAGTGATCAGCTCTATTAATTCTACTAGGACACATAAGCTCAAGACAGAATTATCCATTGAATCTAAAACCATAACCTTGATAAGAACAGGTTTATTTAAGTTCTTGGAACTAAAGCCTGATTGGAATGATTCAAAGAGCTGGATGGAGACAGAAATTGGACACAGAGGTGTAGGTACTTACTAAAAGGCTAGGAGAGCAATGTGGCAATAGTTGAAGAGATTGGGGGTTCTAAAGGGTTGTTAAGTTAGGAGAAATTCAGCAGTTAATAATGATATAGTAGAGAGGAACAGTTTATGATGCAGAAGAGAGAGGTGGAATTGGTACAGTTATGTCTTTCAGTAGATCAGAGGAAATGGTAACTATTTCATGATGAATGGATTGGCCTTGGAAACACAGATAATTCGTCCATAGTTGTAACATGGAAGATAAGTAGATAAGCACAAAAGCATGTAGTTGAATAGATATGGTGGAAAAATTTATTTGTAAGAAATACATATATGTATGAGCAAATATAACATGCATGTATTTGATCACTAACAGTTAAAAAAAGCCACTGTTTTATTCCACTAAAATCTGACCAGTTGAATTTGCAAGACTGTAATACAAATATTAATTTATTTTTTTTAATTCTAGAGTATTTCCATAATGACAATGAATATATGTATATTTTGCAGAATCTGTCTATAGTAAGCATTTGTATTTGGAAGGGAAGCAACTGAACCTAGAAATATATGACCCTTGTTCTCAAGTAAGTAAAACAAAGTATTATTTTATTTTATTTTTTTTCAATCATGATTTGAAGAAGATTGGGTAAGAGTAAATGTAAAGTTGCCAGTCTTAAAACTGAAATGTGTTCTCAATTTTAATTAAAATTTTAAGAGATTATTTTTAATATTATAAACTCCAATATCTATCTATTTTTTGATAAAATGGGTTACCATTAATTAATTGTCTGAAGTGTCAATTATAGGTGGAATATCCCACCAGTTTCAATTTGCTTGATTTATTTTCAGCCAAAGAAAGCAAAATTTTCCCTCACAAGTGAACTGCATTGGGCAGATGGGTTTGTTATTGTGTATGACATCAGTGACAGGTCCTCATTTGCTTTTGCAAAAGCACTGGTCTACAGAATTCGGGAGCCACAAACTAGTCATTGTAAAAGGTAAGATATTCTCCATTCCTCTTGCCTTTCCTTTTAGTAAATCATCATAGCTATAAGCATCATTAGGAA
This sequence comes from Panthera uncia, assembly GCF_023721935.1. Taxonomy (NCBI): domain Eukaryota; kingdom Metazoa; phylum Chordata; class Mammalia; order Carnivora; family Felidae; genus Panthera; species Panthera uncia. The sequence continues at coordinate 49,862,867 of NC_064809.1, read as the reverse complement.
GAGCTTAATACAGCCTTCCAATTACAAAATTTAACAGCCCTGAACAATTCACCTTCCATTCCACAGGAGTTACACATGTAGTAAAAGGAATAAGATGAGAATACTTTATATCTTGGCTGACATAAACAGTTACTTGCTCTGAGTAAATGGCTATTTTACAAGACAGCTTCTATTGTTAACATGACACTCACTTGCAAAATGGTACTCTGTACACAAGATAGTTCACTTTTCAACCTTTTCTTTTCATTCCCACAAAAATGTTAAGGATATTAAATAAATCCAAATTTGTTACCTTTGGCATCCAATTCCTTGTCGTTGGGTTGTTCAATCTATCAAAGCAAAATAGACTGAATAATCAAACCATTATGAATTCTAAGTATGAGAATACATTTTTCTCTGTTTCACCTCCTAAAATAAAGAACTGATCAATGATTACCCATTGTTAATTGTCTTGACACAAAGAAACTATGAGGGAACGCATACCTGCCTTAAACCATTCTTGTATTATTAGATATACATTTACACATGAATTTCCCATTTTCTTTATTTTTTTGTTTGAACCTCTCCCATTTAAAATATTTATTTTTATTTGACATGCTGATATAAAGGATTCTTTGTGCTCGTGATAAGATTTGCCCTTAGAATCCAAAATAACACTTTAATCTGGGAAGCAAGAAGCACAATATTATTACTGAAAATTGGTATATGTGTTTTTGTATCTATTTTAAATGCCCACTATCAAGAAACCATGGGATAATGATTGATAAAGGTTGTTTCCCTGAAGTCAATTGATGTAAATTCTTGTTTATATCTGATTGACCTTAGGTAAACCACTTTGATCTCTAGACCTCATTTTTCTGGTTATAAAACTGATAGAAATATGGTAGGAGAAAAGGATTTGATTTTACTGAGGTAACTTGCAGCTCTGATTTCCTCTTATATTACAGATTTTTGTTTTGAACTTCATTGTTTTAAGCATTAAATGCCTCATATTTAAGCAGCATGACTTAGGTAAAGGATAATAATAAAATTCCTTCACTATTCTTCCAAATCAAAAGAATCACTTAAGCATAGTCAAAACATAAAAATGAAAACACCTATACTTGACATTTTTCAGGCAATCTTCTTAATGTACTAAGTAATTTTTAGAGTATTTCCACTTCTCAATCTGTAGATAGTCTGGGATAGCAAAATATGTTACTGTTTTATAAAATTACATCTGATTATGAGTCACTCTTCAAAATATTTCACTTATCCTTCCCCATTAATGCTTTACAATACTTTTCTGAATTTTATAGAAAAAATATTAATACCCTGAAAAGTCTAACAGACACAGTGCTTTTCCCCTCACCACTCACACACACCATCATGCAAATGAAACTGACTTTTAGCAGAATCTAAAGACAGTATCTTTATAGACAGAGTTGAAGACTGCATTTATTCATTTCTTCCCTATAGTAGATAACTTGGCAGAGTTCTATGGCATTTATAAGGACTAGTTGTCTTATTCTATCTTTCAAATGAAACCCTGTTTTAGAAATTTGTCTCTGTAACCAAGGAAAAATTATTGATATTTGTTGAAGACATTATCTTAACAAAGAAATGTTTTTCTTTAAAAAAAAAATATTTATATTGAGAGACAGGGAGGGCGAGGCAAGGAGAGAGGGAAAAAGAGAATACTAAGCAGGCTCTGTGCTGTCAGTACAGAGCCCGGTGCGGGACTCACTCCCACAAACCGTGAGATCATGACCTGAGCCGAAATCAAGAGCTGGATGCTTAACCGACTTAGCCACCCAGGAGCTCTGGAAACATATTTCTTAAATAAATAGAAAAATTGCACAAGGTCATGAGATTATAACATTTATCTCTAGACTATGGTATAATGGATAATAACAAAGAACAAACAGCAATGAGTATTGAGTAATATTTTTCCCTAGGAAAATTATATCTAAATTGTTCAATTATAGTAGCTATTCAGTAAAAACACATTAGTTAGTCCTTCTCTTTCAATTGATAAGGAAATGAAAAATAATACTTGGTAAGCATCTTTTGCTGACTGTGCTAGGTATTTTTATGTACATCATTTAATTAAATCTCCATGAGAATTCTGTGTAACATGTGCTATTTCACGATTGTTTTACATATAGGATAATGGAACTTGGGAAAATTAATAATCATGCCTTGTTGGTAAACAGAGCCATTATTCAAGAATAGGTTTGTATCAATGCAAATCCTATACTTTAATAGTCTTGTTACTTCTGTGTCACATACCACATTCTATAATTTTTGTAAATAATTGGGGATTTGTGTCATACACTTACATATGACCATAAGAAGCACATATACACACACAATATTTTTTTTGTCCTTAATTAATTTTTATATAAACCTACTAATGAAAAAAAAAAGAGATGTAAAATAATTTTGCCAAAGTTGTGTTCTACATTTCAGAGCTGTGGAATCAGCAGTGCTTTTGGTTGGTAACAAGCAAGATCTCTGTCACGTGCGAGAGGTTGGCTGGGAAGAAGGGCAAAAGCTGGCATTGGATAACCGCTGCCAATTCTGTGAATTATCTGCAGCAGAGCAGTGTCTGGAGGTAGAGATGATGTTTATCAGAATTATCAAGGACATCCTGACAAACTTCAAACTCAAAGAAAAGAGAAGACCCAGTGGATCTAAATCAATGGCTAAACTGATCAATAATGTATTTGGAAAGAGACGGAAATCTGTTTAGCAGACATGTAATCCTAGGGGATTTATTATATCAGAGAGTTTTAAATATTCACATGATAATGAAATTTGCCCTTTGTATGCATTAAAAAAATAGTTCTCTTAGAGATATGAACTGACTGAACATAAACCACAGCTGTGTTTTCAAATATATAGCTTGCCGTTTGGTTGTTTGTATCTTGTACACTCATGCTTCACACCCAGCCTTTTCCTTATTACACAAAATGGCACTCACTATAACTTACCAATGCATTGCTGTATAGTTTGCTTGTATAACTGCCTAATGATTTTATTAAACTACCTCCACAGGCCTCAGTTTACTTTTATTATATTTATTTCTTTGAAAGAAATATGTAGTTATATTTCATCAAGTTGGTAGAAATGCATGAATTTAATTTTTAAAGTGCCTTTCCAGTAACTCAGTGAGTTCTTGATATCGTTTACATCTTGATATTACTTATTGCTCATACTACTTATTTCACTTATAATTTAGACCTTAAGAAGTTGAATTCTCTGCCTGTAAGTATAGTTTGTATTTGGTCTGATAATGAAAAATTCTGCCTTCCATGTAATCCATATAAGAAGGGTAGTTAGCACAAATTAAGTTATACAGCTAAGATCCTTTTCATATAAAAAGGATTGGTTGTTTTTAGTTAATAATAGAGATCCATACATCACAGGGGAAAAGTAAAAGCTGGTTGGCACACATATAACCTTGAAGACCTTATTGCCATGAAAGAAATATTGTATTAGACAAACATTTTGGGCCTTCTCAGATTTCTCTGAGTGCAGTTTCCTTCAGAAATCAACTGTTTACCCTCTGTACTTCAGTGCCCCTGCCGCTGGCCTCGCTGCCTTTTAAGTTGGGGCCCTCGGCCTAACTTCAGCCAAATCACTGATAATTAAGGTTACATCTCCCAGAAATTAAAGTGGGAGTGCAAGCAGTGCTCCGTACCCCAGTTAACATGTATCAGCGAGAATCTGGGGGTGAAGCTGGAAGAAGATCTTGAGTAGAGGTTGGTAGGCAAGTGGGGGACCAGTAACACAGAACGTTAGTCTGCATAGGAGAGAATTCATTGACTTGGTGTTACTCACCATGAACTGTGATTCCACATTATAGGAGGGACATATAGAGCTCATCAATGTAGTTTTGCTGTTCCTTAGAAGTCTGGCCTTGATGATAGACTAGAGTAAAAGTAGTGGAAATAATAGAACATTGTGTGGTAGAATACAGAATAGTTCAAAACATTCATAAAGGTAGGGAAGTTAGAATTGATATGGTAGGTTTGCCCAGGAACCCACCATGTAATGGTGGTGCTTGGGACAATTCAGAGGAATTTCCTTTACTAAGAAAGTGAGGAATGCACTGGTGAGGGGACACAGACAATTTTGAGAAGCTTAATAGTGACTGTGCTCTACAGGTCAGAGTTGGCAGTAGGAATGTTGTCATCAAACTGTGCTGCTTGATAGAATCCTGGAACAGCAGAATCTGGATGCCAGCATTTTTTTTTTTTTAGGTTTATGTATTTATTTTTAGAGAGATAGGGTGGGAGTTGGGAAGGGGCAGAGAGAGGAGGGGAGAGAGAACCCAAAGTAGGCTCCAAGTTGTGTGCACAGAGCCTGACTGGGGTCAAACTCACGAACCCATGAGATTATGAACTGAGCCGAAATCAAGAGCTGGGCGCTTAACCAACTAAACCACCCAGGTGCCCCTGGATATCAGTGTTTAACTTGTTTCCTGTTACCCACCCACTCAGCCCACAAAGAAACGGTGCTATATCCAAGGCAGAGGTTCCATTTCTAATAGTGGCTGGTTGGAAATTTAGAAGTGACCTATTCAATCAGTTATATTGAGGCAAAGTCCATATTATAAGCCCATGCATTGCTTCCATCCATGCCACTATGACCACTGTTATCCTGGATCATTGTTGTAAGCACAAAGACGGCCAAGAGGCAGGTTGATATCTGCAGGACAGGTCATCCTGTCCCTCTGGTTGTAAAGTGACTTCTCCTTGGTGGATGCTCTCTGATGGGCATAAACATGATACACAAAGATATGAATATTTTATGTTCTCTCTAAGAGATCCATTCACACATTTTTTTCTCTGGTCCTTTTTGTCATCCTCACCCAGTTTTGTTTCGTACTGATCTCTAGCGAACTGGCAAAACCACTGATTGCTGCCTAGAAATCTGTACCATGGGCCACTTTTCATAACATACAAAAGGTAGACAACATAGTGCACTTCTTGAAACTGGCAAATGGGATAATTTCCTTCTACTAAAGAACTTCACGGTAACCTCTGTATAATGAGGCACAGTCCTCTTATAGCTGGCACTAATATCTCAAGCTTAGGAAAGATCTCTATCAACTAGGTACATTCAGATTGGATTGCTATGTAAATGAGAAATAAATTTTATTGTGTAATGTTATTCTAGCAAATTCAATGTTATGCTTTTTATAGTCAACTGTTTGCAAGGATTTCATTAATATTTTATAGTTTCAATATTGTCTTCATATATATATATGTACATAGGTAAATATATATATATATATATACATATATATTTATATATATATATCAGTTTAACCATTATATTTTAATTTTTTGTTTTATTTTGTTTTAATTATTCTCTTGGATAATTTCCGTTTTAGAGATTTGGTCTTCATTCTTTAAAATTATTTTCCCAGTTCAAAAAAGATTCTTTTGGGATGATTTGATGTGAAAAACAACATGTTAATTTATGTGGTATGCAAGAACTCTAATGTCGATATGGTATGAAAATTCTTTAATAGTTTAATCCATGCATACCTGTCTGTGATGAGTCAGAATTCAAAATTCCTCTGTTAAGGATACAAATATTTGAATATATTTTACAATTTTATTTATCGTACCTTGATTTTTTTGTCAAGATGACTTGGGATGACACATCTTGTTATAAGGAGTCAATGGAACAGAGTAACGCAAAGAAATGTTCTCTCACACACGAAAGATAACTGTGAGGTGATAGATATGTTAATTAACGTGATTGCAGTTTGATTGTGGTAATCATTTTACAACATATACGTGTGTGTGTGTGTGTGTGTGTGTGTATATAAATAAAATCATTATGTTGTATACCAAATCTATTACAACTTTATTTTTCAATTTACCAAACCTGGAAAAAAGGGGACCATGTTGGGAAAGGGGCTTGAGCTTGATCTGTTCCTACATCATCTGTTCTCACCTGTTCCCATCGGCTCCTCCCTGGGATTTAGCTTTGGGAGCCATGAGTCAACATATATGAATCTGGTTGCCCTGAAGGCACAGGGCTGGAGATACCACACAGGATTAGTAACCACACAGCCACTCAATATATGAGCATATCCAGCCTCTACCCTTGGACTAACTGATGCCAAGCAGAGCAGAGACGAGTTAGCCCACAGAATCTTGCCCCAATTGCAGATTCGTGAGCGTAATTGCCATTGTTGGGGGCTATTAAACCATTGTTTTGGGGTTATGTGATAATAGATAACCAGAATAGATAACTTATTAAAACTCTTGGCAGTTCAGACAATACAAAATATTTGGCTTTCTTATTGGGGAAAAATGTGAAAAAAAAGAACAAACCCACTTTAAGTCACTTCAAAACAGTCTAGAACCTGAAGTTGTTGCAATATCAGTTTTCTTGTGAATGTAATTCACACGTAAAGCAACTTGCAAGAACCTGAAAAGTAATAAATTACAGTTTTCCAAAGTGAGAAAACCACATCTGCTTACAGAGAAACAAATACATCAACATGAGACCATAGAATATTGTAGGTTTAGGATAGCAAGTGTGTCTATAAATCTCAGAGATAGTTAAGCTGTATCACTAGGCTGGGAATTGCCTAAGCTGCTTCTAGTAAAAAAGATGCTGTCATTCACTTTGGATGAGCTTCAGTGAGATAACACATAATGAGGGGCAACAGCTGAGGAAGGGAATGCCAAAAGGGAGGGGCCTTTAAAATGGTTTTGATTTAATACAAGGCATGCACTATTAATAAAGAGGTTGAATGATACCTGTATGTTTTATAGGTTTATAAATTGGCTGTAGTAAAATATTTTACATCTTAGATCACTAGGTATTGTTTCAGCTTATTATGGGAGATATCTATCTAGAGTTGACTGAATTGTATTAATCTGAACCTAGTTTAATGATGCCTTAACATTTTTATGGGGGAATTTAATGTTTGCAATATCCATGTTCCTTATTTGAAAGCGTGACTTATAGGTTTCTCATCTTCCTTAAATTATGAAATCCTTCAGCTAATAAAGGAAAATGATTATAGTTTGCAAAAAAGGCAAAGTCATTTAATAATCCATATAACTGTCTATTGTAGGACTTTGCATAATAATTGTAATTTAGCTATTAAGGATTCTAAAGGCAGTTATCAGTCATACTCTACAATTCTGGGGGAATCAGGCAAAGCCCAAATTATTTAAAGTATTTTAAATTCCCAAAGAAAAAAAAAGACACACTATAAATTGGAAATATACTTTATAATGACAACATATTATTTCAAAGTAAAGAAGAAGGTCATCATAATTTTCAAATGTATAAACTACCAAACAGATTGTTTTTTTTCTTTTGGATAGAGATACAATTTAATAATGGGAACGTAAGTTCCTCCAAGGAGGGAATTAGAAGACTCTATAGTACTAGTCGCAATGTGGAATTTTACCAACATTTTAGTTAATCCTGGAACCACTAAGTCATGAAGAATTAAGAGAAAAAAACGAGACCATTGAAGAAGAGTAAGATATGAGATTACTTGCCATTATTTGAGAGTATGACCATGAGTTACTGCTGTAGCGTCTAGACCATTCTATAGGACTAAAGATGACTAATATCTAGACACTTGGAAACATTCAAACAGATATTAAGTTAAGCTGGTGTTTTTTCCAGACATAAATTTATTTTCAAGGTAATCAATTATTTAGTTTTGGATGATTTGGGTACAGTTCTACATGTAAACACATCTAGGAATTAAAATTCTTGGGTTGGTTTGGAGGTAGAATGTTTAATTCATTCAAACAAAAATTCTTTATTTAAAAAAAATTTTATGTTTTATTTATTTTTGAGAGAGAGACAGAGTGTGAACAGGGGAAGAGCGGAGAGAGAGGGAGACAGAATCTGAAGCAGGCTCCAGGCTCTGAGCTGTCAGCACAGAGCCCGACGTGGGGATCGAACTCACAAACTGCGAGGTCATGACCTAAGACGAAGTGGGATGCTCATCAACTAAGCCACCCAGGTACCCCTAAACAAAAAGTCTTTTAAAAATAACCAGTTGGATGACTTTTGTCAGAAAATTTTAAAGCCTAGACTATTAGAAGTGTGTATTTTGCTTACATTGTCATTCTCCACAATAAGAGAGGTTTTGAGCAAACCCTGCTAAAAAGTAGTTTAAAAATTATGGGTTTGATCATTCTAAATTACTGTTTATTATTTTAATAATATCTTTTTAAGGCTTAACATTTTGTAGATAAGATTAACACGTCTTTGTGTATATGTATATAGATATACTACCATATACGTAAATAATGTTTTCATAGATATGTTATTATTTAATCAGATAATAACCCATTCTGTCAGAAGGAATACAAGATATCAAGTGAGTTAAAGGCAGAGAAATAAAGGAAACAACAAAATAAGAGAAAAAATGAGGGTTGGTATATGTGAGAAAAGTTGCATTCAAAATTATAAAATTGGGGACAGATTCCAGGATGGATCCCATCCCATGGGGAATGATTGGATACATATAAGTGTTAGAACAATAGGTTTGTAGTTACAAAAAATGGATAGTTGTTCATTAGTATAGCATTATAGTTAAAATAAGTGGGCATGAGACAAAAATGAGATTGAACAGTTCAGATGAAACTGAAATATAACTGAGGAATGAGATAATGTCCCCATTGTTCTTAGCAAACATCAGAATTTGAAGAAGAATTAGTGGACGTCTATAAAGTATTAGAAAATTAAATCTAGGAGAAAAGTTCACAAAAGGGGAATTTTGTACCAAAACCAAAATATACGCAATTTGGTTACCTTATTTTATAACAGTGAATAACATGTAACCAAGAAACTATGTAAAATGAAAAAAAAGATATTTTGGAAAATGTATTTTCTCTTACTACATTTTTACTTGTTAAAATCAGTATGTTAGTTTGTGATATTCAATGTTCTAAAAATCAGGAATAGAGCAACAAATGCTTTGGTTACTTCTTTTTTCTGTTAGTAACGCCTGCTGCTGTGTCAATTATCTATTTGAGGACACTCACCAAACACTGTTGATGGAAAATGATGAAAGGTAAACCCAGAACTTTGATTAATGATCAAAGATCATTTTATTAAATATTTATTAAAATATCTTTAAACAACATAATTTCCTCTCATAAGGAAAATATAAAACAACATAGCTTTAGTAATTTTATTTTACCTTTATAGAACCACTAGTAAGTGGTATCTATGAAAAAAACTTTAATTTGGACACATTGGCATGTATTTTTAAATTTTTTAAATTAAAAATAAATAAACATTAGAAAAATAATAATAATAGGAGGGCCGCATGCGTGGCTCAGTCAGTTAAGCATCCGACTTTGGCTCAGGTCATGTTCTCACAATTCATGGGTTGGAGCCCCACGTTGGGATCTGTGCTGACAGCTCAGAGCCTGGAGCCTGCTTCAGATTCTGTGTCTCCCTCTCTCTCTGACCCTCCCCTGCTCACGCTCTGCTCTCTCTCTCTCTCTCTCACACAAAATAAATAAGCATTAGTCAATCAATCAATCAATATTCACAGTTAGAAGATTAACAAAAGCAGGACTGGCCAGAACAGTGCTTATTAAAGGCAAACTCCGAAGAGATAGAGATTTGGTTGTTGGAAATGTTAGGGCAGAGGCTCAGAGATGTGGTTTACTATTATTTGTGTGTGTAGCATTTGTTTAATGGAAACAAAACAAAACAATTTGTGTCATGTTATTCACCACATATAATTTCTTCCCTGTAATATGAAGATGGCAAGTTTAGGAACCACCTCCCACCTCAAAGAGCACAGCCAACTAAATCAGTCCTGGTTATGCATAGAAATTATGCTGAGATGAACACAACAGCCAGAGTGCTGGAGAATGCACACCGTTCCCTTCCCAAAATAATGATTGACAGGATGATGAAGATAGGATAAGATAGGTGCACCATATGTTGGCAATCCAGGCCATAGACATCTTTCTTTTTAGAGGGATCAAGAAACATAAAACACAGTTAAATCCCCCCACCTTACACATACATTAAAAATAATGGATTTTTGAAAATATTCCTTAAGACAAAAACACAGCAATTGTAATATGAAAGAGGAAGGTATATGTCTGAAGATAATTTTAAAAATGAAAATGAAAATTGGAAGTCTAGAGCAGACTTTAAAATCTGCATTTTTGTTAGTGAAGAGTCAAATTAGCATTACAGAAAATCAGTTAAATGGCATTGATATAAAACAAGATTTTTTAAGAACATGAAGACAGTCAAATAAATGAACATATTAAAAAGCATACAATATAAATATTATAGATATGAAGATTAGAATCTAACTATAATAATAATAATAATACATATTCTTGGAATATAGAAGCAATAGTCCTTATCCTGGTAGTGTAAGGAGATAAAATTCTACATCTCAAATATGATTCAGTGTGTTTCAGAAAGAAAAAAAAAAAAATTCCAGGGGCCCCTGGGTGGTTCAGTCAGCTAAACGTCTGACTTTTGATTTTCGCTCAGGTCATGATCTCTGGGTTTATGAATCTGAGCCCCTTGTCAGGCTCCCTGCTGAGAGTGTCCAGCCTGCTTGGGATTCTCTTTCTTTTCAGCTCTCTCTCCCCCTACCCCGCTCTCTCTCCCGCTCTCAGGATAAATAAATAAACTAAAAAAAAAAAAAAAAAAAAAATTCTGGTCTCCCAGAAAAAAAAAACAAGTAAAAGCAATTGAAAAAATTCAGCATGACTTAAACTCTTTGCAATTATATGAACAGAATTTAGTTAAGAAAAGTAAAAAGTCTAAAGAGTTTAGAGGGAAGGTTTTGCAAAAGTCTAATTATAAAGACAGCTAAATTCTGGTTAAAATAAGACAAAAGAAAGATAGTTTCAGGTATGCAAGTGCTCTGAAAAAATACACTCAATGTTACTTAAAAATTATCAAAGTTTCAATTCCAAAAAACAGAGAATAATCAAAATGAAGAATTTAGGAACTAGAAGGCTATAAAAGAAATTGTGATAAGTCTAATTATATGCATAGAATGAGGTATGTGATATTATTTATTATCAATGACTAAAGTGACATTTGTGGAAATCTAGGCTATGATTAATCATATGATTAATCAGAAAAACAAACTATTTCAAGTAGACTTTGTTAGAGCAGAGAAAAAATTTAACAATATTATTGTCTAACAATATGTTTAAAATAATTATGATATAAAAATAGTTATGATATGTAGACTATATAATCATTTATTGAGTACATACTATATATGTATGTATGTATTGAGTACATACATGCTATATGGCTTAAATATATTTTATGTAAATATATAAAGTGCCCTGCAAAGAAGACATTATCTTATTTTACATGGTTGAATCTTTTATACACCTCAATATAATTAAAAAGATTAATCTAGATCAAAGGCCAATTATTGTCTGAATTAGAACTCACAAATAAATGTAATTGGCTCTAAACAGCTCTCCCCACCACAATACCCTCCTTCAATACTACTGAAAAATATATAGACATTTTAAATCATTTCTACAAGTGGTTTTGAGTTATACAAGAAGATGCCTAGGTTTGATAATAACATTTTTTTTTATTTTTTTCATTTTTGAGAGAGACAGAGCACAAGCAGGGGAGGGGCAGAGAGAGAGGGAGACATAGAATCAGAAGCAAGCTCCAGGCTCTGAACTGTCCACATCTGGCTTGAACTCGTGAACTCCAAGATCATGACCTGAGCGGAAGTTGGTCGCTTAACCAACTGAGCCACCCAGGCACCCCTTATGTTTTGATAATAAATATAAAAGTAAAATATGAAAGTACAGGTTAAGTATGATTTCACTTAGGGACAAAAGTACCACAAAAAAAGGATCGCAAAGAAATATACCAAATGATTATTAGCTATTGGACCTCAAGGGTTTTATATTATGTGAGAGACCCCCTCCCCCAGATAATATGTTCTTTATCTAAAAGTTGCCATTGTTTATGTAACTCAATATGTCTTTCTCCTTGTGCAGATAATGACCTTTATGTCAAAGTATTTTTCTGAGAAACTAGTGAAACTTTTAGGGCCTAGTATGTGTGGAACCTAGCATCTGTAAAACATATTTTAAAAACAAGTAAAGTGATTAGTATTGATCGACAATGTGTTATGGGCCAGGTGTTGCTCTAAGCTTTGGGGATAGAGCAGCAAATGAGACATATAAAAGTCCATACCTTCGTAAAGCTTGTATTTTAGTGGGAAGACACAATGATAAACAAAATATGTACATTATACAGGATGTCAGATAATGATAAATGCATGAAGACTACGGTGAGAAGTAAGTCAGCCAAGAAGGACAGGCATGCTGCAGGAGGGGCAGTGAAAGACTGGTGGCTATTTATTTATTCATGAGACAGAGAGAGCATGAGCACAGGGGAGGAGAAGAGAGACAGAGACAGAGAATCCCAGGCAGGCTCTCCACTACCTGCACTGAGACTGTGAGATCATGACCTGAGCTGAAATCAAGAGTCAGAGGCTTAGCCCGTTGAGCCCCCAAGAGTGGTGGCTATTTTAAAAGAAGGTTAGGTTTGGCATTCTCTAGCAGATCCTTTGAGCGAAAATCAGGAGAGAAGCATTCACAGAAAAAGCAAAACATTTTCCCCCTAGTCAAAACCATGTGGTTTATTGGGGGCTGGCACCATGCGGGCTGTAATGGGTAGGAGGAGCCCCGTGCCTCAGTCCTCAGCGGCGTTGAGCTGCATGTCTCCTGGTCTCGCAAAGCTCTCCACCGCAGTCTTTGGCCGGGGAGCTGTAAGGCCAGGCGGGCCTGGGAAGGGACTTAGGGGCCTCCACCGAGCCCCGATCCAGCTCTGCAGGCGGAGCATCACCACCACCATCCTCACCTGGTCTTCAGTGACTAGGTGCCAGGGCTCGAGCTGCTGTGGGCTGTACTTCTCCACCTGGTTGCGGAGCTCCATGTGCTCCGCAGGTGGACCCACTTGGCGCACTTGAACTTCCTCATCGCCTTGGGCCTTCTGATGTGCACGTGAAGCTGCGCCACCACTTTGAAGGTCTTCCCGCCCATCTGGCAGAAGTGGGGCCGACCCTCCTGGTGGCTGCGGGCCATGTGCCTCAGCAGGATCCCTTTTAGGGGAAGCGCTGCTTGCCGAACTCACACCTGAAGGGCCTCTCGCCCATGGGGGTACAGTTGTGCTTGTCCGGGCTGGCTTGGGGTACAGAAGGTCTTGTCACCGAGGTGGCATTGGAAGGGCTTCTTGCCCGTGTGCGTGCTCAGGTGCGGGTCGAGGCCGGCCTTCTAGAGAAAGGCGTGGCTCCAGAATTCACAGACACACGGCCTCTCGTTCCTGCGCTTGGCCTTCATGCGCATCTGCGGGCCATTTCTGCCAGAGGCCCCACTCCTTGCACACAAACAGCTTCTCCCCGCAGTGCTTAAAAGGCTCACGCAGCTGCAGTTCTCTTGGGACATCAACATTTGGCACAGACGGGATGGGCATGGAGCTTGGCAGCTCTATGCAGCTTGATCACGTACCTCTTCGAGTCCTCCTTAGTGAACTGCTGGGTGCAGGAAGAACACGCAGAGCACATCTCCCCCGTGTGGGACGCCGGGTGCAGCTGCGGCTCCAGCCTCCGGTGGAAGGTCTCCCAACACACGGAACCTGAGAAGACTTGTTCCCAGCCGTTCATATAATTTCGGGCTTCATGCTCCAAGAGTTTCTCCTGTTCCAAAAAAAACCCTGTGCACATTTGGGACATTGGAAGAGTTCCTCCCCAGTGTGTTTCCTGTTGTCAATTTTTAGATGCTATTTGCTAAGGCACGTTTTGGCAGAAAAAGGAAGGTCTTGAGTGTCCCCTCTTTCACCTGTTTCTTACCTGCCTTGAATTCAAAGTAATTTACTATGCCAAAGTGGCAGATTCTGAGGTGGCACTTTACGATTTCTTTCAAAGGAATATACATACTATCTAGGATTATAGGTGCTGGGTGCCTATTTTTATGGTACAGAGTAGAGTGGGGGGACAGCACCTAGAGAAAGTATTTCAAGCCTAGTGAAAAAACCCTCTGTGTGTTTGAGAGCTGACAGGGAGGTCAGGATAGGACAGCAGTCAGAGAGACAATGATGGCATAATATGTGTTGTAGAATGCTTGGCCTTCCTAATTGAAAAATATAAAGAGGGGCACCTGGGTGGCTCAATCGGTTGAGCTTCTGACTTTGGCTCAGGTCATGATCTCGTGGTTGGAGAGTTTGAGCCCCAGCTCGGCCTCTCTGCTGTTACCAAGGAGCCCACTACAGATACTCTGTCCCCCTCTCTCTCTGCCCCTCCCCCCGCTCTCAAAAAGAAATAAAGTATTAAAAAATATCAATATCATTAAATATATATATTTATATTTATATACATATATAAATATATACTTATATGTATATAAATACATATACATATATTTATATGTATATAAATACATATAAAGAAATTCACAACGTATACAGGAGACCTGCTTAGAATTACCAAATAAATGCTTAATATACTGCTACTAGCCCAGAATCTTTTATGTTTACAGTTGTTTGATAAATATCTCACTACAAAACTCTTAATTATTTACCCAATTTTAGGATAAAAAAGAGGTGTGCATGCATCTGTAATTATGAAGACAGACTGAGTGAATGCACTTTGCAAAGGCAGGCTCGATCTAACTCACAAATGGATGAGAAACCATCTTAGCACTATGCACATTGGCTATATCTCTGGACTTTTTAATCCTCTTATTTATTATTATTTTTGTTTTTGTTTTAAACATGAAAACTGCTTATGCTTATATTTCTAAATATCTATTATAAAAGTCAGTATCTAACATTGCTCCTTTTAAAACACAATTATAAAAGCATTTCTTATATCACCGTTAAATTTATTATGTTTCAGTGATATTTTGTTCCTTGTACGATAGGAAGTTAATAGGCTTCATGAACTGTATCTAGAATACAAGTTGTACGGGTAGCATATTCCAACCTCTAAATGCCTTTCATGTCAGCATGAGAGATACCATCAGGCATTTGAAAGCTCCAGCCTATTTATAAAGATACCATCAAAAACTGCCTGATGTAGCTGACTTATGAATCAATTATCTGAACTACACCAAGTGATGTATCTATTCTGAATTTTAGAGTCATATATTTGAAGCTAAACTACAAACAGATAAACTATTCAACAGCCTATCATGATTCTTATCTTCATGTTTATATCTGTCAAATGTAGGGAGAATAAAAGCAAAATCTGAGATTTTACCGGGAAGCTGTTAAAAAAAAATAAATCACACACGTACAAATTCTCTCTCTCTAACACACACACAGACACACATACACACAGACATGTACTTGACAATCAAATTACCTATGACCTGAGGGAAAATGAACACACAGATCAAAAATTAAAAATTTTTAAATAAGGTTTATTAATTTTGAGAGAGACAGAGAGAGAATGGGGGAGGGGCAGAGAGAGGAGGGAGAGAGAATCCCAACCAGGCTCCACACCGTCAATGCAGAGCCAGACACAGGGCTCAAACCCACAAACCGTGAAATCATGACCTGAGCTGAAGTCAAGAGTCAGTCGCTTAACTGACCGAGCCACCGAATAACCCCCAAAAACTAAAATTTAAATAAAATCAAGGACACATGAAGGATTACTATTGTTGCAAACGGGAAAACTAACAATAGGTAAAATTTATTCTCTTAAGTTTTATGTCTTAAATGGCTATTTCAGTAAACAGAAATGCTGTTGCTGTTCTAAAAGTTACAAAGTCACTGGATATGGAGAAGAAATGGTCCTGTTTCATCCCAGATGTTGTTGAAAATAAGCCAAACTTAAGAGAGATGTGTTGTTTTTTTTTTTTTTGTTTTGTTTTGCTTTTTTGCTTTGTTTTTTGCTTTTTGCTTTGTTTTGTTTTTAGGTGATACTTCAAAAGACATTCAACT
Organism: Panthera uncia; assembly: GCF_023721935.1. Taxonomy (NCBI): domain Eukaryota; kingdom Metazoa; phylum Chordata; class Mammalia; order Carnivora; family Felidae; genus Panthera; species Panthera uncia. The sequence goes on along the minus strand of NC_064809.1, from coordinate 49,846,907 downwards.
TAAAAAGTTACACTTCATTTGTAAATGTTAATTTACACTTTCATTGCTTTGTCTGATAGTATTCAGATTTTAGGGAAGACCCATCAGAAACAGAAAAAAACTTTTAATGTTTTAAAACTTTTTTAATGTTTACTTTTGAGAGAGAGAGAGAGAGAGAGTGAGGGAGAGCAAACATGAGCAAGTGGGGGAGGGGCAGAGAGAAGAATCTGAAGTCAGCGCAGAGCCCGACGTGGGTCTTGAAACCACAAACTGTGAGATCATGACTTGAGCCAAAGTCAACACTTAACTGACTGAGCCACCCAGGCACCCCAGAGAAACGGAAATATTAAGATAACAATGTGTTAATATAGACTGAGAAATGTGGTTACTTTAGTCAATGATTTATTTTCTCAACACAAAAACCTGTGTGAGACACCAAGTTAATATCAGAAGTTTGCTCTTCTGCATAGAATTGTAATAAAAGAAACTCAAAACATCTTACTGCTTCCTTGAAAAACAGTGACCGCCAAGGTGAGTGAAAAATAAGAGGCAGTTAGGCAAAAAATGCTGATAAAGGCGTTTGGAGTTTAATACAACATAAACCAAGGCTTCTGAAGTTATGTTCCCTATAGCAGAATCTCCTGGGGGAAGGGGGTAGATGTGAGGGGATAGAGTAAATTTAAAGTGCAGAGTCCGGTGTATGGAATTATTGAATCACTATGTTATACACCTGAAGCTAATATTACTTTGTGTGTTAACCAACTGGAAATTAAAGAAAAACTTAAAAAAAGGCAGAGTCCTGGGCTCCACCCTGGATTTACTAAATTAAAATCTGTGGGCACACCCTAGGATTTAGTCTTAATATGTTTTTTTTAGTATTTCTTAGGCTCACTGGAGCTTGAAACACCTTTTCTGTTAAAGAAGGAATCAAGAAAGCTGGCATGGTAAGCAGGAGACAGGTCAAGATGGCCTAGGCTTCACGATAAGGGATTTGGTGTTTATGCTTAACATGGTGGGTGGCCATTGGACAGGGGAATGATGTGCACATATTTGTGTTTTTAAAATACTATTCTACCTGTAGTGTAAATAAGGGCAATGTGAAGAAAAGAATGGAATCAGGGAAACCATAGTCAGGAAGGAGGTGGTTGTAATGATCTAGCCCCAAGATGGTCATGGGTTGCACTAATAATAATTAAAACAATATTAAAAGCCATAGCTAACCTGTACTGAGCTATTATGTACCATAAAAAGTGCTTTACAAGCATTTTCTCACTTAAATTTTAAAACTACCGTATGAGGTAGGTGGGAACAATTACTATCCTTATACAGACAAAACAGAAAATCTCAACTCAGTTATCAAGTACTTTATATAATTAGCAAGTGGTAAAACAAGGATTCAGATTCCACATGTCAGACTCAGTTGCCTATGTTTTTTCAACTTTTTTTAATGTTTATTTATTTTTAAGAGAGAGAGAAAGAGAGTGCGAGTGGGGGAGGTACAGAGAGAGGGAGACACAGATTCCGAAGCAGACTCCAGGCTCTGAGCTGTCAGCACAGACTGACGCGGGGCTTGAACTCACGGACCGCGAGATCATGACCTGAGCCAAAGTTGGATGCTTAACTGACCGAGCCACCCAGACGCCCCTCAGCTGCCCATATTTTTAATTGCTGTGTTACTGTGTAAGAAGCAGTGAAGCAGCAGATTAGGGAACCACAGAAAAGACAGAATTTGCAGGATCGATAGCTGCTTATATGACAAAAGAGATAGGGAGGCCTGAGATGAGGCCTGGAACTTGGGATGGGTTGTGATATTCTTCGCTGGTGTCAGCGAATACGGTAGAAAGAAAGAGAATATATTCAGTTTTGGATTTTGAGTTTATGATATCTCTGGAACATCTATGTAGGTACGTCCAATAGGCAGATGAATATAACATTTTGGAGTTTGTGATACAAATCTCTGTAGTATGTATTTATAGTATGTAGTATAAGACTGTAGTATGAAAAGTCAGAGGCACGTAGAAGAAACTCAAGGTCTAATATCCAAATCCTTGAATACAGTGAGAAGAAAAGAAGGCTTACAGCAAAACATTAAGAGCACTAACAGGCAGGGAGGAGGAAGTGCCTAAAACTGTTACCATATAATATTTCCAAACTGGGTCTCTCTGAGAGTGAAAGGAGACACTGGTAATAATTACAGTGAGGTGATGGGCATAAGTGGGTTCTGACCCAGGTCGGCCAGCACATAAAGCCACCCTTCTCTAAGGAGACTAAGAAATGAGCATTTTAAAAGGCAGGCAGAAAGCCAGCCAACAGTGTTAGCATTGAATCCAGGAGCATTTACAATATCCCTGTAAGGCTTATGTGTGCATAAACACATTTGCTCTCAGGAAGCCCATAATTTAAGTTGTGATTTCCGTCTTCCCAGTGTGGACACTATGAGTGGGAAAAATCACTTACAGAGTGTTGTCTTCTCTGGCTTCCCTAAGTGTCACATTCCACATAAAGATAAAACTTCTACCTGGATTTAAATGATTATTTCAGTGAAAATTTCATCTACTTTTCTTTAGAGTTCTTCATTTGTTGTGAAAACTTATAATAACACATATTAGTTTTTGAAAGATGTTAAAATATCTTCATTTTTGGAGAACCGCTTAAGGAACGACGATGAAGATTAGGCTGCCCCATTTGTCATCTGTGATCTGGAAATGATCTCATGTTTACAACCCCTGGAATATTTCTACAGATGACTGATGCCATCTATAGTTATTTATTTTTGCATTTATTTCAGAGCAGTTTTACAATCCTGATTTCAAATTGTGGGTTAAGCCTTATTTCCTTTTGGTGTTCTGATGTGAACTTACTGATATGATTTTCTTACAATTAAAGGAGACTTAATATTCTCAGGATCATTATGTCTTTTATTAGAAGAGGAATATCATCACCTAGTTACTCTGCTCAATTTCCTCTCACATAACCATTTCCAGCACACTCTAGTCAAATAGACTATTGTTTTTCCTTTCTCATTCCCTATAGTATTGGTGGTTATTCTTTCCCACATAGCACTTGGGCCTTTTTTTTTTTTTTTTAAGAGAGCGAATAGGGGAGAGGGGCAGAGAGAGAGGGAGAGAGAGAACCTTAAGCAGGATCCACACCTAGTGTGGAGCCCCACGCAAGACTCAATCCCACGACCATGAGGGATTGATTCAGCTTGAGCCAAAATCAAGAGGTGGACTCTCAACCAACTAAGCCACCAAGGTGCCCCATCACAAGGGCTATTTTGTAACTTTCTCTTAACACATGAAATATTCTTTGTTAATCACGCTGGTTTATTCTATTATAGATATACTCAGGTTTTTATAAATATATACATGGAAAAATTAATCTTTGATATATGTATTTTTGTCCATAATAATATTGTGAGGTCCATAATGGTTCAGGACATTAACATGTGTAGTTTAAGAATGTAATAAATACTCAATAAACATTTATTGAAGGGATTAAATTTCAGGATTATTCAAGTGTAGAATAACACCTTGTATAAAGTAGACACAGAAATTTTAACTTGGCCTTCATAACGTACTGTGGTAGGTTGTAGAACAATGCTTGATATTAAAATGCCCTGCTCTTTTTTCTGCATTATCAAAATATCTCACAAAGTAATTACAGCAAATTCTTCTAATTTAAAGTTTATTATATCCTTAGAAATATTGCAAAATATAACAAAAGACATTATATAGGTCTGCCTTTGCACAGAAGTAATCAGAAAGTATTCTGTCTCACATATATATTAAAAACAATATAAAAGTCTAGAGCTGCAAAAGAAATACAGTTAAAGATGAGTAAGAATGTAATAAAAATTTAAATATTTGATATGTGATATGAAATAGATGACATTTGTGAACTTCCAGAGCATATTTCTTTTGATGTAACAAATGTGATGTCTTCAATACTTGATGTTGTCTCATAAATCAAAGGAAAATAATACAGCAGCTACTCCATATAAAATGGGTAAGGTTCACAAAGAAGAAAATATAAATAACCAATGAAAAAACAGATCAAAAATTATTCAAGTTTCTAGTAACCAAAAAAATTAAGATAAAAATAGTGAAAAGATTCAGCCTGGTCTATCACATGGGTAAATGTTAAGATGAGAATAATACTCAGTGAAAAAACCAGGATAGTGAGGCTGGCATTTCCTGCACCTTGCTGGTAGCATACACATTTATTAAACTTTACAGGAAATTAATTTGTCAGTATGTATCAAGAGTCTATGCCTGAAAAATCTGATTTTCTCTATGTGCATGGTATTGTGTAGATTTAGTACATTTTATTAAAAAATAAACACATTAAAAACACAATAATGCTTTATATAACTCCTCATTATTCACTTTTTTCTGACATAATTGTTTAATTATTATTAAATTTAGAGAGGGAGTGGACAAGAAAATATATGTATATTCCCTTTTTTCAAATTTTTGTGCAGTCCTATGATTTTTCTCTAAGTATTCAGATTTAGAACAGTCCAAACTCTATCAAAAAGTAGGTTAGTTTAAATTTCTACAATGTTTTCTTTTAATGTTTAAGTTATTTCAGTTATGTTTTTATGTGGAAAGGAGAAATGAATTCTGATTTTCTTGTTCTACTATGCATAGTTACAGTCCACTTGATTACACACTGGAAATTTATGCAAAAATTTGTTTTGAAGTTTAAATAATATGTTTTTGAGTAGATCTATACTTAAAACTATAGAAATTTTTTTTCCATAAGACCCTTTGTTCGGACCTGGGTCAGAATTATCGGCAGCATTTTATTCATTCTGTTTCTAATTTTTAAAAATATAAAGATCACATTTACTTCAATTCTTAGTCAAAGCTGGCTTTGTGGTAAGAGCTCTTACTTTCCCTGGGGTATTCTTTCATTATTTCAGTGGAATATTGTAAGGACCAAATGTACTACTTGGAACTTTTAAATTTCTAATGATGTTACAGGGCAAGATAGAAATAATACATAGGGCAATCATTCCTCTTTAACTCCTTCAAGATGCAAAGAGGTACACACATACAACTCAGTCTTTTGAAATAATATTTGTATTTTTTTTTGCCATGATATACTTAGTATTTCAGGATTCATTTTACAAATTGTTTTTATCTAATGGGATTAGTAGGAAATTTTAAGGTATTCAACTAATTATCCAATTAATTTATATTACTAATTTTATAGATGTGTGTATTTAGCATAAATGTTATTTCTTATTTCAGTTTTATACAATTAAAAATTCCACAAAGTGAATTATAAAATTATATTTCATTATTTTAACCATCGATGTGATAATAGTTTTTTGACATAATCATCTTAAATTGGTCATTTTATTTTGTGTGTATTAACACTTATTTAATGAATGCTCTGTAGTCACATATTTATGTTTTTTCAATTTTTGTTATAATATATACTGCAATTATATGTGTTATGATACACCTAGTTTTTCGTAAGATTATTATACAGGTAGGATAACATTCTGGAATAGGAAAAAAGTCAAACGATTGCAATGTTTTAAGATTTTTGATACTTATTGCCAAATTACTTGCTAGGTAAGTCTTCCAACTTACGCCATTTCCAGTACTGTTGAAGGTATAACAGTATCTTTGCTTATCCATTATTTCTTTGGTTTTACAATATCTTCTGCATTTGGGCCTTAGGGGACTTTTTCTTACTACAAAATTCATTTTCTACATTTGAGAATATTCATTCTGCTACGGAAGAAAGGAAAGTGAATAGAATAACTTACATGTTTAACTTGTGCGGCTTAGAAAGATAAAGTAGATCATATATCTGTGAATATAGAAGGGGATGGGAGAAAGCAGAAATACCTAACTAATATTCACAAGGCACTAAATATACATGAGGCACCTGGGACACTAAATATTCATGACATACTAAATATACATGAGGCATTCAATATCCTTGCAATCTTAATTCAGCCAACATTTGATGACTGCCATCATGGCCCCGTGAGTCCTCTGCCCTTGCAAGAAACATTCAAACCTCAGTTTTTGTCCTTGTGTCCATCCCGTCATCATACCACAAACACTACACACCCAAGAGCCAGGTAGTGCCCTTTTGATTTAATTGCATTATATCCTAAGCCAGTTAAGCACCCATCTCTGTCACTCAGCTTTGTGCTGTGTGCTCTAATTTAACTCAAGTCATTCAATTTGTTCTGTGAGCCTTTCCATTCCCTGATCTCTGGGGGAGGTTGTCTGGTAGCATACTTGTACTTGGAGGCTACCTTTGTATTAAGATAATTTCTCACATGACATTTTCTTACCTTCCCACTTGTAAATTTGAATACTTTTAAATACATTTTAAGCATTATTAGGTGTTTGTGTGAAGAATTTTAATAACATACAGTGTTAACCAATAGAGAAATGGGAATACATGTACTAATGACTGTGTAAATTTACACAAATTATCTTTCATCCAGTAATTCAACTTTTAGTAATTATTCTGCAATGTTTGCAAATGTACACAAAGAGACGTGTAAAGTAATAGTAAAACCTTTAAAATAATGTAAATATCTATTAAGAGGTAAAAGAATACTCTGAAGCCATTAAAAAGAGATCTCAGAAAATATATGGAATTTAAAATAGAAGGTATAAAAGTGTGTGTAGCATGTTCCTATATGTATAAAAAGAAGACATAGCTTTATTCAACATACACTTTTGTGAAATCTTATACGTTTGTGTATTTGTGTGTGTGTGTCTGTATTAATACCTGCAATTTTTCTGACAAACACACAAGAAGGCTCATATACCTATGGAAATGAAGTGGAGGTCTGAAATGGAAACAAAGATCGGTATTTTATATTTCTTTGTTTACTGTTTGTTTTCTTATGGAGTGCATGTACTATTATAATGATGATAAGGATAATAGACTTAATATATAAAGTAGTAGTTGTAAGACCAGAGTCTGGAGTTAAGATGCCCCTAATTGTTTAGTTTCATGACCTTGGGCTGGTTACTCAAAATCTCTGTGCCTAAGCATCATGTAAAATGTCAATAAAAATAGTTCTTAATTCCATAGAATTGTTAGCTCAGAAAAAAAAATTAAGAAGTGATTGACACCTGACAAACATCTAATAATAATCGATACTATTATTTCATAGAATGCAAAGTTATATAATTACATTTTTGTTGTATTCCTCAGAGAAATATGACATTGTAATGTCTCTTCCCTTGATAAACATTAATGTAGATTCTAGAAATAAAAAAAAGGTGGGGTAAAGACAAAATATAATTGTAGCTTAAAATTTGGTAGGTATGGTTGAAGGAAAGGAATTAAGGGAAGAGGAAGGAAAAAAGAGAGAAAAGAAGGAAGGCAAAAAGGAAGAAAAAGGAAGGAAGGAAGGAAGGAAGGGACTATATTTTCAGTAGGCAGGGTACTAGATTCTAATGTTATCACTAATATATAGTTTTGGACAAGTCATTCACTTTTTTTTTATTCAGTTAAGAAATATGTAACATACAATCTATATTTTTACAAACTTTTAAGTTAGTACAGTATTGTTAACTAAAAGTACAATATTGTACAGGTGATTTTTAGAACTTTTCCCACCTTGGAAAAGTCACCATTTTTATAAGATTTTTTCCTGTATCTCATGGGAGTTCTGGGAATTAAGGAGAGCAGTAGTGAGAGTATGTTTTGAATGGCGTAACGTGCTATACAAGAGTAAGGAATTTTAGTATTTTGGTTGTCATATTCTTGGCTTTCTGTTGGTGCACCAGAGTTGGCTGCTTAATAGCAGTTTTAAATATTGATAAAACACTTCCTTCCTCACTCTGTAGTAGTATAACTGCTATAGTGGTGAACAGATGATTGCATTATGTGTAGTTAAAAGTGACAGTGTTTGCAAGAAAGTTCCTTTAAAATGTAGTTTCATTTTGGATGTATCCATACGTAAGACAGAACAAACAATTCTAGATGCCTTCTTTGCTACTACTGAGTTACCAGAAAGCATGCAAAATGCATTAGCTGCTATTACTAGAATAATCTCATGGCGTATGTATCTCATATGGGGATTAGGAAGCACATAGGAGAGGGTGCTCACCGCTTTGACAAGTGAGGATGAGAAGCCAAGGGTAATGGATGGCTGTCTCTGCTTGGGAAGAATAACTCTCTGCTATTTAGAATGAAACTCTTTTCTCTTCCTAGGCCTCAGTGTTCTTTCATCCTTTCAAGCTGGGACCACATACTTATGTAGTAAAATTAAGGTTATAAGACACTTAGATCAAGTGGAATACTTTTATAAAAGTACTCACTGAACACAACCATAAAAGAGATGAACACCTACTGTGGTTGCCACAAAATAAACTATACCAACCAATAATTTAACTGTAGTCGAGAAATAAGAGTAGTTTTATTATTAGTGGAATATATATTTCTTTAAGAATTGAGAACTTGGAATTAAAAATAGAACAGATGCCCTAGCACTCATGTAATCCATACATTCACTAGGTTTTAATTAAATCTTATGCACATACTACTTGCAAAAAGTAGTTTTGTGGTAGCTATTGCATGTATGTTTCCAAGTTTATGGTTTCACACATACTAGGACCTAACAGTTTCACTAGTTCCTAGGAGAAATACCTTGACATAAAGGTCATTAGCTGCACAAGGAGGAAGACATAGTGAGTTACACAAGCAACTGCAAATTTTAGATAAAAACAGATTACATGCATGTATCATTGTCTCACATAGTAATAAGAAACCCTTGATAGTCTCTCAAATTCCTATAAACTGAGGTTATAGTTGGGGCTGCCCATGGATATACCTAAGCCTGCAGGAAGGAATCATGTCACCTCTAGTATAAAAGAGGAAGGATGGAGAAAATAGGCACCATGGCATCTGACCTATTCTCAAAGAATTCACTGCCAGTGAAAACACATACAACTGATGTGTTTGGTCTATTGTTGGTGTAGGTGACACTCCATCTGGAGACTCATTTAGCACCTACGTTCACAAGAGTCATCAATTTGGAGTCTATAAAGCACTGAAAAGCAATATTTTTCCTAAAATGTCTTAAATAAGTTGGCAAATAAGCTCACAAATAAAAGAAAGTATACAACCTGCCACAGAGCCAAATATGTTAAAAGTCCACCTACCTTTGCTAACTTCCTTGAAGTCCCAAACATTACAGAAGTCCCAGCCCTGACTAACATTTTGGATTTCATCCAAAACATCTTTTTCTCTCTGAAAACACTAATTCCAACTTCATAATATTCTCTCCTCTTTCTTTTATATTGTTTTGTAGATTGATTAATCACTCTCTGATAAGGCAAACGTCAGCATCCATTATCACAAATGACTCAATAGTTTCAGCTAGAAACTTCCTTGCAAAACAGAGTGAGGGGTAGGACACCTGAGTGGCTCAGTCGGTTCAGTGTCAAGACTCCAGAGTTTGGCTCAGGTCATAATCTCATTGTTCCTGAGTTCAAGCTCCAAGTTGGGCTCTGCGCTGACACTGTGGAGCCTGCTTGGGATTCTCTCTCTCTTTCTCTCCCTGTCTCTCTCTGTCCCTCTCTCTTTCTCTCAAAATAAATAAACTTAAAAAAAAAAAAAGCAGAGTGAGGAGGAAAAAGTTTGCTCTTTGTCCATGACGTATTAGTGGTATAAAAATGCTTTGTGCCTGTAAGTTTTCTCTTCTTTTGGTTTCCTTTCCTTTTTTCCCTTTAATTTCCTATTCTTTTTTTCTCCTTTCCTTTGCTCATTTTCTTTATATCCTTTCTTTTCTTTATTGTTTTTTCATTGTGTAGAGCACAAAAGATTTCGCAGGAGTGAAACTGTAAATTAGCCATCACTTAGAATAAAGTCAATAATCCTTACCATAGCCTGAAATGCTGTCTACCTTATATGCCCGTGCCAACCTACTGGACCTCATCTAGTTACAGGTTGCAAAGCCCCTGAGAAGCAACTGAAGTTAATTCTTGGTATTAGGGTGGTAGTAAATACTGTAGTCATATGAACTCCATTAAATATACCCAAAGCACACGCACACTCCCTCTTTGTGTGTGTGTCTTTCTCTTTCTTTCTCCACTCCACTTCTTTTAGTTCATTCTTGAGGGATGCTTCTAAGGAGTAAATGGACCGTATAAAAAACTGAAAGAAAAAAATGTGGAAAAAATAAACAAACGATCCTTGGATTTCTGGGATCTAAAGAGCTGCTTCACAGGAGGTTGTGAAGATATTGAGGCTGTTTTTCTGCACTCATTTCCCCCTGTTCTTTGAATCTTTCCACCTTCTATTTGTCTCTGTTACTTTTACATATAATGCTTACTGGGTGGAAAAATTTAGACACACCTCTTTTCAAATTAGAGCTTCACACTTACTAGCTGTAAATTGCCTTTCTTTGTTGCTATTGTCACATGTTGAAAATAAAAATAACAATGTCTATTTCATAGGCTTGGAGGCATTAAATCAGAGAGTGTATATAAAGTACTTCATGTACTGTAGAGCAAACAAAAACTGGTCAATACATGTTTCTTACCTCCTCACTTACTTTTCATTATTAGAATATATTTTCCTGTAAAAGTCTAATATCAGGAAGCTACACTAAAAGGAGAAGTTTTGTCAGTGAATTGCTTGTCCTGAGAGACTTCAAATTTTAAGCTTTCTAAGTAATAGAAAAGTATCCAATTTATTCTATATTAAAGGGGATTCTAAAATGTTTGAGCGGGTAGAATCGAGATATAATTTATTTCAGTGAATCTTGTGTGTTGGAGAGGATAATACTTGAATATTCGGTTCTGTTAGTCACAAAGCTTCTTTCACTGTATTCTTGTCAATAAAATCATTTAAATATATGAAACATGAAGGCAAAGTGAAACATTATGGTTTCCAAATCTTTACCTAGTTATAGATTATCAACATCTTAATACCACAGTTTTATTTTATACACGATGATGTTTTATATCCTGCACTAGACACCATAGGAACCGTTAATCTCCATTTCTAATAAAACTTCATAACTAGTTAAGTGCAGTTGTTAAATAATTTCTTTTTATAGTAAAAGCTTTTACAATTAACAAGCCAGACACTGATTCAAGTCATTATCAATTTCTCTGTGATTATTATAGCTTCCATAATAATCTGCACTCTATTAACATGGATTCAGCTGCACTTTAAAGAGCGGCGTCATTAGCTTTGGTTTCACAAAAAGATGAGAAAAAAGTTGGCTTTTAAGTTCATGGAGTCTCAGAGTTGCAAACTAACACCAAAGCTCTCGGACCAAAGACATAGACAAACAATATTGTGTTTAATTTTGAATATGACTTGTCTTTTGTTCTGAAACCAACTCTGAGGGCTTGTGCCCATTAATATTTTTTACACTTGTCTATTTCTCATTTAGATTTCAAATTTGAATAAAGTGACACTTAGACACTCATGCAGTTACATAGCAGAAAAATCACTTAGTTATAATTCATATTTATCATGCAGAGAGAAAAAAGGGTCCCAGAAGGAGAGCCCATGATTTAACAGTAATGCATCAGATATATTGTAAATGTGGTTGCGTCTAGACAAATAAGGAGAGTGTAAAACAATAATTATATTATATAAATGGAGTAGATGAAAGTTCAAAACACAACTAAAATCTAGAAAAGAGCATGCCTTTCCAGGAGAAGATGAAAGAAAAATATGAACTTCATGTATTGTTACATATACATTTCTATGGTAGGGACTTTCAGTTCCAATGTGGAGAGAGTAGTTATCAGTGGACCAGCATTCCCATCTAGTATAGATAAACATAAATCAAATACATAAAATAAAATAAAATAAAAATGAATAAAACACATATAGCATAAAATTCAGAAAAAGAATCTGTTTGAAGGAAGTAGATAGTTGCTGAAGTAAAAAGAACTAGAGAGAATTCTGAAGGGAGGAAAACTCAGAGATAAGGGATGGCTCTTCAGTGCTTACAGCCTGGGGCGTCTACTAGACTCAGGCATTTAAAGTAGCTGGATGAGAAAGGACAGGGAAAACAGAAGAATTATGGACGGGAATTTAGACTCAAGTACCTAGCTAAATTTCCTTCAGTACATTTGCCAAATGCTGAAGCTACATGGAGTGCAGGGGTAAAAGTTTAGCAGAAAAATTTTGAAGAACATGAGAGTGTTCACCATTCTCAGGAGGATAGAGACTAGAGGTTTTTACTGGTAGAAGAAAGATGCACAGAATACATAGTATTCTTAGTGGAAAACAAAAACAAAAACAAAACAAAACACAACCTGGGAAGCAGTATGAATCAGAGATGGATTGAGCCTTACTAGAACTTCAACCCAGCTTTGATTTATCATAATGTCTGGTAAGATTAAGATGATCAGCCACTTCTCTATGTGAGCTATGAAATGAAAGAGAGAGATTTCTAGCTACAGAAAATAACATATGAAACATATTACACAAATTACTATAATATTTTAGAAACACAATGTCTGGAATTCAATCAAAGATATCTACTGAATATAAGAACACAGAGTGATTGAAGTAATCAGATGGAAAACAACAAATCATGAAAACACTAATTAGAAGAAAGCCAAACACCAGACAAAATGGACTTAAAGCAAGAAGGCTTTAAATTGTTATACGCTTATAACACAGATTCAAAATATGAAGGATAAAAATTGACAGGAAACAAACAAAAAGAGCCAGACAAATGTACAATCATAATGGAATATTGTAATAAAAAACAAAAAATGAGGAAATATGTAGAAGACTTTATTGTAATTAAGAAATTCAAATTTTTAGACATACAGATAGTATGTGGATTCTTTTCAAGAGCATATATTGTACTTCTCCAAGTTAACTATACCCTGCATCATTAAAAAAAATAATTTAAATTATTGAGAGCATGGTCTCAGATTATAGTGAAATTAATCAAAGAGATAATCAGAAAATTCTCAATGGGTCAGAAATGAAACAAAATACCAGTAAATAACCAAAGGGTCATTGAAGGAAATATAATGGAAATTGGAAAAAAGTTAAAGCAAATGGAATGATGATATGACTCCTAAAATAATTCTAATGTCACACAAATGCATTAAGGAACACTTCCTAAGTTTCTCAGGTCAATTAAGCCTGAAAAAGGAATTTAAAAGAAGAAAATTACTAACAAATGTTGCTGAGCAAAGTAAAGGCAAAATAAATCTCAGCAAAAGAATAACCATAAAATTTAGAAATATATATGTGCATAAAGTATATATATATATATATATAGTATGAACATTTCCTTAAAATTTACTATATATGTGATACACACACACACACACACACACACACACATATATGAAAAACTGAGAAACTAATGTTTATTTTAGGATTGAAAGATTGGTTTAACAGAAAAAATAGTCCATACAATTCATCACATTTAAAAAAAGGACCAAACTTGTTCAATCAACTTGACAGTTACAGAAAAGATAGTTGAGGGGCACCTGGGTGGCTCAGTGGGTTAAGCGTCTGATGTCATCTCATGGTTCATGAGTTCGAGCCCCAAGTCGGGCTCTTTGCTGACAGCCCTGAGCCTGCTTCAGATTCTGTGTCTCCATCTCTCTTTCTGCCCCTCCCCCACCCACGCTCTGTCTCTCTCTCTCTCCCTCTGAAAGCAAATAAACATTAAAAAAAAAAAAGGAAAAGATAGTTGACAAATCCAATACATTTTCTACAGTGTACCCTCTAAATCAAGCCACAAAAAAAAAAAAAAAAAAAAAACTTCTAACAATCAGGAATAGAAGGATACTTCCTTAACCTGAAAGAAAATTTCTACAAATAACTGTACAAAACAGAAATATATATTTGATGAAGACTTATTTAAAAGAATGGCACCTGCTGTTGATTTGATTTGTAAATATTGATTTGAACATGTCTATACACAAAATGTCATGAACAAGAATACTCATATCAGCAATTTCTCAATAGCCACAAACTTGAAATCACTTCCAATGTTCAGATATACTGGAATGTATAAATCGTGGTGTATTCATCCAATGGAATAGGGTACCATAATAACAATGAGTAAACCACACTTACCCACAATGACATGAAAGGATGATTACACATAGTAACACAAAGTGATGACATGGAGGAATCTCACAAATATAATTTGAGTGAATGGAGCCTAACACAAAATGTACACACATATTATGCACATTATATGCTATTGTAAGTGAGGAGAGTGCATAAACTTGGGCACTGTAGCTGGAAGACAATAAAAGGAGTTTTGGGGGTTTGGATAATAAATTCATTTTTTTGTCTGGGTGCCAGTTACCTCATGGTTTCATTTCTGAAAATTTATCAAGCTGTACGCTATTACACTATATACTTTCCATGTGACTTTATTTAAATTAAGTTTATTAAAAATAACATAAGGATTCTGAAGGAATAGTGTTATATACAAAGTGCATCAGATTTATAGGGTAATTTTGTTTTGTAAAAGCATAAGAGGAAAGATGATCAGCACACTTATTTTGTGTAATTATTTTCCATAAGAAGAAACTACTTCTTTTGACCCTATCTCTTATGTGTATGTATATGAATATGTAAATGTAAATGTATATGCATATACATATGTATATGTATATGTATATGTGTATGTATATCTCTTTCTGATGCACAGATCATTCCTCATTTCTGTGAAAAAAAATGCCATTTTAAGATGAGGCAACCCAATTACTATCATCAAATCATAATTTGATGACACATAGGCCAATACAACCTAACAGAGAACTCAGAACAGACCCATAAAATATGTTCAACTGATTTTTGACAAAGATGAAAATGCAGTTCAAGTGGTAAAGAGCCTTTTCAATAAATAATGCTGGAGCAAGTGCGCATCCATAAGAAAAAAGAACAGAACCTCAACGCAAATCTCACACCTTATACAAAAATTAACTCAAAATGAATCATGAACATAAATGTGGAATTAAAAACCATAAATTTTCTAAAACAAAAAGGAGAAAATCTTTGGGACCTATGGGTAAGCAAATAATTTTTAAGCTTGTTACCAAATCACAATCCATAAAAGAGAAATCTGATAAATTGGATCTCAGCAAAATTAAAAAGCTTTACTCTGTTACAAGAAAGAAAAGACAGAAGAGTAGATTTTGGAGTCACATATCTGACAAAAAAAATCCTTTTATCTATAATACATAAAGAATTTTCAAATGTCAACATTAGAAAACAAAATATTCTAATTAGAAAATGGGCAAAAGATATATGCAGACATTTCACAGAGAAGATATACAGATGGAAAATACACATTTGAAAATATGCCCATCATTGGCCATTAGAAAAAGGCAAAACAAAATCACTTAGCGTTCACAAAATAGAGAATAGGAGAAGAAAGCTACACAATGCACAAGAGAACTCTTAAAAGGTCTTTAGACATAGGGGCACCTGGGTGGCTCAGTCGGTTAAGTGTCCAACTCTTGGTTTCGGCTCAGGTCATAATCTCATGGTTCGTGGGTTTGAGCCCCGCTTCAGGCTCTGCACTGACAGCTGCATAGCCTGCTTGGGATTCTCTGTCTGTCTCTCTCTCTCTGCCTCTCCCCTGCTTTCTCTCTCTCTCTCTCTCTCTCAAAATAAATAAATATTTTTTTAAAGGCAAAAAAAGGTGTTTAGATGTAGTCAGCAGAACAGTGATCAATTGACATGTCTGGGGAAACTATTCACAGGGAGGACAGAAATGTGAAGGTATTAGAGAAAGTGCACATGGTACTCACACAAGGCCAGGAATAGTGCTTATTCCCACCAGTCAGACTAGAAAATTTTATAATTCACAGGTAGAGAATGGAGAGGGGTCTAACAGTAGTGAATAATTCACTCTAAACTAAATACTACTCTAGTCCTGTAAAACAAACTTAAAACGCAAGGCACAAAAAGATCAAACTATTTGTGAGTTACTTAGTGTATCCCAGGAGGAGACTCAAGAATATTTTTAGGAATATGGGGCACTTGAGTGGCTCAGTCGGTTAAGTCTCTGACTCTTGATTTTAGCTCAGGTCATGATCTCAGGGTGATGGAATGGAGCCCTGCTAATCCCACACTCAGCATGGAGTCTGCTTGGGATTCTCTCTTTCCTCTCCCTCTGCCACTATGTCTCTCTCTCTCTCTCAAAATAAATAATAAAATAAGCATTAAAAAAATATTTGTAGGAATAAAAAAAAAATCCAGCACCGAACAAAGTAAAATCCACATGTCTGGCATCCAATTAAAGATGATCAAGTAAAAAAAAAAAAAAAAAAAAAAAGATGATCAAGTATGCAAAGATTCAAGAAAATGGGGGTGGTTCAATCAGTTAAGTGTCGACTCTTGATTTTGGCTCAGGTCATGATCTCAAGGTTCATGAGATCAAGCCCATGTTAGGCTCTGTGCTGACAGTGCAGATCCTGATTGGGTTTCTCTCTCTCCCTCTCTCTCTGCCCCTCTCCCGCTATCGCTCTCTCTCTAAATATAAATAAATAAACATTAAAAAAAAGATTCAAGAAAACATAAGCCTTAAAAGGGGGGAAAATACCACGCAATTAAGGCTGAGAATGGACATGCATGTTAGCTTTAGTAGAAAAGGATATAAAAACAGTTGTGCTAAAATACTTAAGTAGAGATATACATAACATAATAAAAAGACCCAAATAGAATTTCGAAGATGACAAATACACTGTGTGTCATTGACAGCAGATCTGACATTGAAGGAGAAAAGAATTAGAGAACTTGAAGACACAGCTACAGAAACCTTCCAAAATGAAATACTCAGAGAAAAACAAAAAATAAAATTGTAAAAAATGAACTTTGGACAACTTCAAGAAACCTAGTATATGTATAAAGGCGATTTCCAAAAGAAAGGAGAGAACAAGGAGGCAGAAAAAATATTTGAGAAATAATAGCTACAAATTTTCCAAATTTGATAAAATATATTGTCATGTTTTCCAAGAAGCTCAATAAATCTTAATCACAGAAACATAAAGAAAATTAACCAAAGCACATAATCAAATTGTTGATAATGAATGATATAGAATTTTAAAAGCAGCCAGAAGGGGAAAAAAATCATGTTACAGAAAATGGAGCTAAAAATGATAGGAGATTTCTTACTGGGAGTAATGCAGCAAGAAGAAATTGAAGCAGCATCTTTAAAATACTGAAAGAAAAAATATACTGGCAACATAGAATTCTATATCCAGCAAAAATAAATTTTGCAGAGGAAAACCAAAAAAAAAGAGTCTGTTTCAGACATAAAAAAACGAAAGGAACTCCTCACTGGCACACCTGTCAATCAGAAAGAAAATGATAGCATGGAGAAATCTGGATCTACACAAAGGAGTAACAAGCACTGGAAATAACTACATGGATAAATATGTGACTTTTTTATTATTTAAATCTCATTAAAAGGTAATTGCTTAAGTGAAAATAATAGTAATGTGTTTTTGGGTTTATAACATGTGCAGCATAAAATATATGACATTAAAATATGTCACAAAGGCCAGGAGAAGAGAAATGGAAGTATACTGATGTGAAATCCTTATACGACGTTTTTGGTGATATAATAGCACATAAAGGTGGACTATACCTTCATGTTAAAGTTGTACACTATAAACCCTAGACCAAGCAAGAAAATAATGAAAGAAACAGAGATAAAATGAATTCATAAAAAAATACTGGTTAATCTAAAGATAGAAAAAGAGGAAAAGATAAAGAATGGATGAGACAAATAGAAAATAAATAGCAAGGTAATATAAATTTACACATATATAAATACATTAAATTAAAATTATCTAAATATCTTAGTTAAAAGCAAAGATTGTCAGATTACATTAAAAAGCAAGACCCAGCATGTATATTGTAAAGAAGAATCCCCACATTAAAAAAAGAAAGAAAGAAAGAAAGAAAGAAAAGAAAAGAAAAAAGAAAATACACATAACTTTTAAGTAAAAGGGTGGAAAAAGGCATAGAATACTTGCAGTAATTAAAGGAGACTTAGGTAATTATATTAATGGCAGACAAGTGCCATTTAGAACACATTCACATACACATAATACACACATACCCTTCACGCTACACAGATTTTATACCTTTATAAGAGAGGCAAGAGTTTTGAAAACAATGTTCTATATGCTTTTGCTTTTCTTGAGCCAGAAAAGGTCTTCTGAGATTCCAAAATCTTGGCTTTGGTTATGAAGAACCAAGGTTTGGAAGAACCAAAATCCCAGAGTCTATAACACCAGTCAGGAGGCAGAGAAAAGAGTAAGAAGGTGTGCTGACATAAGAGCAGATTTCCCACCAGTAGAAAAGGAGATAATGGTGCATATAGCTTGTGGTGAGGAAAGACATCAGAGAGAAAAGAGTTAGGGTGTTGTCGTTGAAGGAGAGGAAAGTATGTGGGCACAGCAATTAGCGAGAGCTAAAAGTTGATTGCAAAGTTGTAAGAAGACAGCAATGCCCTCCTGAGTGCTACAATTAAAAGTTTAAAGTGATAAAAGAAACAGCAAGTGCATAATAAGTAAAAGGAGGGGTGTGTGGATGGCTCAGTCGGTTAAGGGTCTGACTTCAGCTCAGGTCATGATCTCACAGTTGGTGAGTTGGAGCCCTGGTTCAGGTCAGGCTCTCAGGCTCTGTGTTGACAGCTCAGAGACTGGGGCCTGCTTCAGATTCTATGTCTCCCATTCTTTCTGCCCCTCCCCCACTCTCTCTCTCTCTCTCTCTTTCTCTCTCTCTCTCTCTCTCTCTCAAAAATAAATAAATAATAATAAAATTAAAAATACGTGAGTAAAAGGAAACTTGGTCTGAAGTAAAAGTATAATCAGCAGGATCATGTTTGTGATATTAATGAGAAGGTGACTCTAAGTCTCAGTAAACTTCAAATATTTAAATTAAATTAACAGTTGTCCAGAAGCAATTTAATGTTAAAATTCAGAGTTCCTGAAAAGTCAATCACCGTGAATGTTTTCCATCAGGAGAAACTTATTTAAAATAAGTATATATGAGGAAAAATGGAGCTTGCTTTCCCTGAGCAGTGTTATTTTAGGAATTTGTTCTATGTGGTTAGATATTTTACATACCAAATAGTCATCATGGCTATTATGGTAACATAATAGTGAACCACTTGGAATCATCAATGAGGTGCTGGGGTGGTTAATTTACATGTTTTACATTTTATCCTTTTCCACATGAGTCAAGGAAAATATTTTTATCTCCATTAAACATATGAGGAAACTGCTACCCAGTGACATATCTAAATGGTTTGACTAGAAAGTGGCAAATTAGACTCAAAGTATTCTAACTCCAAGACCTCACATTCTTAACAGGATGACAGATTATGAACCTGTAACTAATAAAACTGAAAGAAAATAGCATAGCGAAAACAATAGTTTCCTACCTGAACAATATCAACACTTTTGCACGTGCAGTGCAAAAGTAATCTATTCTAGTTTCCAGGGACTATTAGTGAGAGTTCCATCTGGAATTTCTGAGATTTAAATTCGACCACCGGGCTAATCTTCATTTCAATCTCCTACAACTTTCTCTTCCTCAAGCTGAAACAAACATTCTGCCCAGCTGGTTCTTCCCAGGTCCCATTTCTCTCCATCCTCTCCTGTTTTTACTCAGTATCACTTCTACTTTGCCCATAGTCTGAGCCTGATTCCTGGCTCCTGTTCTGAGCACAAGGACTGTATCTGGTTCCATAGCCCCTCTCCAACAAGTTGAGATCTAGGTAGGGTCATTTGGTTGCAAAGAATGAATGAGAAAGAGACTCATTCATGCAACTTAAATAAACATGTGATTTATAATTAAGAATCCCATGGGCAGAATCTGGAAGAATTTCTTCAGTAAGTGAAATAGCTCTGGAAACCATTTCTTTCTCAGGAAGTGAAGATGTTAGATATTAGTGAAGATGGTTTCGCTTGAATCCTCAGTGGAGTGAGCTGTGTGTTCTTGGAAGATTGTTTCTTTTCACTCTTCTGTAGAATACAGATGATAATAGCACCTACACCATTGGCTTGTGATAAATAAATGATTATAGTACATGTAAAGCCATTATATTTTGGTTGGACCTCAGTATACTTTAAGTATGTGTGAACTTTGCTCCTACTTTGCATAAGCTTCATAGCCACCTTTTTTTTCTTTAGTTTTTTATTGAGGTGAAATTCACATATTATAATATTAACCATTAAAAATGTACATTTTCCCAGGCACCTGGGTGACTGAGTTGGTGAAGGGTCCAACTCTTGATTTCAGCTCAAGTCATGGTCTCACGGTTCCGTGAGTTCAAGCCCCAAGTCGGGCTCTGTGATGACAGTGTGGAACCTGCTTGGGATTCTCTCTCTTCCTTTCTCTCTGCCCCTCCCCCACTCTTACACTCTCTGTCTCTCAAAATAAATAAACTCAAAAAAATGTACACTCTCCATGTTGTGCAGCCACCACCTCTATCTAGTTCTAAAACATTCTTCTCCCCAAAAGAAAACTCCATACCTATTAAGTAAGCTATCTCCATTCTCCCTTCCCTCCAGGGCTTTTTTTTTTTTTTTTACATTTATTTATTTTTTGAGAGACATGAAAGACAGAGCACAAGTTGGGTAGGGGCAGAGAGAGAAGGAGACACAAAATGTGAAGCAGGCTCCAGGCTCCGAGCTGTCAGCACAGAGCCTGACGTGGGGCTCCAACTCACAAACTGTGAGATCATGACCTGAGCCAAAGTCAGACACCCAACCGACTGAGCCACCCAGGCGCCCCGGTCCAGGGCCATTTTTTTAAAAATTGTGGTAAAAGTACATAACATAAAATTTACCATCTTAACTATTTTTAAGTGTACATTTCAGTAGTGTTCACTTTGTTCACATGGTTGTGCAAACACATCTTTAGGACTTTCTCATCTTGCAGAACTGAAACTCAATATCCATTGAACAACAGCTCTCCCCACTTCCCCCTTCCCCAGCCCTTGGCAACCTTCATTCTACTTTCTGTCTCTGTAAGTTTGACTATTTTTGATACCTCTTATGAGTGGCATAATACAGTATCTATTTTTTGTGACCAGCTTACTTCTCTTAGCCTAATATCCTTCATGTGCATCCATGTAGGAGCCTCTGGCAGGATTTTCTTCTTCTTTTAAGGCTGGATAGTATTCTATTGCATAAATACACCACATTTTCTTTATCCATTCATCTGCCCATGGACCTCTAGGGTGCTACCATCTCTTGGCTATCAAAACTAATGTTACTATGAATATGGTTGACTTTTGACTTTGTCTGCAAATTTTCTTTGCTCTTCTCCTACTACGCACTTGCATATTGGGTTTTTTTTTTTTCAATTCTTAATATCTTTCTCTACCTCATAGACAACCATTTTTAAATTAATCACCACAAGTCTGATTTCATTAGATGACATGAATTATAACATTTTTGTGGCAGATTTATTACCCTTGTGTATCAGTTATGATTGTTTCAGTAGCAAGATATAGAAAATGCAATTAAAACTGGGATTTGTCCACATGACCAAAGATCATGGAACAGAGGCTCATGAATGAGGCTTTTCTGTGAATCTCAGCTTTGCCCTCCAATTTGAACTGGCTTTGTCCTTAAGGTAAGAAGATGACTCCTGGCAATCCAAGGATTACAGGCTTTCTTCACAGAGAAAGTGGTGACTTTTTTTCCTTTATCAACAACAAATCTTGAATCTTCCTTTGCCTGATTTGAAGCAGGACAAGTGTTTGTGGCTAAAGTGACCACCCTTACTCCAGTCACTGCAGCTAAGGAGTTTTGGCATATACCAAATGAGTGAGTCTAGTCAGGGGTTACCTTCTGGAAATCCAGGGCTTATTAAGAAGAGAGAAAGGGGAAATGGATACTGGAGAAGCAGCCAAGAACAGCCTCTCTGCTCGGGATTTTTCTCTTCAAGGATCGCTGCTCATGTCCTATTGCTGTCATCTTGTTACATCAATGAAACTCTCCTTTCTGAGTCCTTTAGTAGCCCCAGTGCATCATACTTTTTTCAGGTCACAGTGCTTCAGGAACCATGTATTCAGAATGCTCTGATATTATTCAGGAAAGAAACACATTGTGTGTACATATAAAAGTGCATACTCCAATCTTAATATCAGTATTGGGGCAATTCATAGACTAACATGGCCTCAAACTTGGGCATTTCTGATACTTCCCAAGAACATCTTTATAGGAAATTGAGGATCTTCTTTCTCTCCTGGGATCCAAACTCAGGAACATAATTGATCCTCACATATCCAGGAAGAGAACACAGGAGGTTTGCATGTATACTTCAGAAAAACGAATACACTCAGGTGTGAAAATTAAACTGTAATACTGCTCTGGATTATATTCATGTGTATGTTCACTCACACTACTTTGAGCTAAATAATAGTTACTAAGTATGTTTTAGTGTTATTATTCTCATTTTGTAGATCAAGATACTGAGACCCAGAGTTAGAACTCCTGCTTTAGGAAATAAAAAATCACTTAGGTTGCAGTAAGTGAATCAGCAATTAGAACTTAAGTTTTTCCGATGTCCAAACTCTCTTGTTGCATGCTTCAGAGGAATTTCACTCTTGGCTGTCTCCTTGTATCATGTTCCACAGTATAATTTTATTTATAGTCATCTGTTGTCTTACTTGAGCCTGTAGATTACCAATTGGGAGATAGATAGATATAGATACAGATATATAGATATAGATATAGATATAGATATAGATATAGATATAGGTAGATACATTTTTTTTCTTATTTTGGATGCTGCAAACTCCCAGGTTGTTCTGGGCAAGGACACATTCTCATCATCAGTTATTTTGTACGTCTGTCTTTAGTATGCTAACACAAAATACCATAAATTAGTTTTTGAAATATTGTAGAGAAGATGTCCTAACTAGCTATTGACATCCTTCAATGAGTTAAATTATATGATAAGGATCAATCACTAGAAAATAATTAAAGGATTTTAAATTAATAAGAACTCTAAGGCAATTTTTCTAACCAGCATTTGAAGCCAGAAAAATGAATTCCTGGTTTCAAAGTCACAGTTCTCAACCCTGACATTTTAATGCAATGCAGACTTTCATGAGGGAATACAATATGAACATGGCATTCTCTGAACTTAAATTGCTCTCCTTGGGCATGGTTTCCTTATTACAACCCATAAGAAAGACTAATTTCCTTGTTGGTAAGTTAGGAGACATTTTGGAAATATTGTCTATGGGAAGAAAATAGTTTTTTGTATGGTTTTGTTTGAGCCAATTTTGTATATGATGAATTTGTTTTGCATAATTGTGTGTATGTAGTACATGTACATCATACATCATACACACATGTACATCATGTGTGTATGAGAGCCTCTATTTTTGTGCTTATTCCAGGACTTTATTTATTGTATCCTAAATATTGTATCCTAAATATGTAATTTTGATTATCTCAAATCCTAACTTACCATTTATTATACCTAGGATCCAAGCCTATCAAACATATTCTTCCCTTATTTGATAGTCTTTTTAATATTTACTATTTAGTCCTCTATCAGTCTTGTAGCTTCAGTGACTTCATTCCATTAAATTACTTGTTTTCCAATTTAAGGCAGCAATAGAGAATTAAACAATATTTTAAATGAAGTGTGCTGGTCTTCTCCAGCTCGATTTAGACTTACATGTGTGCATACTGGTACACACAGTGAGATACATATGCCCTCTAAGAAAAATATAAGTTTAATTAGAGAGAATATTAATCAGATCTTCTACAATCATTGTGTAAATGCACATGTTTAAATAGCTATAAAACATTTATTCTGTATATACATGCATATGCATGATTCTTTGCCTATTTGAACTGAACTTTTTATATAGCACTGAAATTATTCAAAATTTTTCTTTTTTATCAGCTTTGCTAATTCAAAATATAGCTTAGAATTAGAAGTACAATGTAGAAATCATTTATATATTTCACCAAGTCATTCATAGAAAAATGTGCCTTCCTATCTAAGCCTATTCTTTAGATGAACTCAATGTTGCTGGATAGCTGCTATTAATTTGAGCAGGTATATTGAAGACAGACCAAAACAATTAGAGTTGGAAACTATCTGGGAAGAACTGTTTCTGTGATTCATGCACATGAAAGTCACTGACACAAATAGAATGATTAATTAATTTTAGAAAAACCACTACTCACGCCAAGGAAATCACCCCTGTGTTCTAACACAGTTTAGATTGTTCGAGTCTTAAAACCAATTCAGGCTTCCCAATTTCTGTAAGCTAGAATCAGCCTGCAAAATCTGAGCAACTACAAAAGCAGGTGTACTCCTAAACACCCTGTTCAGATGTGGCTAAGAAGAAAACTGACAACAAAGAGCTCATTAGCCAGAATTGCTGGGGGTTCTGCAAATTTCTACCAGAGAGTGAAAAAGCAAACTTCTCCAGTGATCCCAATGATCCATACTGGGATAGAAGACATAATTTGTCTTTTCAAAGTATTGGCTATAGGATTTGCTTCTGAACGTGATGGGGATATCTACACATTACCACGTGATTCTGGACTTTGAGCCAAATAGGACCTCAGGTTTTCTCCTTAAAAAGGAGAGTCAGCTTGTTCCATGTGTGGGAAGGAATATACAAATGGATATTTGATTACTAGCGGTCAGGCTATTGCAGAGAATGCTAGTAGCTATTCATCACATATGTTTATTTCTTCACAGGCACATAACTAGCCTGTTCCGTTTTCCTTCCACAGGTAGCTGTGGCCATGGGACTGAGCTCTGACTCATTTCTAGTGGAAATGCTGTACCACTTGCAGGTCTGATGTGCCCTCCCCTTTCTGGCAGACTGAGATGATGCTGCCCCGGGGATCTTGGAAGTCACTCACTGAAGAGGAGAAAAAGGTATCAGCTAGGGTTTCTAAAGGACAGTGTCGAGATCACTGCCCTGAAGTATTACTTATGAAAGAAAATAAACCATTTGGTCTTTAAATAATAAATTTGGTCTTAAAGTAAACCACCTGTAATTTTTTCAGTCCACTTATTAGTGTAACATACTGAGAGCTAACTGTCCTATTTTGCTGGAGAAAAAATAGGGCTTATGCCACTAATATAATACCATGATTTGTACCGTACCATTAAAATCAATGTTAAATGTGATCAGTCTCTACTGAAACATCCTAGGTTATTTGTTTGAAAATTAAAATGCCCAAAGTTTGCTTCTTCTCTCGTCCCATTAAAATGTGAAAAAGGATTCATTTTTCAAAGTGGTAGCTGTATAAGCATGTGAACAACTTGGAAAACAAGAGATTTTCCACAGTCTTAAGCTCAACAGGGATAGAGCGCATTTCAATATTTCTAATTAAACTGACAGAATAGGTGATGATAACATCTGGAGTTTTTGGGTAATAAAATCTATTGATGTTGCTGACCTGAATGTTTCTTATCTGTGAAAGACAACAAACGAAGATAAGCAAAGTTAAAAAGGAGGAAAATGGGAATAAATTCACCAGTAAATAGCTAATCTACAAATTCATCATTAATTATGTCTTAGAAAATTTTTTCAGGAAACTTTTACTTAATAAACATTAGATAAATTAATCAATATAAATTTTTCATGGTGTTAAGAGATATTTGACTATAGATACAAAAGGTGTTACAAAAATCTCTTCATCTCTCAAAGATATATGAGGTAAAAATTTACTTTCCCTAAGAGACTCCAACTTTTAAGTCACAAGTAAATAGAAAGTCCATTTGCACCCACTAGAAAAATGCTAAATGTTGGTTTTAGTGTGTTCATAAAATTAAATAAGAGCATACGTGAATGGATAGGTAACACGCTGTCAACCTTATGTACAATAAGAATGAAGAAGTCACTTTGTGGCTAATGCTTAACAGTTGACCAAAAAAGCACGCTAAAAAAAATAAATAAATAAATCTGTCTATAAAAAACAACATGGTTTGCAATATTTGAAATTACTGGAGGTTTTTGCAATATAGAAACAAATGTTTTCTTTGAAGGCAGTCTTATTTCCAAGCAGAGGATTGACTCTGTAATCATCAACTTCTATGGTTTGTAAGATGGAGGCAGCATCAACAGATGTGTGTTCACAAAACAAACACACTAAGAGTTGGTCCTTTTAAGTAGCTCAGAAGTAAATTAAGCATGAACAACATAATGCTACTTAACTTGTAATTGTGACAACCAGAACCAAAAATTATATCCAGGCTGGGCAAGCAGCACGTGTTCTTCCTTCTCTGTAATTATGCTGTTTATTTTCTCACTTTAATAGTCTTTTCTGAGGGAAGCATCCCATTTAGTATTCGTACTCTTTTTATTTCTGTAAGTCTGCATTTTGTCTTCCACAGTATTTAATGTGGACACAATATTGTCTTCTCTTTTGACCTTCTGGGCGGATTGTTGCAAGAAGAAAGTGTTTGATGGGAGTAATTTATGCAAATGTGAGTGTGGGGTCTGCCACTAGGGGGAGAGCAAACACAGTTTGGTGACAGTTGGGAGAAGACAGAAAGGGACTATGTATGGAGAAGCTACTTGCCGTGGACCTTGAGGCTTGCCGTTTTTACCTATGTTGCATGCAATTATGTAATTCTTACAAAAGTTTCCAAGGTAGAGTTTCTTTATTTAAGGATAAGTAGCCTTTCTGATGGTCAGAACGGCTGTGATTGGCTCCAGGTGATAGAGCTAGAAAGCCAGCATTCCAGCTAGGCGTCTACCATTACTCCCCGGAGAGCTTGCTGGTGTTTTCTGATAGTAGAAAGCAGTTGAGAAGAATTACAATGACAATGGGAAGAAAGGAGTGTTCTGTTATGTCCCCCCTGCCTTCTGACTCTCCCACAACACATCCACACAGACAGACACACCTCCACCCCACAGATGCTCAGGATGAGACTGGCCAGAAATGGGCAGAGGTGGGACCAAGCTGCCAGCCTGGCTGGCTAGTGCTCTTCTAATGTGGTATCTCCTGCCAGAGGCTGACTGATCACTGAGCATTGGAGCTGGAGCACAGCAGGGGTGGAGAGGAAGACACGATCGTGAGAAATGCAGAGACATTTATATATATATATATTATATATATATTATTATATATATATAATATATATTATTATAATATATATTATATGTATTATTATATATTATATAATAATATATATTATATATATATAATAATACATATAATATATATATATAATTGAGGATCTGGGCATATTTAGTTTATATTACACCTCCACATTTTTTATGTTTGTTACATTATTGTCTATAGTCTTGCTTTAACAAAGGTTATACACGTGTAGTTTAGGGGTAAGATGGCACTTTTCCTAGTTTTTCTGGATGGAATTGCATTTTAAGTGAGGTCATCTGTCAAAGAGTATTATCACCTACTAAGGAGGCTTAAATGGATAGAGGCTAATTTAACAGGGATATGTCCTAAAACATTTTGTATTAGCATACCAAAGAGGTTTTCGTTTTTTTGTTTTTGTTTTTGTTTTTTTTTAGTTTTAATGAACAGAGGACATAAGGATGTATCTGACACCTTATAGTTGACATATGATGCCTGCCTCAATAGCTAACTTATTTTTCCCTATATTGTACCATGCTGAACTGCATTTTCTAGCTATTGATTTTAACCAGAATTATTTTTATTATGCATAAATTACAACAACAACAAAAAACCTAATATGAGTGCCATTCCTCAGAGTTCAAAAGCAGACTGACACTTAGGTCACCTACTTAGAAGTTCAAAGTGGGTTTTTTGGGTTTTTTTTAACATTTTATTTTTTATTTTTGAGGGACAGAGAGAGAAGGAGACACAGAATCCAAAGCAGGCTCTGAGCTGTCAGCACAGGACCTGCTGTGGGGCTGGAACTCATGAGCTGTGAGATCATGACCTGAGCTAAAGTCTGACGCTTAACTGACTGAGCCACCCAGGAGCCCCAAAGAGTTTTTTGTTGGTTTGTTTGTTTGTTTTTTAATTCTGATCTCTTTTTGTTATATATTAAAAACAAAACATCTGCTTTCAGAGAATAGGTATGTGGCATCACGATTATAGAGCATTATAGAGGCAAAGTTAAAAAAAATGTAGCATTTGCAGTACAATACTCATCTGAAGTTGAGTAAGTTAAAAGTTTAATTAAAGACAGAAAAAATAAAGAATGCTTTGCTATTTTCCTGTCTCTCTAGATATGTGGAATGTGCATAGCAAATGGTGCACACACACACATTACCAAAAAAAAAAAAGAAAGAAAAAGAAAAAAGAAAAAGAAAAAAGTTAGCCCGAGCCAATTTCAGGCTCTCTTATTTAAAACAATACTTAATGCAAAAATAATTTCAGTATAGTAAGACATTGTGAGCAATCTCTATTATACACTGTGTAAAATTCAGAAGACATGGCCTCAATTGTATATTCTTTCTTTATTTGCTATTATATAATAGCCTTGACATGTAAAAATCATGTAATCTTTAAACAAACAAAAAGAACAGCCTTTAAATCAAGTTTATTTTGAAGCTTTATTGCTGTTCCTGTGATAATCACATGCTAACAATCGTGAAGCCCGGTTGGAATACTGGGAGATGTCTGCGGCAGGTAAAGTAAATACTCTTGCTCAGCATAAATTCAGCTTCCTTGTGGTCTTCCTTCAGTACTGCTAAAGACTACATTTCCCAGACTTCCTTGTGGCAGGAGTTTTGGATGTAAGTGAGGTTCTACCGATCATGAGCACTCATGTTAAGTCTTGAATTCAGAGCTAATCTAAGTGGAAGAGGGGCCTTACTATCAATATGGTTGGTGTAGAGGAGCCCGCAGCCAGCCTTTTCATGCCTGGATCACAGCAGGTGGAGCATTCCCCAAACTAAAGTTGTCTGATCTCCAGATTCCAGCTAACATTTTGTGATCATGAAGTCACAATTTGGAATATCAGTGCCTTTCTTTAGTTTCTTGATTTTGTTTCAGGCAGTTTAGTGGTCAGTTCTGTGATGTGATTCTGGAATTATTCAAGGATGTCCAAATACTGATTTGTTAGCACTTAATTCCTTTTAAGTACATCTTTGCTGGAGGTACTGCTAAAGCAGTTTCTGTTAGCTACAGTTAGACCTGACTGATCTTGTTTTCACAAAAGTATTCAGTGATAAAATGAGAAGAATCTAAGAATTTCTAAAGACTTTTAAAAAATTACACGTTAGAAGAGTATGAGAGAGAGAGTAAGAGAGAAAGAGAATCCTAATATGCTGTATCTGGACTAGAGTAGAGCAAGAAGATAAATCTGAGTCTACTCAAAGGCAAGACTAATTAAGCCTTGGTGGCCTAATTTCAACTACCCAGAAAGGCAAACTCTCTGCCTGCTTACTATGTTTTAAAACCTATTGTGACAAAAACCTCTATGACTTTCTTGTCTACAAAAGAAGGACAGTATTGTCCTAAAGAGTCTTTCTTTGTTTTTATTTTTTTAAAGTTGGTAAAATATGACTTTAAAGTTAGTGTTCTTCATCTCAGCATAATAGATTTGTGAATTCCTTCAGGTGGTCTGATACTCTAAAATTAATTGCAAAATGTTGTGTATGTAAATACGGAAAGTTTTCAAGTGAGTGATCTATGTTGGTGATCTCCAGATTTTCAAAAAGTTCCATCATTCAAAAGGAATCCTATGGATCATACATGAAAATCATTCTTTTTACATTATAGTTATACTACTACATGCATGAAAAAAAATCCCTATGCTCATATGATATTGTATTTAATTTTTATTATAATTTTGTATAAAGCATTCAGGGTAATTCTTTGATTCATCAACACCATACTTGAAGTAAAGAAAAAAAAAAGTCATTGGTTCACTCAGATGGAAATTCGTCTTAAAATCTTGGCAATTTATAGAATTATTTTCTATGATTTGCAATAATTAATTGTAATCATTGTTTTATTAAAAGTTCAAATCAATACAGTCACTACATGGTGGCGTAGCGTAGATGAATCTCATTATGTAAAGTGAAAACAAAGTACCTAGTATGTGATTCCCTTTTTTAAGGTTCAAAAGGAGTCAAAAAAAAAAAAAAAAAAAAGCTATGATATTTCTTTTGGAATGAAGAGAGCTGTTCAAGGGATTTAAGGGGGGGTTCCCTGGCACCAGTAATGTTCTGTATCTTTACCTGGTTGCTGATTATATGGCTGTGTTCTTTTTATGATAATTAACTTCACTTCAAATTAATGATATATTCACTCTTTGTATTATACTCCAATACATTTTACAAATTCCTAAATAAGAAGTTCATTTCTTATATAGATGCTCCAAAAATTGCACCAAGCACTACGTGTATTAACTACCCAGTCAAGTTCTATGGTTTCCCCTTTATTTTACCATGTTTTCCCTCCTGCCTTAAACCCCTCTAATATTCTGCCAGGCATCATCATTGATCTTTAATCATTTTTGAGGTCACACCCGACATTCTAAGGGAAGCAGTCCCTTAATATATTTCCTCTGGACATTAGTTTAAGGAAGCCTGTGGGCTTGCTTGTGAAACAGGTGGAAAGTGGGAGGTAACAATGTTCTCATTTGATCTTTCATTTATTTGATCTTTTATTTACTGTATGTGTCATTTGATCTTTCATTTATTCAGTATCATCCTCTTCATTTCCAAGACTCAAAAAAATTCTATGAACTAGATTTTGTATTCGTCTCCTTAGTATTTTATTGTCACATATCCCAGAAACAGGAAGATACCTACCTAGTAAATTTTAGTCTGACACGTTCTACTTCTTTATAGACTGAATACACAAAATTAGAATTTCAGATGCTTCTTTCTGGAGATCCATATCTACATTTGAGAAAGGGTGCTACTTGATAAAATGGTGTATATTCTTAGACTGATACCAGGTCTAAAAAGCTAAATTCTTGTAGGTGAAAAATAGTACTTAGAGTGCACATCCTTTTTGCAATCAATAATGACTTTTACAAATCTTTTAAATTTAATGAAACATAAAAATAACTATTAGTTCAAAACAGGATTGAAAGAAATACATATATGACGGTACAATGAGACCCCCTTTTTGAAAAGGTTTTTTTTTTTTTTTTTAATGTTTATATCTTTTTGAGAGAGACAGAGACGACAGAGTGTGAACAGGGGAGGGACAGAGAGAGACAGAAACAGAGAATCCGAAGCAGGCGCCATGTTCTGAGCTGTCAGCACAGAGCCCAAGGCAAGTCTTGAACTCAGGAGGCAAGCCATGAGATCATGATCTGAGCTGAAGTCAGATGCTTAACCAACTGAGACACCCAAGTGCCCCAATAAGATCCCTTTTAAATATGTATTTAGAAACAATCATAAAATCCTCAATTACAGCTTAATCTACCCTAAATTTTTTGTTTTTTGTTTTTGTTTTTTTTACTATGATGATAGCACTTAATTGAAATTGCATTTGAATACAGAGAATCTTATCTCTAGGAACTCCCAATATAATTATGCCAAAATCCTGTCAAGTAAGTGCTCTCCATTTATCTTCTACCCATTGCAACCACAGTAGTTACTCTTTTTATATCACCAACAGATGAATGACATAAGCTAATTCACTTTTCCTAGCATTGTCAATCAGAATAATTAGCGATCCCAAGTAAACTCCAAGGCACATGATTCCTTTTTATGAAAATGTGATTTCAAATTCAAGTTAACTTGGGAAACCCTGCAACGTATAAATGACTCTTGAATACCTGCAGCTCACATCGGTGTACTAAGTTCCAAGAAATTTTTCAGAAATAAAACTTAACTTTCATTAAACATTTTTAAAATGTATCTGCCACAGAAATCTCATTTTGTATAACACTTAAGATTCTACTTATGGGCTCTGCAGAATACACTTTGAATAACTAATATAGAGCACTGAAGGATCATTACTCATTTATGCTATTTCCCAAACACTGTATAGTGGGTGCAGGGTTCCAAGCTTCGTGCCATTGCATATATCCTCATGTGACTTTCTTGATCTTACATTTTTTCTTTCACCTTGAGGGGATGAAGAGGGGCTCACCTTTTATAGTCTGTGGAAAAGTCTTGCATATATCTTTCCCCTGCACAATAATATCGAATTTCTGTGATAACTAATATTTATGATGTTGAAATAAGAGTTTCTAATTATAAATTTTAAAACATAGACAAATGTATACCTTAGAATTTTTTCTAGTTTTCTTAGTTTTCTCTTCCACCAATATTTGTGTTACAATTTTGATGGGAAATTCTTCTTCCTCCAGGTACAAACCTAAGCTTTCCAATGTATATTTAAGTATAACCATTGTAGAATTAGGATATTCTTTTTTAAAAAATATTTATACTTTTACTAACAGTTCTTCTAGTGGTGAATAGAAAAATGATAAGAGTATGTGGACAAGTATTTACCTACTCACCAGTCAGAAAGAGCAGAAGACAATAGAATAGGAGAAAATTATATGCTGTTCAAGGTAGTCCAAATAAAACAATGACCTTCATGCTGCCTAGCACAAGGGAGTTTATTCATATTATTTTCTATGTTCATGTAACAATAATGCAAATGGCATCCCTAGACTTATCAATGTGTTGGAAATATACATAATCTTTCAAAGGAAATAACTATACTTATAATAATTCAAAGGAAATATTCATAATCTTTTGTGTCAAAAGAGGAATTTCAAAGAGTGAAGTAGTTAAGATTATGTACCCAAATCCTGGTTCTGAGACTCTCTCTGACCCAGTTCTCTGATATCAAAAATGATAATAGTAATGGTATTTAAATCATTTAATGCTAAGGAAAAAACCTGATATAATGACTATTACTTTTATTAGTTCCAAATACTTTCTGTAGTTACTGATGCTTAAGGACATATTTGGAGTTGTGAGATGACCTGATACCCATTATTTATTCATTAGAACAGCAAATACAAGGTGCTTACAATGTATTTTGTAAAGTTCTGAGAATTTAAAACACTGCCGTGATCATGCTGCCAGCATCTCTGCTGCCAGCTCACACACTAGTTAGAAATAGGTAGACAACAGGGTAACCTGGATGGCTCAGTTAAGCGTCCAACTTCGGCTGAAGTCATGATCTCACGGTTCTGAGTTCAAACCCCACACTGGGGCTCTGTGCTGACAGCTCAGAGCCTGAAGCCTGCTTCAGATTCTCTCTCTCTTTCTCTCTCTCTGCTCGTCCCTTGCTCACACACTCTCTCTCTCAAAACTACATAAATATTTTAAAAATTAAAAAAAGAAGTAGGTAGATAATAAATAATTTGAATGTGATGAGACCCAAATGATAAGATATCTGCCGTCTGAGAAAACAGCAACTATAAAAATGGAAGAAGAGAGTATGTGGGAAAGTATTTACTTCTAGTCAGAGAAAGCAGAAAATAATGTTAGGGTGTGGGGAGCCTGAGTGGCTCAGTTGGTTAAGCATCCGACTCCTGATTTCCGCTCAGGTCTCGATCTCACGGTTTGTGAGTTTAAACCTCGTGGTGGGCTCTGGGCTGACAGTGCAGACCCTGATCGGGATTCTCTCTCTTCCTCTCTCTGCCCTTTCCACGCTCACTCTCTCTCAAAAATAAATAAACCTAAAAAATAAAAAATAAGTAAAAAATGAAGGGTGTATTTGAGAATCCAGAAGAAATCCCATGTAGCTAGGCACTTATGAACTTAAAGATATGAAGTTATCAGTTAATAAAACAGATGTTTTTTATCTGTTAATAAAACATGATTTTTATCTTTGTGGATGTCATTGACTAGTATAATATTAACATTTTAATTTTAAGAAGTTTCATTGGGTTGAAAAAAATCCCAAATGAAGAGCTAATGAATTGGCGTGTGGAATATTAAATTAAAGGATTAAAATATGGTCTGGTAGAGGAAAATTAATGCAGGTGTTGCATACGACATTTAATTTCTTCAAATGTGTTTGCTCTGTCAGATGGGGATGGTCACAATTGTCTTGCCTACTTCATAGGGTATTGGGAGGATTGAATCTAATGATATATCAAGAACATTTTGCAAAATAGAAAATGGTAAGCCATTGGAAATTATTGTTACAAATGCCTGATTTTTTTCCTATAAGGTGGTTTACTACCTCATCTCTTTCTGGTCTATTACTATGTCATTGAGGCCTATTCCATTATACTTTTTAAGGTAAAAACAATCTCTAGGCATCTCCTTCAACCTTAAATGATTTTATTTTTTTCCATAGCATTTATATACTTATCACCTTCAATATAACACAGGGAAGGTAGGATTTCCTGCCTATACTATCACTGCATTATCCTCCGTATCTAGAAAAGTATCTGGCATGAAGCCAGCAGTCAATACATATTTGTTGTGTGAATGAATCAATGGAAAAAGGGTGTAGTTTACAGATCACCATTAACTTCTTTGTAAGCATTTTTTTTTTTTTGCATTTTTAGTTAATGTATGTTTAAAGAGACAAGGAAAGAAAGAGTTTTTCTCAAGGTCAAAAGCAGACAAGGCAGAGAGGAAAGAAGAATGGCCCAGGGAACACTCTTCTCTTGATTCTCTTTACCTGGCATCAAAACACTTCTCTGGATCTCCTCTGTCAACTATACACCATTATACCTTTTTACCCTACTTTACAATTGGTTAAGGGGATGCAACTGATGTGGAGTATGAAAACTCTTTGAAATTATCCATCCTGCTTATGCAAATATAAAGGATATTGTCATAAAGATAACCAAGCTGAAATAAAAAGTAGATACCTAGAAACCTGTGCCAAGGAGTACCAGTACCAGTGTTTAACAATTCTCTACAAGCTAAGTTAGCCTTAACACCGTTCAACTTCATACAGTGCTTAAGAGAAAGACAAAACTACTTCCTAATTGAAATAGTGATCTTATTTTAAAAGTTGTTTACCATATACTGTATTTCAACTCTAATGATTGGATTTTACTCCTTTAATCAAGATAGTATATTAAAAGAATGAGTAGGGCTTTTTTATGCTAAGCAAATTATACTAGAAACTACTTTGTAATTTGTGATTGTGCATGATTCTGATAGTGAAGAAATTTCATTACAGGTAGGTTGAAAAACCAGAATGCATGTGCATTTGCATGTCTGGATGCAGGTAAATAAATAGTAAAGCTCATTGATAACAGAGGCCATTATAATTTGAATAAGTTATATTCTTTCTAGGAGAGATAAAGGGTAATGAAAGACAATTCAGAGCCAGTTTGTTATTACTTCATCAAATACCTCAGCCTCCAGCTGATAAAACTCACTTGTATGGTTCCCTTGAGACATTAACGACAACAATGCTGCCAACCATTTGTAGTGATTTCTAAAATCATTAATATCACCATTAAATGGGTTTGTGATGTAGTATAACACAGGGTAGAGCCAGAGGTGAAACTACTACATACGCTTTCATAAAACCATAAGAAGTGAGTTATGAGAGACAATCAAATGAATTGTATTCAGCCTGGACAGATGCAATGAAAAGATAATTTCCCAGTGACACTAACAACAGGTCTTAATAACATATTAATTATGTTACTTATAAAAACTCAGACTTATTTAGTAACTTAATTTGCTTAAATCTTACTAACCAAATTTTAAAATAAGTACTTCTGCAAACCCTAATTATATTAACTGTTTATAGATTATACTAATATTTATTGTCTTCATTCCTCCTTAGCATATCAATTCATTGTATATAATCTTTCCTGACCATAGATCCACAGATAGTTATTTCTGAAATAGATGATCTACTCCAAAGATGGGACAAAGGGTCATTTTGCATTTTGTCCTTTTTTAGTGTTGTATCTGTTCAATAAGAGAGTAGGTCTCATTGTGCCAGCATTCATTTGGGTGTGACGTAAAATACACAATTTTTTTTTAAGTCCATAAATAAAGAAATAGTGATGGACACCCTAGAAGCAGATATCTAAGATTAGATATACAAGCTTGAATCTAACATCCAGATACCACTTTGAAAGTTGTTCTCATTTTAAGTTCCAAACTACTTACTCTTCAGTAATTTCCTGAACCTTACTGTCACGACAGCTTTTAGTTCTTGATTTCTTTCCTGTTGACTATTAACTGTGACTGCAACGCAATAGAACACATCATTTTAAAGTGAGGGTTTTTAGGGGAGGAGCAAAATACCAAGTTTCTGAAAATATGAGGGTTGTTGATGAAAAAAAGTAATAAAGCTATTATAAGATAAAATATTCTTTCAGAAGAAAAATTTTTATTGACATAATTTATTTCACTAAAAACATTTAGTTACCTGCAACCATAGGTCAAACTGCTTAACATCTTACATATGCCTATATAAAATAAAAGAGAATATTCTGGATATCTTACAAAGCCTATAGACCTTATCACGTAGCTACCAACACTTATTATGTCATCTCATTTTTATTTTTTTATTTTTTATATTTTTTTATTTTTGAGAGGCTGAAAGAGAAAGAGAGAGTGCTAGTGGGGTAGGGGCGGAGAGAGGGAGACAGAGGATCTGAAGTGGGCCCTGCACTGACAGCAGAGAGCCCAACGCGGGGCTCAAACTCATGAACTGTGAGATCATGACCTGAGCCGAAGTCGGACACTTAACTGACTGAGCTACCCAAGCGCCCCAAGTCATTTCATTTATATATTTATTTTCTACTGCTCTCACTGCACGTGAAAAAATTAACTGACCATGGCCCGAGCAAAACCCTCTGCTTTTTCATAGACTGCTTTTGGATGTAGTTGCTTGTGAATCCACAAACTAATCTGTTAAGCTTGGCATTTAACAGTTTACTTTTTTGGGTAAAATTTAACCTCAGAATGAATACTCAGTTCTTTTGTCTTACCTCTGCCTGCTTCTGGCCTTGTCACTCTTCAGCTCCTGTGGTCAGGAGAGGCTTTTCAACCATATCTTTGTCAGTTTTCATCACAAATGCTCTCTTCAGGGTTCCCGGCCCCAGCAGGGAGTCTTTGATTTTGTTCCTACCTGAGCTTTAGTCGATTACCTATTGTATCCTCAGCTTATTTATCTTGGTTTCAACCTTTAGCCTCAGTAATGAATTGTTTACCAGATTCCAGCTCCGATTTGCTGGCTCTGACACCTGACTCACTGGGCAGCTCATACCAGGACGTTACTGCAGACCTTGGCAGCCTGCCCCCATTATGCCACACGAGTCCAAGTCCAAACCTCCTGAATATTCCATGCTTCTCTCCAGGCTCACACTTCACAGCACTGACATTAATGTTGTCTGGTGTTTGTGTCTAAGAAACTCTACCAGAGTCACCTTACAATGACGACCACACACATGTTATGATTTATCTAAAATAGCATAAAATATGCTATCCATCATCCTTAAAATATGTTTTTCCATCATCAAAGAACACATCTTACAGTTTCCCCTGTTTCTATGCCTTCACTTACTGGCATTTATTCTTCTGCATCACATTTAGTATCTAGTTTTTTCTCCTTGTTTTTCTCCGCTGTTCAAAACTGATGGTTATTTTACTTCCTAAATACTTCTTGAAATTATTTCTTCTCTCTAGCCCTATTTGCCATTGCTGCCATTCAGGATCTTACTGTTTCTCATCTGGACTGTTCCAGGGGTTTCTTACTAGTTTTTATGGCTTTAGTCTTACTCCTTTGAATGTCATCTTCCAACCAGGTGCCATATTAGTCTTTCTAAATGGTTTATCTGACCTTATCAATAATTATTTAACATCTTTCAAAAGCATCTTCTTACTTGCAAAATAGATAGATGATATAGATAGATAGATAGATAGATAGATAGATGATAAATAGATGATAGATAGAATAAAAAAATCAGGAGATAGTCTTAAATTACAATGACCATAGAATTGATTGTCCAGAGTGAGACACATATGAGTGAAGGGGAATGCAATTTCTAGTTGCATCAGCACAAACGAGCAGAAACTTAGTAAATGGAAATATGTGGTTGCCCAGATTAAGATGCTTTCTATGGCCTGGTGTCTGATTTATTTTCCAGTCTCAACTTTTCTGATCCTAATCTCAAAATGCAAGTTCACCTTTACTATCCCATATCCCATCTGCCTTTACTATCCCAGATCTCAAAGTAGTCGTTCATGCTGTCTCATTTCTTTGGATTATTTTCCTTCACTCATCCTTTACATGGTTAATGCCTAAGTGCTCTTTAACACTGAAGTTATGCTTCATTTACTCTAGGAAGCTGTCCTTGACTCCTTCAGGGTATAGTGTCAAATAATATCACATGTTTGTGCCTATTATATTGCTATTTAATTGTTTTTCCTGTCCATCTTTTCTGCTAAACTTTGAGATCTCCATCTCCCCAAGGGAAGAGACTTTCTTTTTTATTTCTGCAAACTTACAGTAACAAATTAGTAGTAGTAGTATTTATGGATATTCTACAAGCGTATCTTGTTTTATTGTGTTTGTTCTGTTGTGCTTCTCAGATATTGTGTTTTCTCCAAATTGACAGTTTGTGGTAACCCTGTGCCAAGCAAATCTATCTGCACCACTTTTCCAACAGCACTTTCTCACTTTGAGTCTCCGTGCCATGTTTTGGTAATTCTTGCAATATTTCAAATATTTCATTATTATTATATTTGAGTGGGTAAAACTTTACCAGATAAAACTTTAACAGATGAGGAATTGTTTCTTATGGATGAGCAAAGAAAGTGATTTCTTTTTTTTAAAGTTTTTATTTATTTATTTTGAGAGAGAGAGCAGGGGAGCACCAGAGGCAGAGGGAGAGAGACAATCCCAAGCAGGCTCCATGCTGTCAGCGCAGAGCCAGGCATGGGGCTCAGTCTCACAAACTGTGAGCTCATGTCCTGAGCTGAAATCAAGAGTCAATGCTTAAGGGACTGAGTCACCCAGGTACCCCAAAAGTGGTTTCTTGAGTTTGAATCTACTTCTGGTGAAGAATCTGTGAAGACTGTTGAAAGGATTGTTGAAAGGATTTAGAATATTCTATAAATTTGGCCATAAAGCGGTGGACAGAGTTTGAGAGGATCGTCTCCAATTTGGAGAGAGTTCTACTGTGGATGAAATGCTATCAAATAGCGTCACATGTACAGGGAAATCACTCATTAAAAGGAGATTCTATTGATGCAGCAAACTTCATTGTCTTATTTTAAGAAATTGCCACAGCCACCTCAACTTTTAGTAGCTACCACCCTGATCAGCAGCCATCAACATGGAGGTGAGAGCCTCCACCAGTAGAAAGATTATGACTTGCTGAAAGCTCAGATTATCATTAGTATTTTTTAGCAATAAAGTATTTTTAATTAAAATATTTATTTTTTAGACATAATGCTACTGAACCCTTAATAGGCTATAGTACAGTTCAGCATAAACATATATGCACAGGGAAACAAAAAAATCACTTGACTTGCTTTATTGTGATACTTGCTTTATTGCAATGATCTGGAACCAACTGTGATATCTTCAAGGTATGCCTGCATAGATATGAAAAAGACACCACACTTGAAGTCTGTTGGAGAGACAGATAGATAATAGTACAGTATTAATGGAGAGTATGTTCTAAAAAATTAAAGAAGGTTTAAGAAAATGGGTGGAATCTGGACCTTATCTTGAGGTGGAGTACGAGTTTGATAGGTAGAATAAGTAGAGGAAGGCAGCAATGTATGTGTCTTCTGATGAAGAGATGAAGAGAAACTCCACTTACTTGATCAAATCATCAGACTCAACCCTGGTCATCAATGAGGTTATGATATATAGGTATTATTGTCTGTCAAGTTTCTGAAGATTATTTAATAATGTCCTCCCTGCTCCCAAGAGAAATTTGTTTAAA
The DNA here is from genome assembly GCF_023721935.1 of Panthera uncia. Classification (NCBI taxonomy): domain Eukaryota; kingdom Metazoa; phylum Chordata; class Mammalia; order Carnivora; family Felidae; genus Panthera; species Panthera uncia. The sequence continues at coordinate 49,807,145 of NC_064809.1, read as the reverse complement.
AAACAACATGTCAAAAATTTCAAGAAGAGGAATTATTGATTCACAAAAACTTGGAAGTTGTGAATTTCAAATGTACTACATTTCCTCTCTTGAGAGGTCAAAGAGAAGAGTTGCAGGGAGTAGATACAGCTGTATATATATATATGTATATATATGGATACATATATGTGTATATACATGTATATATATATATATATGTATATATATATATATACATATATATATATATACACACACACTCAGAGATAGAAAGAGGGAGAAAAATTATATATATATATATATCTATATATATATATCACAAGCATGTGTGCACAGAGAAACACATACACACTCAGATTATTGCATATTAAAACAAAACTTGGTGCACCTGGGTGACTCAGATGGTTGAGCATCTGACTGTTGGTATTGGCTCAGGTCATGATCTCACGGTTTGTGGGTTCAAGCCCCAAGACTGTCTCTGTGCTGGTACAGCAGAGCCTGCTTGAGATTTTCTCTCTCCCTCTGTCTCTGCCCCTCCCCTGCTTGCACTATTTCTGTCTTTCTCAATAAATAAAACTTTTAAAAAATTAAAAAAAAAAAACAAAAAAAACAAATGTTGTGGATGCCTGGGTGGCTCAGTCGGTTAAGCCTTTGACTCTTGACTTTGACTCAGGTCATGATCCCATGGTCATGGGATAAAGTCCCACATCAGGCTCCACGCTGAGTCTGAATTAAAAAACTCTCTCTCTGTCTCTAAAATAAAATAATATTAAAAAAAAACTTGGCTTGTCAATATACCAGCTGGAAGTTTAGTCTGCATGTAATTATTCACATGTCCAAGACACCTGAAAATTTTATTGTGTATATAGAATATTAAGCATGTTTTGTGTTTAGATTTCTTACTATGGAAGTGTTTTGGTTTTCAGTGCTGTAAAATTTTTTGGATCAGTAAAAATCATACACCACTGGCACTTTAAAACACAGATCCTAACTGCTATTTCTCTTTAAACTGTAGGATTTGTATATTGTAAATAAGTAGAGAACAAGTTTTATTAATTTAGTAGAAACTTGAAGATTCACACAATAGGAAGGACGACCTGGATTTAAAATGGTTAAAAGAAAGAAATTCACCACCATTTATAAAACCCTTGACATTTGTGACATGTACAACTCTTAAAATAGAAAATACTTGCAAAAAGGTCTATCCACAGGATGCCCGGGTGACTCAGTCAGTTAAGCAACCAACCCTTGAATTCGTGTCAGGTCACAATCTCATGGTTCTTGGTTCATGAGATAGAACACTACGTTGGGCTCTGCACTGACAGTGCAGGGCCTGCTTGGGATTCTCTCCCTCTGTCTTGCCCCTCCTCTGTATGCTGTCTCTCTCAAATTAAATAAAGAAATAACTTTAAAAAATGTCTATCCAAAAATAATGCACTAAACTTTGGGCATGAATTGGCACAAATACAGCATTTTATAAACATAAGAAAAGTTAGAAGAAACACTTTTGATGCATACATATTTTGGTTATCTGGCTTTTGTGATTTGGGTCTGCATCCAGAGAATATGCATTTATTTCTAGTTTTCATCATACCATAAAAAATACCTTAGAAATAGTAGACAATCACAAAAGATGTCTTAAAATTTATTTAGTCAATTACTTTTTTAATTACGTGAACATAAACTATTTTCTTATTTAAACAATAATGCCAGCTCTTCTATCCATTGCTGGAATAGCAAATTCACAGGGCTGATGGTTATTGCATTGAAGAAGCAAACAATATTGTAGAAATTGTAGTATGTTTTTCTATGAGATCAAGTTAATCAGCTAATGGCTTCAATAAAAATATGGAGAGTCATCCATTTGTTTATACTATTTCCAAACAACTGTTTGTTCTCATGATTGCAAAGTCATTAGATAGTGTACGTATTGTGTAATCACATCATGTTTCAAAGATCTGGACTCACACCATTCAAGCAGACTTCAGTTACAGTAACTTTCAGGTTTGCTGAGTAGATGTTAATTATAAAAAATTAATGGGCAAAAATTTTGACCAGACACTTCACCAAAGAACATATATGGATAGCAATAAGCACATGAAAAGATGCTGAGTATCATTAGTTATTAGGGGAATGCAAATTAAAGCCACAATGAGAAATCACTACACACCTATTATAATGTCCAAAATTAATTGTCATACCAAAAGTTGGCAAACATGTAGAGAAACTGGAACTTTTGAAGTTGGTTGATGGAAGGTAAATACGTGCAACCACTTTTGAAAACAATTTGATAGTTTTTTAAAATGTTAAACATACACTTGGGGCACCTGGGTGGCTCAGTCGTTTGAGTATCCAACTTTGGCTCAGGTCATGATCTCACGGTTCATGGATTCAAGCCCTGGATGGGGGTTGACACCTGAGAGCCTGGAGCCTGCTTCGGATTCTGTGTCTCCCTCTCTCTCTGCGCCTCCCTCGCTTGCACTCTGTCTCTCTCTCTCTCTTTCAAAATAAATGAAAAACATTTTTTAAAAATTAAAAAAAAACCTTCAACATACACCTACCATAAGATGTGGACTTTTCATTGCCACGTATTTACCTAGAGAAATGAAGATGTATGTACATGCAAATACTTCAAATGTTCGTGGAAGGTTTATTTGTAACTGAAAACAACTCAAATCGTTATAAAAAGGTGAATGAATTTTTTAAAGTGTGGTATACCCATGCAACGGACTATTATCCAGTAATAATAAAAAAAGAGATCCACTTATATATACTTCATAGGTGAATAACAAAATAATTATGTTGAATAAAATAAATCATGAAGAAGAGTACATGTTGTATGGTTTCATTTATGCAAAATTCCAGAAAATGAAAACTAGACTGTAGTGACAGATGGCAGATCTGTGATTGCTTGGGGTAGGAGTGGAGGGTGGCCTAGGGAGGAGTGGGAAGGGATACTGGGAGAATCACAACAGGGCACCTTGGGGCACAATGGACAGTTTCACTATCTTGACAGTGGCAATGACTTCAAGGATGTACACATATGCCAAAATTCATCAAAATATACACCTCAAATATGTGCAGTTTATTATATGTCACTGGCAGAGGGATATGGGTCAAAGGGATTGAAGGAAAACAGTTTGTGAGACATTGGGTAATCCATGATCCATGGTGCAAATTACCTTTCTTCCTTTTATTGTCCTTTCACATTTGACTATGAATGGATGAGGGTATTGGCATATTAGTGAAAAGAAAATCAATTTGAGGATATAGAATTCCTAACTTTAAATATCAAGGAACCTGCAGATACCCTCCATTAGCAAAAGTGGACCTTGGCTCACAGTGAAGAAATGTCAGATGACTTGACTTTCATTCTCTACCAACACCAGATGGTCTTCAAAAGACTCAGAAATACAGTTTCAACAAAAAGAATGCCCAGGACTTTGTAGTTACCTGAGATCAATGTTATTTCTTACAAACAATCATTATATAAACAAATACATATTGCAGGTGTAGATTTATGAATACTTAGGCAACCTGTACAATGATAATTCTCTTGTCTGACTTACCAGAATAAAAGAATAAATTCTTTTACAATATGATTCTTACTTCATATAGAGGTCACTTAGAAAAATAATTTAACCTTTATAATCTGACAGGACAGATTGTTAAAAACAAAAAGAAAAGAAAACATGTTACCCAAATGTAGCTATTAGGTCTATAGATTGCCATTGGCCATGTTAGTAAGTTTCAAATGATGTAAACGTAGAAACATATATCTTTAGACTTTTCTCAAAACACAATGGTATAATCTTATATACCAATTCACTGATATGTAAAGTAACACAGTCTCTTCCAGCTTCATTTAATTACAAAGCATGGACCTGCTTCTTTTTAATAAAGTTAGCTTTCCAGATTTGTATTTAATGCTTTTACGTATTTAATTAATTTGATGTCGAATATCCAAATATTTGGTTTGTACCTATATGCTCTTTGTTTACTGTGTTCTCAATTTTTTTTTTAATCTGAATGTCTTTGGTGACAAATACACAGAGCCCAAGGATAGTTAAAGCATAAGACTGAGAGTCATAAATCTAACTTCTATCCTTTTCTTTGTCATAACTGGCAGTAACCTTGAGGAAATCACTTAATCTCTCTGTGCCTCCATCACTTCACTATAAAACTTGGATAATGATACTTATCTCACTGGATAAGTGGGAGATGTTAATGTTTGTAAAGCTTTTGAGATCTTTAGATAAAGTAAACTAGCACAGAATTGTTAACATAAAGAAATCACTATTGTTATGTTTCTTCCTCTAATAATTTCAAGATATTTACAGGTAGACTGATATATCTCTCTCTATATAAATGTATCATTACAAGTACTTCATCCATGTTACTTTAAATTAGTCACTGGAAAATGTAACATACTAGATGTAGAATGGTTTTGGTGTAATGCATGCCAATTTTCATTAAAATGAATAAATTTCCATTTTACCTGTCATTCTTCAGGTATGAGATTCTTATATATAATAAATACATTTTTATAGAATATACCTTATTCACCTGCCTTACATAGGTCCAAAGAATCACAACCCTGAATTGTTCTTAATGCTCAATTTCTAGTGTTTACACATTTTTCAAACATTAATTATTGAAGTATATAAACATTCAGAATCTTTGTACTATACATTTCATGTTTTCTCAAATCATGTATTAATTTTATTCAGATGACTCCAATTATTCCAAAAAAGGAGAAAGGACTATAGGAAGTGTAGTTCAAGGGATATAATGATAAACTGGACAAAGTTTCTGTACTAAAGGATGCTATACTATAGTGAAATACACAACTCCCTCTAATACATACCCTGAGAAGATGTGATGATATAAACTAAAAATGAGAAAAATATAAGAGTAACAAATCCTGGCTGGGGGAATCTGAAAAACCTTTAAGACAAAGACGTGAGTTTAATGTGGGCATAGAAAGTTAAATGCTTAGGATGGCTTTGTGGGAAGAAAAGAACAGGGGTTCAAAAGAGGTCGTTCTAGGCAGATACAGCAATTTGAACTATAACATCAATGGAGATGACTGCATTCAACAATAGCAGAAGCCAGATAGCAGCACATAATTGTCAACAGCAAGGTGTATGCAATTACTGTAATGAGTAGGCAGCAAGATTGGAATAGCCAGCAAGAGGCCATCCACACACAGGAATATGTGATGAGGGTGAATAAACCATTATGTTATTAGGAGTAAGGAGATGGTTAGCCAATAAGGTCATTATTTTGACTAAACATCAGAAACAATAAACAATTGGTGAGCAGAATGCTGATGTCAGTTACCACAGTAGAAAATCATAATCCAGTTTCCTGACTTGCAATATATCTTCTAAGGGCTAATAGATATATTAGGAAGTTAAGCAATACTGAGGTACATAAAACACCATTATGACCCTCCATGAGAGGCAGGGAATACACAGGTCAGATGATAAATGCATTCTTGCCCTAAGTTTGCTTCCTAGTGAATCCAAAGGGTATGAGTACCAAACACTGGTCATCTTTCTAGTCATGGATTTGTAATTAACATGAACACATTTAGCAGCTGACAGAACCCTCACACTAGCTAGCTGTGGAATGAGAACCTAGATTTTACTGTAGGGAGGCCAGGAGGAATCCTTTGAAACTACATACATCCTTGACCCACATAGAAAATCAGAAGCAATACAGTATCTCAAGTTGAATGGTAGCAATTAGTGCTACTCTGGAAGAAGACTTAGGTGTGGTAGTCTTATCATACCACTGTTTATTTCACCGAAGGTCCTTAAGATGAGTAAATAATAGAAGGCTGTATTAAGCTAAACAAGTGATAGCCCCAATCTTAGCTGATATGCTGAATATGGATTTGGTACTAGAACAAATCAACAAAGCCTCTGGCACTTTAAGGTAGCTATTGATTTGGTGAATATGTTGTTTTCATCCCTACAAAGGAAGAGGGTCAGAGCAATCTGTATTCCCTTGAAATGGGCAGCAATATACCTTCATTGTTTTATGCTATAGCTATAATTGTTTTCTTGCTCTTTGTCACAATATCATCCAAAGTAAACTTGATCATCTGGATATTCTAGTAAACCTCAAATCGTTCTCTTAAACTGATGACTTTATTTTAATCATATTCAGGAAGCAAGGAATGGAAAGAACTGTGGGAAAATAAGAGACACGAGCACCATAGGTTAGAAAATAAACCCTGCGGAGACCCAGGGACTACCTTGTTAGTGAATATTGTAGAAGTACAATGATCTAGTATATCCCATCTAAGATATTGCTTCTTGGAACTCCTATCTTTAAGAAAGATACACAGTGCTAGGTGGGCCTCTTGGGATATTTGGGACATTAATAATGCATTTAATGACTCAGAAGACCACAAGTATAGAGTAGAAAAGAGACAAAGAGAGAGCTCTGCACAGATTAGGGCTTTGGAATGAATAACATGTGATAAAATGAGAACACCAAGTCTCATTTCTGGCAAGTCCCAAGGAAAAGTCTAAGAATTTAGCAGCAGAGACCCCTAGGTTACTGCTCCAAAACCATGTTCTCTGCAGCAGGGACCTATTTATCATTCAAAGTCCAGCTTCTGGCATGCAACTGGGCCCTTAGACACACACAGGCATCTATCAAGAGATACAGAAAGTGTTTCATAGGAGACAGGGAGGCAAAGAACGCAATACTCTCCTGGAATAATATACTGATAGCGAAAATTGTATTATCGTAAGAGAGAGGGTTGATGCTACATAATGAGGACCAGTAAGAGTGTATCTGGAAATCAGAGAATTCACTATGGCTTCTTTGTCCATGTCCCACAATGGGCAATTTTAGCAATAATGGCTTGAAAAGACATCATAACCAGTGGTCGTTCCTCTCAGAAATTAAGGTCTGAGTTACTCCACTAGTCAATAAATTTAGGGCAATGGAAGTGCTGGCCATGGATGAAGTACATGTTGAATGAGTGGTATGGGAGCTATAAGAACATATTCTTATGGGACACGAGTGAGTCTTTGCCGTGCAAGGAGTACACTGGAGCAGATAGTTTTGATATCCTACCCATATCCTTTTGAGCTTTCCTAGGGCACTAGCTCTCGGTCTATCTTCCAGTCATTCAAGTTTCTTTATGATTGGACTCCACTATGTCCACTTGCCAGGCAGAAAACAAGTACTAGAAATTTCCATCCACCCCAGGAATAACAGTCCACCAATGACTGACAGAACTTGTTAAATAAATACCCCGGGTCCCTTAATCTGTGGGAAACAATTTTGAAGCACACAATCTGCACTGACTTTCAGATTCCCTCAACTTTACCTCCACATTTTACCCCCAGATGTTCTGTGGTTCCATCTCCTAAATGATTTTACTATCAAATTTTTGTTTCTGGATTTTCTACAAGTGGAATGCAAACAAAGAAAATATATGTAATTATTTGAAGTAATTTGTTACAGGTTAATAGGAAACTGGTCCTGGGACAAGAATTATATTCCAGAAGAGCCTCTTTTCAGTTTATGAAAGTTGTGTGCAACTCTATTGTATGATTCCTTTGGCAAAAGTCAGGACCAGAGCCTGATTTTTCTATTATCTTTTCTTTTCTAGATTTCTTTTCACTATAATATATTGATTTTCTTTTTTTAAGGAAAATAAATTTGTGTTTATAATTAAAAAAATATTAATTCAAAGATAAGATTATATGACAAGAACCTTGCTCTTCTTACTAACAGTCTTGCAATGCTAATATTTTGCTAATTTTCTTTTTAAATAATGCTTGATTCTTCTAAGTTATGCCACTCTCAAATGGAATCTTATTCCTTTGTTTTCTCTTTAGATATTAAAAATATGATTTTATGCCTATTAAAGCAATCAGCCATTTGCAGGTTACTGGTGATACGGTAGTAAACAATAACACTGTCCCTACTCATTTGCATTTAAAGTATAGGGAGGAAACAGACATTAATCACAGATCACATGCATAAATGTACCTATCTAATAGAAACAATGGGAACATAGACAGAGAATCATGGTCAGGAAGTCTCCCTGAGGGAGGACCGTTTGAGCTGAAGTCTGATTTGAAGAAAAGCAGGGCAGAGCCTAGGCATAGGAAATAGTGTGCAAAGGTACTTTGGCTAGGAGGAGTAGAAAACACTGAGTGCCAGAAAGTTGGTGTGACTGAGATGTGAAGAAAAGGAGAAAGCATGATAACAAATAAGAATGGGAAATGGATCAAGATCTTTCAAAGAAATTGAAAGCCAAATACTTTTTAAATAATGGAGATGGTTGTGTTAGGGTAATGTGATCAGATTTGCATTTTGTAATGACCACTTTGGCTAAAATACAGGTGTGGAATTGGAAGCACTGAGATGAATGACAGACTGGTTAAGAGTCCATAATTGTCCACATGAGAAATGATTTCTTCACGTAAAGTGATGATGCTAAGGAAAGAGAGTAATGTGCAAATGTAACAAAACTTAAATCTAACAGTATTTAAAAGGAAAATGTAACGGGACTTCCTGATACATTTAAAATGGGGAATATTGGCCTATGCAAGAAGATGAATAGTTAAGTACTGTAACAAAAACTTTGGAGGACAACGATTTCAGGGCAAAGATTATGAAATTAGGCATAGATATGTTGAGCTTGAAGGGCTTTGTGAAATCTAAGTAATACTTTTTAGCAAACAGTAGCTTAAGACAGCTGGAGTTCAAAGAGGTTTGGCTCAAAGTTAGGCATTTGGGAATCATAAGCAAATGTATATATGGTGCGTGAAGTTATACGTGAATTTATGTGGAGGAGGTTGGCTATAGAGGAAGTACAGAAGAAAAAGAGATTGCCTTTGAAATGCTGTACTGATGTTTTCTCTATTCACCCACTTCTGTTTATGACAGACTTCTGTTACAGCCTTCTCACTTTCTGTCTGCATATCGCCTATTGCTTCTCAATATATTTTTTTCTTTTTAAAAAATGTTTAGGTATGTGTTTTTGAGAGAGAGAGAGACAGAGACAGAGACAGAGAGAGACAGAGAGAATCCCAAGCAGGCTCCATGCTGTCAGCACAACCCCCCCTGATGTGGGACTCTATCTCATGAACCATGTGATCAGGACCTGAGCCAAAATCAAGAGTCAGATGCTTAACTGACTGAGTCACCCAGGAGCCCCATCAATATGTTTTTCAAGTTTATTTGATACAATTGTTGCTGCTACAGGTGTTGATAATCAAAACAACAAATGTCATGATAATCATAATACAAATAATGGCAGGTAACATATATGGCCTGTAAAAAATGATCAGAAGGTTTATATGAACGAAAAAATTTAATCTTTATAACACATTATGAGGGCAGGTATCTTTAGTTGATTTCCAGTTCACAAATAAAAACAACTAAGTCACAGTGAGGTTAAGTATTTTTTTTTTATGATTACATATTAGAAAGCAATAAAGTGCAGGGACACCTGAGTGGCTCAGTCAGTTAAGCCTCCGACTTCAGTTCAGGTCATGATCTTGAGGTTCCCGAGTTTCAGCCCCGCATCAGGCTCTGTGCTGACAGCTCAGAGCCTAGAGGCTGCTTTGGATCCTGTGTCTCCTTCTCTGTCTGCCCCTCCTCACTTGCACTCTGTCTCTCTCTCTCAAAAATAAATACATATTTAAAAAAAAAAAAAAAAAAAAAAAAAAGGAGTAAAGTGCAGATGCAAACCCAAGCACCCACCTCCAGAAACTTTGCCATTAGCCATTCTGCTCTTCTAACAGAATATATACATTTTTAAAGTGTGCATTACTCATTTACTAGCATAGACAATATTCCAGGTCATAAGAAAAGTCTTCATAAATTTAAAAACTTTGAAATCTTCAAAGTGTGTTCTTTGGCTATAGCAATATTAACTATAAATCATTTTTTAAAAAGGTATCAGGAAGAATCATCAAACATTTAAAAAAATTTAAATATCTAAAATAACTAATGGAATAAAGCAAAAAATTCACAGAGAAATTAGAAAACATTTTGAACTGAATGAGAAGAGGAAAATACAACATATCAAAGCTTGTGGTTAAAGTAGTCCCTAGATAGAAATATGTTGCATTAAATGCTTCTATTAAAAACAAAACAAAACAAACAACAAACCTAAAATCCAAGATCTATGCTTTCACTCTAAGAATAGAAAAAAAATGAATTAAATACCAAATGGGTAAAGAAATAATAATTTTTAAAATGACCAAAGATCAATGAAATAGAGAAATTATAGACAAAAATCCATATCAACACCATACTAGTACAATAAGACAATTTTGAAAAACATTTACAAAAGATTTCTCATCTTCCCAAAAAATTGGAGAAGAAAAAATTTAAATGTCTTTTTCAGAGCTGACACAATTGTCTGTGTCGAAACTCAAAGATCTTCAAAAAAACTTCTGGAATAAATAAGTAACCATAGCAAGGTGGCAAGAAACAAGGTCAGTAGGCATAAGTCAATGGCTCTTCTATATCAGAAATGAACAATTAGAATTTGGAATTTTTAAAAATGTCACTTATAACAACTCCTTCCAAATACTTAGGATTAAGTACAGCAATACATATATACAACATTTTTAGGTAGATACTACACAGAATTGATGAAAGAAATCAAAGACTTAAGGGGAGCCTGTGTGGTTCAGTTGGTCAAGCAGCTGACTCAGCCCAGGTCATGATCTTAAGGTTCCTGAGTTGGAGCCTTGCCTCAAGCTCTGTGCTGGCAGCTCAGAGCCTGGAGCCTGCTTCAGATTCTGTGTCTCCCCCTCTCTCTCTGCCCCTCCCCTGCTTGTGCTCTGTCTCTCAAAAATAAATAAACATTTTTAAAAAAAGGAAATCAAAGAAATAAATGAAATTTTATGTTCATAGATTGTATAATACAATATAGATAAGATGTGAATTCTTCCCAACTTGAACTATCTTTGACAGAATTACAATCTAAATCCCAGGAGGTATTCACTAGGTAATGAAAAACTGACTCTAAAATTTATATGGTGGGACCTGGGTGGTTCAGTTGGTTAAATGTTTCACTCTTGGTTTCAGCTCAAGTCATGATCTCAGGGTTTCGTGAGTTTGAGCCCCATGTGGGGCTCTGCACTGCCAGCATAGAGCTTGCTTAGGATTCTCTCTCTCTGCCCCTTTCCCACTCACACTGTCTCTGTCTCTCTCAAAAATAAATAAATGGACTTAAAATATAAATAAATAAATAAATAAATAAATAAATAAATAATAGAATTTATATGGAAAGGCAAAAAGACCTAAAATAGCCAATAAAATACTGATGAAGAAAACAAAGTTGGATGACTCACATTCACTGATTTGCACTTATTTTAAAGCTATACTAATCAAGATGCATGGTATTAGTGAAATCACAGATTTGTAGATCAATGAAACAGAAGACAAAGCCCCAAATAGACCAAAACAAAAATTCTAAATGTATCCTTTACAAAAATTCAAAGGCAATTCAATGGAAAAATGATATTATTTTCAACAAATTATGCTGGAAAAATTGGACATCTATTTGCAAAAATTTGAACTTAGACATAATTCATATACTTCCCCAAATACATAACTCAAAATAGACCTAATATAAAATGAAAAGCAACAAAACTTCTAGAAGAAAACACTTAGGAGAAAATCTATGTGACATTAGATTTAGTGATAGATTTTTTTTATTTAAAAAAAAATTTAAGCTTATTTATTTTTGAGAGATAGAGACAGAGCATGAAGAGGGGAGGGGCAGAGAGAGAAGGAGACACAGAATCCAAAGTCAGCACAGAGCCCGATGCAGGGCTCAAACTCACAAACTGTGAGATCATGACCTAAGCTGAAATCAGAGGCTTAACCCACTGAGCCACCCAGGCACCCCAGATTTAGTGATAGAATTTTATATACAACACCAAAAGCATGATCCATTAAAACAAAATAGATGCATTTGACTTTATTAAAGCCAATGATTTTGCTATGCAAAGACACTGTTAAGATACTAAGTATAAGTGACAAACTGGGAGAGCAAACAATTATCAAAAGTTAATCAATTCCTAAAAGTAATTACCAAAAGTCAATATTCCATAAATCAATACCATAAAGCAACTTTTTCCCCCCAAGATACAATCAAAAGATTTTAGGCCAGTTATAAATCTACTGAGCTAACTTGAAAGTGATATTTTTCCTCTATAGGATGCTGAAGTCACCAATGCCTGATTCCATTTGCAAAAGATCAGTGTTTCTACTATTAAAAACAGAAATGCCAATAGTGGGAAAAAAATCATTTTCAGGTTCAAAAGTATTTTTATTACATAAATTGCATTTTTGGGAGTTGGGGAGTTGGACTATGGTAAGTAGGTTCAGAGTAAGCAAAACAAAAGAATATATGGCTGAAGTAAATATACTTTTTAAATAAATAGGAGTCAATTCCCTTAACCAAGAAGTATCAATAAAACTGAGTCCTCATTGAAATTTTACACCTGAAGATTATTACTTATAACTAAAAAACATGAAAATCAACAGTGTTTAAATTTGTATAGCACACTGGAAACACAAAGGTATTGAAACTCCAGAAATTAGAAGCAATGTTTATTTCATATAATATAGTAAAGAATAGCTAACTCTATACATATAACATGAGATATTTCATTTTAGAATGAAAGAAAGTGGAATATTTTATAATAATCTGTATCAAATCTAAAGGAAGGGTGACAGTATTTGTGAATTAAGAATAAAATCTTTTAGAGCACATTCCCTAGAGAAGAGGTTTTAAGATTTGTTTCCCTAGTCATATGCTAACCTTCTTAAACTCATAGTAGATATAATCAATTTTTGAAATGCCTTTTATAAGTGTCAAACTAGATAAGATTACAGATTTGTTGGCTCTTCAAAGTGTGTTGTCATAAAGTCCCATTTGCTTCAGCAAGATCATTATTTGTCTTTTTTGATAGGCTGTTTTACATGATCAGTAAGAGAATCATGGGAATAGTTAAAGGGGCACTTAGAAATAATATGTTTGAATTCTTCAGTAAATATTACTTTCTTTAGTAAGAAGTCTGTGTGAATTCAGGAATCAGGCTAAAATATTTTTTGGTAATAAGATAGAGTTTATTTTAGCTGTAAAGGTTTTAGTGTACTATCAGAAATGCTAACTTTTTATATTCATATATAGGATATGTCAGATTTTCATCATGTTTATTCTACTTATCTCAGTTTTAAGTTTATCTAAAGCTTTTGAGTTAATTATATTTTGTTTAAAGCATTGTGCATGTGTATGCCACGTGTATCCCATTGTAAGAATACATCACAATACGTTCATTCATTCATTCATTTGATAATGTCAAACCAATTTTGGCCTCTACAAGCAATGCTGTTATAGACATTCATATACATTCCTTTCAAGATGCACACTTTAGAAATTTTATATGGTGTATACCACTAGGAATGGAAATAGTCATAGGTTATGTGCCTTTTACTATCAACTGACATGGTGTTTTGCAAAGTCATGATAGTATTAAGTTTAGCACTATCATGATATAAAAATGTCCAATTACTCCATATTATTGCTTGATATTGTTAAAGTTTATAATCTTTGCCAATTTTTCCCATTTATAATAGCAACATGTATTCATCATAATTTGCATTTTCCTGATTACTAATGAGACTTAGCGTTAAACAACTTTTCATACATTACTTGGTCTTTCATCAGCCTCATTTGTGAAGTTTCTATGAAATTATTTTACCCATATTTCTATTGAGCTTTTTCTGAATTGATTTGTAAGTGTTTTTAATAGTTTCCAGAAAAAAAACACATTATTATGCCAGTTTGTGTTGGAAATATATTCTTTCATTCTATGTATTCTTTTTTACTCTTTTTTTCTTTTTTTTTAATTGAGGTAAAATTGGTATATAACATTATATAAGTTTCAGGTGTATACACCATTATAATTTGACATCTGTATACACTGCAAAGTGATCACAATCAAAAGTCTAGTTACCATTAATCACCATCAAGAAATCCTCTTTTTCCATTTTACCCATATCCCCAATTCATTTTTTCAAAGAATAGTTTTACTTTGGTTAGATCTACATATCTATTTATTATTTACTTCATTTTATTTGTATATATATATGTGAGTGTGTGTGTTAATAAATATATATGTGTATATATATGTATATTTATAAATATATATTTACATTTATATTATGTTTATATGTATATTTTATTTATATTATATATTTATATATATTTTATAATATATATATATTTTTTTTTAATGTTTATTTTTGAAAGAGAGAGACCAAGCACAAGTTGGGAGGGGCAGAGAGAGAGGGAGACACAGAATCCAAGGCAGGCTCAAGCTCTGACCTATCAGCACAGCTCACATCAATGGCTTCCACTGCTGTGAACATACCTATGAGGAGATCTTGAAGTCACAGGGGTGCATGACAACAACCAGGGCCTTGCAGATGCTAATGTGCCCATTGTTGGTGTTGGCCCTTCCTGCTGGTCCCAGTCCTCACTCATATATGTGTGTCCTCAACTGACCCCTGCCACTACACAGGCACAGGCATCTGGTGCCTCAGAGTTGAGTGTATACCAACCACCATCTCCAGCCATCACTGGCAACTGCTCTGGTTCTTAGCTGTTGGGCTTGGAGGTGCTACTGAGGACTCCAACAGCCCTTGAAACTACTGGGGACCACCACAGCGCTTGGCAAAGACCACAGAGTTGTCAATGTTATAGACCCAGTGGTCTGGGTTGTGAAGACATCATGCCCCAAATCAGGTAATAGTCATATTCAGAATGTTCTATATTGTATATTCATAATATTCTAATGTTATAATATGATGTGTTAACCACTTAACTGTACTATAAAGATCAAAGGCTAACCATATTAAAAAACATATATGCATATATATGTAACTATAGCTATGATAATTTGTTAATGGATACATAACACAAAAATATATAGTTATATGTGGAAAATTGTGACATCAAAACACAAAATGTGTAACAGGAGTAAAGGGTAAATTTTTCATATTAAAATCAAAGTTAAGTTGTTGTTAGCTTAAAATAGACTATTATCACTATAAGATGTTTCAAGTAAGCCTTAGGATAACCATAAAACAAAACCTATAATAGTTACATGTAAGGTAAAAAGAAAAGAATCAAAATATAACATGACAGAAAATCAACTCAACAAGGAAGAAGGCAAGAGAGGAAGAAAGGAGAAAAGGAACTACAACACAACCAGAAACAATTAGCAAGATATCAATAGTAAGTTATTACTTATCAATAACTACTGTGAACATAAATGGGTGAAATTATCAATCAAAAGACAGAGAAGTGTGGCTGAATAGATTAAAAAGGAAAAGGAGGCACAACTGTATGCTACCAACAAGAGACTGCACAAAGGTTAAAAATGAAGGGATGGAATATGATTTCAGTCATATGTGGAACTCAAGAATTGTTGAATCATTATATTGTACACCTGAAACTAAAAACAAACCAGTGAACAGCAACAACAAAAAAAGTGAAGGGATGGAAACCAAAAGAGAGCAAGGGTAGCTATACTTATACCACACAAAATAGACTTTACGTAAAAGATGATAACAACTGACAAAGAAGGTCATTATATAATGGCACAACAATCAATTCATCAAAAGAATATAACAATTGTGGTTTTATTGTACCTGGTTGGCTCAGTGAGTAGAGCATGTGACTCTTGAACTCAGGTCATGAATTCAAGCCCCATGTTGGGCACGGGGCCTACTTAATTTTTAAAAAAGAATATAGCAATTATAAATATATCTGCATACAACATCAGAGCACTTACATTTATTAAGGAAATGCCAACCATTCTGAGGGGAGTAATAGACAACAAAACAATAATAATAAGGGATTTCACTATCTCACTTTCAACAATATATAGATCATTCAGACAGAAAAATCAATCAGTAACACTAAACCCAAACTATACTTTAGACTAAATGAACCTGATAGAAATACACAAAACATTCCATCTGATGGCAGCAGAATAGAGATTCTTCTAAAATACACATGAAACATTCTCCAGGATAAGACATCTGTTAGCTGATAAAATCATTCTTAGAAAATTTAGGACTGAAATCATACCAAGTGTCTTCCATCATCACAGTGGTATGAAACTAGAAATTAGTAACAGGAGGAAAATTGGGAAATTCTCAAATATGTGGAAATTAAACAGCATGCTTCTGAACAACCAATGAATCAAAGATGAAACCAAAAGGAAAACTTTTTAAAATACCTTGAAACAAAGGAAAATAGAAAAATAATTATCAGGACTGGCGGAATGAACCAAAAGGACTCCTAAGAGGAAAGTTTATATGATAAATGCTTACATGTAAAAAAGAAAGATCTCCACCTAATTTTATACCTCAAGGGACTAGGAAAATAAGAACAAACTAAGTGCAAAGTTAGCAGAAGGAAGGAGATAACAGAATAGAAATAAATGAAATAGAAACTGAGAAGTTATGAAAGATCAATGAAATTAAGAAATGGATTTTTGAAAAGGTAAACAAAATTGACAAACCTTTACCTAGACTTACGAAGGAAAAAAAATAAATAGGACTTAAATAAAATTATAAGTGAAAAAGAGTATATTACATAATTTCACAAAAATACAAAGAATTATACACCAAAAAATTAGACAACACAGGATAAATGGATACATTCCTAGAAATGCACAATCCATGAAGACTAAAATATGAAGAAATAGAAGATGTGAACAGACCAATTACTAGAAAGAAAATTAAATCTGTAATCAAAACCTCCTGACAAAGAAAAGCCCAGGACTAGATGGCTTCACAGGTGAATTCCACCAAATAATTAAAGGAGAATCAATACCAATCCTCAAACTCTTTCAAAAAGTTGAAGAAGAAGGAACACTCCAAAACTCATTTTACGAGGCCAGCATTACCCTGATACCCAAGCCAGATAAAGACTCTACAAGAAAAGCTAGAGACCAATACACCTGATGAGTATAAATGAAAGAATTCTCAACAGAACATAGCAGACTGAATTCAGCAGTACATTAAAAGAATGATTCACTATGATTAAAGAGGATTAATCTCTGTGAAACAAGGACACTTCAACACATGCAAATCAATAAATATGATACATCACATTAATAGAAGTAAATACAAAAATTATGTGATCATCTCAATAGATTCAGAAAAGCACTTAACAAATATCAACATACTTTCATGCTAAAACCTGTAGACAAATTGGGTAAAGAAAGAATATATGTCCACATAATAAAGGTCCTATATGATAGATCTGCAGCTATTATCATACTTAATGGTGGAATGTTGAGAGCTTGTCATTTAAAATCAGGAACAAGACAAGGGTGCCCACTCTTATAACTACCATTTCAACATCATGGTAGAAGTCCTAGCCATAATAATCAGGCGGGAAGATGAAAAGACATCAAAATTGGAAAGGAAGAAGTACAATTATTCTGTTTTCTGAAGACTTCATATTGTATATAGAAAATCCTACAGACTCCACATAAAAACTGTTACAACTAATTTAAAAATTCAGCAAAATTTCAGAATTCAAAATCAACATACAAAAATCAGTTGCTTTTCAATACACTAACAATGAAATCTCTGAAAAATAAACAACACAACTCCATTAACAATAGCATCAAAACCAATAAAATATTTAGGAATACATTTAACCAAGACTGTAAAAAATGTATACACTGAAAATTAGAGGCCATTGATCAAAGAAATTGAAGAAGCCACCAATAAATGGAAAGATATCCAGTGTTCATGACTAGAAGTTAATATTGTTAAAATATCCATACTACCCAAAGGCATCTATAGATACAGTGCATTCCCTATCAAAATTCCAAAAGTATTTTTCACAGAAATAGAGAAAACAATCTTAAAATTCATAGGGAAACAAAAGGCCTTGATAGCCAAAGCAATCTTTTTTTTTTCCCATTTAGAATTTATTTATTTTTTTATTTTTTTATTTTTTAAATATATGAAATTTATTGTCAAATTGGTTTCCACACAACACCCAGTGCTCATCCCAAAAGGTGCCCTCCTCAATACCCATCACCCACCCTCCCCTCCCTCCCACCCCCCATAGCCAAAGCAATCTTGAGAAAGAACCAAATTGGAGGCATTGTGCTTCCTGATTTCAAACTACATTACAAAGCTATGATAATGGAAAAAGTATGGTACTGGCATAAAAACAGACACATACCAATGGAACAGAGTTGAGACCCCAGAGATAAACCCTTACATATATGGTGAACTAATAGTTGATAAAGAAACCAAGAAGACTCTATGGGGGAAGGACTGTCTCTTCCAGTCCCAATAGTGTTGGGAAAACTGGACATTCACATGCAAAAGACTTAAATTGGATTCCTATCTTATACCATCCACAAAAATTAACTCAAAATGGATTGCCTACTCAAACATAAGACCTGAAACCATAAAACTCCTTAGAAGAAAACATAAGGAAAATGCTCCTTGATAATGTCTAAGCAATGATTTTTTGGATATGACACCAAAAGCACGAGCAACAAAAGAAAAAATCAAATGCTGCTACATAAAACTAAAAAGCTTCTGCAGAGCAAAAAAACAACCAACAAAATGAAAAGGCAACCTATGGCATGGAAGAAAATATAGAAAAGCATATATCTGACAGGGAGTTAATATCCAAAACATATAAGGAATACATACAACCCAATGGCCAAAAAACAAATAATTCAATTTAAAAATAGATGAAGGACATGAATAGATATTTTCACAAAGAAGACATACAAATGGCCAACAAGTACACAAAAAGGTGCTCAACATCACTAATCATCAAAGAAATGCAAATCAAAACCATAATGAGAAGACACCAGCTCACATCTGTTAGTCTGGTTAGTTATCAAAAAAGAAGAAATAACAAGTGCTGGTAAGGATATGTAGAAGAGGGAGCCCGGTGGCAACATAAATTGGTACAGCTACTATGGAGAACAGTATAGAGGTTCCTCAAAAAATTAAAAATAAAACTACCATATAATTCAGCAATCTCATTTCTGGGTACATAGCCAGAGGAAATGAAATCTGGATCTTAGCATTATTCACAATTCACAGTAGCCAATATATGAAAAAAACCTAAATGCCCATTGACCGATGTATGGATAAAGAAAATGTGGTGTGTGTGTGTGTGTGTGTGTGTGTGTGTGTGTGTGTGTATCTGTATATATTTACAATGGAATGTTATTTAACCAATAAGAGAAGGAAACCTTGCCATTTGGGACAATATGGATGACACTTGAGGGCATTATGCTAAGTGAAATCCATCAGGCAAAGAAAGACAAATATTATATTGTATCATTTATATGTAGACTCTAAAATGTTAGACTCTGGGGCATCTGCATCTGGGTGGTGCAGTTGGTGAAGCGTCTGACTCTTGATCTCGGCTCAGGTCAGAATCTCACAGTCCATGAGTTCAAGCCCTGCACTGGGCTCTGCACTGGGCTCAAGCAGAGCCTGCTTGAGATTCTGTCTCTCCTTCTCTGTGACCGTCCCCCACTTGTGCTCTCTCTCTCTCAAAATAAATAAATAAACTTAAAAATTTTAAATAAAATGTCAGACTCACAGAAACGGAGGGTATATTAATGGTTACCAGGGGTCAGGGAGTGGAGGAAATGAAGAAGGATTTATCAAAGGGTACAACTCAGTTGTTAAGAAAAAGAAGTTCCAGGGATCTAATAAATAACATAGTGTCCACACTGAACCATTCTGCACTGTATACTTGAAAGTTACTATGAGATTTTAAAATGTTCTCACCTAATAACAACAACAAAGTACTAATTATGTGAGGGAAGAACATTTTAACTAATCTTATGGTAACCATTTTGCAACATATACACATGTCAAATCATCACACTGAATCTTAAACTTGTTGTGTGCCACTTATATATCAATAAATCTGGAATAATTAAATAAGTAGGTAAACAAACAAATAGTTCTTTCCTAATCTGAGTTCATGAAGTCATTGAATTCTTTGAAATAGAATTTTGTACTTGATTGCTGGTAGTGGTCCAAATTTATTTTATTTTTCCAGTGCAAATTTAAGTGTCCAGGCTACTCACTAAAATATCTTCCCCTTCTCCACTGATAAGCCATTTTTCTGTTATATATAAAATGTTTATATATTCTTGGGTCACTTCAGAAGTAATGCTATAAGCAGGACTTCCATGCCTGCCACCAACAATAGGCTGGCTAGTCATGGAATGTCAGTACTCCAGAGCCCCTTGGTCCACAAGAACTGATTAGATGGAAGAAAAGCAGAGAAATTTTAATATAGTGATTAAGAATTGGATCTGCATTCAATAAAATTGGCCTCAAATTCTGTTTCTATCTATAACTACCTGTGTGATCTTGGACAAGTTATTTAAGTTTCTTACACTTCAATTTCCTCTTCATTGGGATGAGGGCAATAATAGTAATATTAGCTAACATTTATTGGAGTTTTGCTTTGCATCAGGTCCAGTTTGAAATTATTTATATAACATTTCAGTATATGTATCTCTGCATTACTAATAATGAAGAAAAAGCTAAACTTTTATTCTTACTAAAATTGGGAAATAGTGTATTATTGCTTCAAAACCTACCAAAAGCTAATTAATACTTTGGTACTTCTCTAATATTTCTTACCTCAGTAAATAACATCATTATATTTCTGAGTAACCCAGATATTTGGAAATTATCTTTATTACCTCCTTCTCCCTCTTCCTCCATACTTACTCCTTCACCATATCCTACTAATTTTAACTAATTTAGAAGCATCTTCCCTGTTTCTACATTGACACTCCCCTGGACCAATTTACTTTCATCTCTCACCTCTATCACACTAATCTATTCTTAATGGTTCATCCTATGTGCACTGTTTTCCTCTCCTGTAATCCCTGCCTTTGCCCCCCAAATCAGACTGATCTTTTAACAATGCAAATAGCATCATGGCAGAGATTATTTTACAGCAGCATTCTGGCCCATTCCCAATAATGAGGTGGGAGAATACACATATATTACAGAATACCATGAATGCAAATGTTAATGTTGCTAGAAAGAAGGAGAAATTCTGAAGGTAAGCTTGGTTGTGAGGAAGAGTGGTGACATTTAAATCGAGTTTAACCTCCTATTTTGCCACCAATTAGCCCTGTGACATTGGGCAATCACTAAATCCCCTCCAAGTTTCTCATCTTTAAACTGTGTGCTTAAATGAGATAATTTCTAAAACACAATATTGTCTTGAAATTATGTGATTATATTTCAAAATGATTTAAAGAGAGTAACATAACTTTGCTCCTATGACAGAACACAGGTTTGTAACTGCATTTTACACAAATGAAACATATTGTCTGAATGGCAATTTTATATGATGTTGAAAAGTCAAATGAATACACTAAAGCCAGAATCATAAGAACATCTATCAACTTAAATAAGACTAGAAATTCGAAGTTGCTTAATATTTCTTTTTAAATCAAACAGTCATTGAGCATTCACCACTCTGCTTTTACCCATTTTTTTGGTACCTTGCTGACATTTACAAGGGTCTGTTTTATTTTTTTCCTCCTCTCTTACCTTCAAAGAAATGGCGGTGACAACAACAAATGTGGGTATTTTTAGATCTGATTTAGAGGATGGTAGTCTGTTAGATATTTGCTTCTGACCCTATCTCCAATAAAATTAAATTGATGTCATTGACAAGTAGTAGTATTTGACGGATGTGTTTATCAAGATGGTGAAGAATTATTGTGGGTGGCTCATGGGAATGTAAGCAGAAGTGACAGGACAAACTGAGCCAGTGAAATCACAGCCTGAATCTCAGGACAAATGCCCTAACAGTACTTTGACCTCTTTGGGGAAATAGCAAAAGATCTATTTTTTTTTTTTAGTACATTCAAAACTTATAAGATATCTGGCAACTGAAGTTAAGATGGTGAAAATAGACTTATGAATGCTCTCTCATATTGTGGCTTTTCAGTTGAAAGAGAGTCATAATTCTGGGGCTCACTTTCTATGAAAAAACTAGGTTTTGGCTTCGATGTCTTTTAGGCTCATATTTAGTCTGCCAAATGTTTGCTTGTATGCTTTTCAACTTTCCTTAATGTAACTTTCCTTGACTCCATTTATTCAATTATTTATTTACTTAATTCTTCACCAACTACGAAGAAAATATCTTCACTAGACCATTCCTATAATTTCTTAACTTGATGGTTACAACTTGCTCTACTCCTGGCCATTTTTGTGTTTACATATTATGAGCAGTCACTACAACACATGAACCAAACCATTGGTATGCTGTTACCTGTGGTAGGCAGAATAATGCCTTCGCTCCCCCGCCAAAGATTTCCACATCCTAATCCCAGGCACCTACGATGATTTTACCTTCCATAGCAAAAGGTATTTTGCAGATACAATTAAGGCTGAAGAACTTGAAATGGGGAGATTATTCTGGATTATCTCAGTGTGCCCAATCTAATCACACAAATTCTTAAAAGCAGAAAAATTTTCTTGGCTAAGGTCAGAGAGAGAAAGGTCAAAGTGATGAGACCTTGCTAGCTTTGAAGATGGAGGCAGGGCACAAGTCAAGGAATGCAGCAGCCTCTAGCCACTGGGAAAGGCCAGGTAATAGATTTTCCTCTAGAGTTTAGAGAAAGGCATGCAGGGGCTCCTGGGTGGCTCAGTCAGTTAAGCATCTGACTTTGGCTGAGGTCATGATCTTACAGTTTATGAGTTGGAGCCCCGCATCAGGCTCTGTGCTGACAGCTCAGAGCCTGGAGCCTGCTTCAGACTCTGTGTTTCCCTCTCTCTTTGTCCCTCCCTCTCACATGCTCTCTCTCTCTCTCTCTCTCTCTCTCTCTCTCTTAAAAATAAATAAACATTAAGAAAAAAAAATAATAGAAAAAGGAATGCAGTCTTGTCTTGGTTTTAAGCCAGTGATACTCATGTCAGATTTCTAACCTACAGAGCTATAAAATTATAAATTTGCAATTTTTTAAGCCACAGAGTTTGTTGTAATTTGTCATGGCAGCAATAAGAAACTAATCAAGTATTAATTTCTCACTGAACCATTTTGTCCTTTTAATATGGTATCTATGAAGACGTCCCAAAATTGTTCCGTTCATTTGTTTATTCACTTTTTCATATAATCCTTTTTGTAAAAAAAAAATAACTGTATATAGCCAGCAATATGTTAGGTGTAGAAGCTATTTAAACAACTAAAGTATGGCCCCTCTTAAAAATCTCACATTCAAGGGGCACCTGGGTGGCTCAGTCAGTTAAGCATGGGACTTTGGCTCAGGTTATGATCTCGCAGTTCGACTTTGGCTCAGGTTATGATCTCACAGGCCATGTGTTCAAGTCCTGCGTGGGGCTCTGTGCTGACAGCTGAGAGCCTAGAGCCTAGAGCCTGGAGCCTGCTTCAGATTCTGTGTATCCCTCTGCCTCTGCCTTTCCCCGCTCGCACTCTGTCTCTCTCTCTCCCTCTCAAAAATAAATAAACATCAAAAAAATATTTAAATCTCACATTCAAGTATGTGATTAACAATAAAGCATTATCTATGTAATATATATATGCAATTGCTATTGTCATAACTCAGAAGTAATTAATTTTCCACAGGGGTGATATGATGGAAATAGCATAAAAGAAAGCTGCAAAGAAGTGAAATTTGAACTAAAATTTAAAGGTTGAGTAGGTTCCACTAGGTAGAAAACTGAGGAAAAAAATGAGTTAAATATAAATAGAATAGGATGAGCAAAAGCAAGAGATTTGTACAGCTGGATACAGTGTGCTCAAGTCAAATTTGTTGTTTGGCTCTTTAGAATGCAATTTGCTTATTAGAATGCATACTAATATGAGAAAAGTTTTGCTCACTACTGAATCCTTAGCACCTAGAACAATGCTAGCACAGTGCTGGCATTCAATAACCCCAGGTTGTTTGAGTGGATGCCTTTCTTCTTGAATGTGATTTAAAGGAAATTTATTTAAATATAAAAGTATTGGGGTGCCTGGGTGGCTCAGTCGGTTAAGCGTCCGACTTTGGCTCAGGTCATGATCTCACAGTTTGTGGGTTTGCGACCCGTGTCAGGCTCTGAGCTGTCAGCACAGAGCCTGGAACCTGCTTCAGATTCTATGTCTCCCTCTCTCTCTGCCCCTCCCCGGCTCACACTCTGTCTCTCACTCTGTCTCTCTCTAATGTTTAA
This sequence comes from Panthera uncia, assembly GCF_023721935.1. Classification (NCBI taxonomy): domain Eukaryota; kingdom Metazoa; phylum Chordata; class Mammalia; order Carnivora; family Felidae; genus Panthera; species Panthera uncia. The sequence goes on along the minus strand of NC_064809.1, from coordinate 49,782,875 downwards.
ATAAACATTAAAAAAATTTTTAAATATAAAAGTATTTTACACATATCTTAACAGATTAAAACATATACTTAGATTTGCATTCCATAGTACTTTGGAGAATTATGCAAAGTCCAGTGTGCCAAATTCGGCTAATATATGGGACATGGGAAACAAAACTTGAAAAATTAGAGAGCTCATATGCAAGTAGGTATGATATTGCAAAATATTTCGTGGACCCTAATATCACATCTTAGGATGGCAATTTTATTCCAAATTTTCTAAATAATGATATCATCTTTAAGTAACATCTAATTTTGATAGTACAAATAATACAAAATGTAATTTTTTCCAACACTGGTATCTATCATCAAGTTTAATATGCTTAAAATTTTTTGAAGCACCTGATTTTAGATAATCTAAATGTGAAAATACACTCTGCAACCACTCCAAATTTATTATAACTAGGAACAGATGTTCAGCAATATAAATTAATGAGCTCTGCTTTTTATTACACTGATTAGAGTATTTTTAAACCTTTTAATAGATAATTGATTTTTTGTAATCTTTAATTTTAGTTTATTGGAAAAATCAGTATTCGTCTACATTTTATCCTTTGTATTGTGTATTTTAAGATTTTAAAAGATCATTTATTCATTTAAATAAAAGAAAAAAATTCAAGCATCATTTCAAGTTAAAAAGAATTCGTTTCTTACAGCTCATAAGACACTTCAGATTTTACTCATTGGAGACAGAAGAAACATCCAAAGGACAGTTTTTTCTGTTATTTTCATTTCAGTTGGAGAGCAAAAAGGCAAAGGGATATAGTTTGAGGAAATCAGCAATACTCTACTTTCAAACTCTAGACTCTGTGTAAGAGGATATGGACCTTCTCATCTAAAATGGTTTTCACTGGGGGCGCCTGGGTGACTCGGTCGGTTAAGCATCCGACTTCAGCTCAGGTCATGGTGGGTTCGAGCCCCGCGTCGGGCTCTGTGCTGACAGCTCAGAGCCTGGAGCCTGCTTCAGATCCTGTGTCTCCCTCTCTCTGTGACCCTCCCCCGTTCATGCTCTGTCTCTCTCTGTCTCAAAAATAAATAAACGTTAAAAAAAAATTAAAAAAAAATAATAAAATAAAATGGTTTTCACTGAAGTTACTAGTGCAAGGTGTAGCTGGAGTTGCTGAGGTGTCTTGGATACATTGAGCTAATATGGAAATATATTTGGGGGTATAGAATAATAAACTTTATGATAAAAGAGAACTCTCCTCTTTTCTAATCAGGAGTAGTTAATTACTTCCTTCTGAATGAGTTATAAAAGAAAATAAAGGAGAAAAGAAATATGAAGATGTTTTGCACTCTCAGCAAAAATAAAGAGCCCTCTTCTTTTGTATAGAAGCAGAAGACTGAATGTAGGATGATTCTAAGGAATAGTCTTTTTTGCCCCCTTTATTCTAGTACCAATAATGTCTACAGCTGAAACCGAGGAATATGTTTGGTCTAAATGGTAAATAATTGAGTTCTTGATGCCAAAAGCCAAGTATTTGAGAACCAACTACCCAGCTGATTAAAAAAAAAAAAAAAGTATGAATTATAAATTAAAGAACAAACCTATAAATGACATTTTGTATGCTGCCTAATTTTATTATAATGAATCTATTCTTTTAAGTTATTTAGACGTATTCAGAATTGCTTTTGAATCTATGTGACAGGAATTTGACCGGACTGACATGAACAAGTAACCAATTTTATGGTAATAAAAAGTTTCTGAAATCAGTTGAAACTGCTTTCAGTACTGAAAAATCTAGACATCTTTCTGGTATTCTAACATTTTTTTTTTAACTCTGTAGCCCTATTTTTTCCAGTTTTATTGAGAAATAGTTAAAAAAAAAAGAAAGAAATAGTTGGCATACATCACTGTATAACTATAAGGTATACAGCATGATGGTTTGATTTACATATGTTGTGAAATGATTAACACAATCAGTTCAGCTAACACCCATCATCTCATATTGAGACAATAAAAAGAAAAGAAAGAAGAAAAGAAACAGAACATTCTCCTTGTGACTAGAACTCTTAGAATTTACTCTTGTAACATCTTTCCTATATATCATATAGCAGGGACAACTGTAGAAAACATATTGTATATTACATCTCTAGTGTTTATGTATCTTTTAGCTGAAAGTTTGTACCTTTAAAGAAATTTTTTTAATGTTTATTTATTTTTGAGAGGCAAAGAGACAGAGCATGAACAGGGGAGGGGCAGAGAAAAATCTGAAGCAGGCTTTAGGCTCTGAGCTGTCAGCACAGAGCCAGAGGCAGTGCTTGAACGCATGAACTTGTGACCTGAGCCGAGGTCGGTAGTTTAACCAATTGAGCCACCCCGGTGCCCCAGAAAGTTCATACCTTTTGATCACCTTCCTCCTACTCCCCATCTCTGCACCTGGTCTGCTAATATATGGTAATCCTCTATATGCTTATAATAAGACTGAAGCCCTGGGAACTACATCTGTGTTTTACATTTTGAAAAATGGGGCATGAGCAAAAGAGTAAAATATATGTCAATTGAATATCTTTTTGTCAGGATATAAAGCAGTGGAGTTTCATAGTTGCAAATTTGTCTGGGGAGGCAAGTGTCTATAATCATGTGTACTGCTATTCCCCTAAATCGGGATTCTGCTTACAAGAAAGAAAGAGAGGATAGGTATTAGATAACCAATTAGTGGGGCACCTGGGTGGCTCAGTCAGCTGAGCATCCGCCTTAGGCTCAGGTCATGATCTCACAGCTCATGAGTCCGAGCCCCACGTCGGGCTCTGTGCTGACAGCTCAGAGCCTGGAGCCTTCTTCAGAATCTGTGTCTCCCTCTCTCTCTGCCCCTCTGCCACTCGTGCCACGTCTCTGTCTCTCAAAGATAAATAAACATTAAAAATATTTTTTTTTAAAAAGATAAGCAATTAGCAACATGTCTTATTTTGCCTTTGATTTTTTTAATTATTTTTTTTTTATTTTTTAATGTTGCTCATCAAGTTATTTTAATGGTTATTATTTTTAGCAAAAATAATCAGTGGGGCCTGAATAAATAGCATAGTTAAGTCTCTGAGAAAAAAAAGACTATTCTTCATAGTTTGGACAATGGTACTATTCAATATATATCATAATGATCTGGTGTCTGTAAATCAATCTTAAAGTTTAATTTTAAGGCAATTAAAAATGGCTTACAAGCAAACTCTTCTAGGGACACCTGGGTGGCTCAGTCGGTTAAGCGTCTGACTTTGGCTCAGGACATATCTCGCCGTCCCTGAGTTCGAGCCCCACGTCGGGATCTGTGCTGACAGCTCAGAGCCTGGAGCTTGTTTCAGATTCTGCGTCTCCCTCTCTCTCTGACCCTCCCCCGTTCATGCTCTCTCTCTGTCTCAAAAATAAATAAACGTTAAAAAAAAAAAAAAGCAAACTCTTCTAATGATTAAAATGGTTGTTACTGGACAGAGAACTGGTTCTGAACTCAAGTTCAGCTGCTCACTGCTGGAAAATCGATATTTGAAAGATAAGTCACGATGGGAATGGAAAGTTCGCTTTATTCAGGAAGTGGACAACTTGGGAAGATGGTGGACTAATGTCCCAAAGACCATCTTCTCTGTCCAGGTAAAAACAGAGGGTTTTAAAGGAGAAGGCATGGGAACCTGGGGGGGGAGAGGTAGTCAGCTATCTGCAGAAGAAGTAGGTGCCCAGGCAGTTGTGGTCCTGAACAGACTTGCTGGTGTCAGCACTAGGTATTTTCAAATGTAGTCAGGCCTTATCTTTTGGGAAAGTTTGGTTCTTCACTCTTCAAGGCCCGTGGTCTGTAAATCTCAAGGAAAGGAGGCTAGTTCTGCTAGACCAAGGGACTCAAGTCAGCAAGCAAGGAGTGCAGTAAACTTGAAGCAGGTTAACCCTTAAGATTGGTTGGAGTGTTTTATAGTTATTTTATCATTCTTTTAGCCAAATACCCGAAAGAAAAATAATAGCTATGGATACTGAGAGGAAAGAGGCAAAATTTTCATTAGCGTAAATGATTGTTTGTTTAGGACTTAAGACAATCAATAGAAATATGCTAATGGAGTAATTTGGCTAAATGAAAATATCAAAATTCAGTAGTTTCTCTATAAAATGTCAAAATAATCAGAAAAAAAGTATAATGGTGAAAGCCCTTTGCAGTAAAAATTTAAACCAAGTAAAAAACTATGAAATTTAACTTTAAGAAAAATTAATGGAAACAATTAAAAGCATACACTCATATTTATTTAGAGATATAGGAGAAGTCTTGGAAAATGGAACAAGATACTTTGTTGCTCCTATGTTAGAGGAGTGGATGTTTATATAATGTTGATGCTTCCAGAATTATACCAGATATTTAATATAATTTCAACATTCATCGAATGTATTGAAAATTTATGTAAGCATGATGTTAACAGGAGCTGGGATAATTTTGAAAACAAAGATGGAAATGAATGTGGTCCCCTAGGGTATAATACTCTTATATAATGTGCTGTATAAAAACATAAATTGGTAGGTCTATAACTATAATGAATTGCCATTAAATTGGACCTAATACATAAAGCAATTTAATATGTGATAAGTAAAGCATCATGAATCAGAGGGCAATTATCTCCTCACCTATGAAGAATTATACTGAAAACTTAGGAAGTCATTGTAATGAAAATGTTAAATTTGACTTTAAAATTTTAACATCTTATGCAAAACTTATAACCAAGGTTTAAATTTAGCATCATAAAATTGTGATGTAAAAGCAAAAAGCACAGGAAAAAATTTCCAATATTCTTATTTAAGTTTTTTGATGCTGTTAGTAGATATCATTGACAAAACTTTATTAAATGTATTCTTATTATAAAATTATTTCTGAAAAATATATTTGTTTATTTTAGATATCATAGTATTTAGATACTATATATATATATAAATAGATATAAATAATATCTATTTATTTATAGGTATATTGTATCTATAAATTTTATTTAAAATTTTTTTAATCTGTATTTATTTTCGAGAGAGAGACAGAGTGTAAGCAGAGGAGGAGCAGAGAAAGAGGGAGACACAGAATCCGAAGCAGCCTCCAGGCCCCGAGCTATCAGCACAGAGGCCATCGCAGGGCTGGAACTCACAAACCGTGAGATCATGACCTGAGCCTAAGTTGGACGCTCAACCGACTGAGCCACCCAGGCGCCCCTATAAATTATATTTCAAACTTTAATATATTATTTATTACATAGGCATATTTTTGAATATTTATGTTGTTCAATTAATTTGGTTGATATGATAGGAGTTAAAAAGATATATGGAATTTGATACTTCTCTAAGTTTAAAATTGAGTAAAGAAGGTATATATGCAAATAACTAGAGATTATAAAGAGTTATATAAATGATATGATAAAATATTTGTGATAAATGAATAATCAATCATAATTATTTTAAGAATTTTTTTATTTCCCATGAGTAGCCATCATTATTTTTAGAGCATATGCTAACTTAATTTATTTAACAAAAACCCATTATAGGGGCGCCTTGGTGGCTCATTTGGTTAAAGTGTCCAACTTTTGATTTCGGCTCAGGTCATGATTTCACAGTTCATGTGTTCAAGCCCTGAATTGGGCTCCATGCTGATGGTGTGGGGCATGCTTGGAATTCTCTCTGCCCCTCTCCCACTTTGTCTCTCATTCTCTCTCTCTCAAAAAAAGATTAAAAAAAAAACTATTATACATATATTAGGTTTGAAGTTCTATGTTATATGCTATAAGATCAATGAATCCAAGTAAAAGAAAATTCACACTTAGTTCTGCAATTAATTCCCAAGTTAAGAAATTAAATAATCAAAATTAAAAGTTAAGAAAACATGCACAAAGCATAATTGGAACTCCAAATAAAGAATAAAGTTATTTTTTACAGGACAAATATGCATATAGATTAATTAATTTAATCAGGGTCCATAGTAAAATAGAATAATCAAACAAAGATTCCCTCCCCTCCTCCCCCTCCTCCAGTGTTTTCTTTTAAAAATCATTGTTGCTGATGAATTTTGTTTTCCTTCTTAATTGAAAATTAGTTGATCGTAAAGAAAGCAATTGCTTTAATTTTATAGCCTCAGATTAAATTTAATTATTTGGACACCTTAATATTCTCATTTAAATGTACTCTTATAGGTCTTTATTAATATTATTATTATATTAAAATGCTTAATAAAAGTTGATTTTCCAAAATATGTGTGTGTGTGTGTGTGTGTGTGTGTGTGTGTGTGTGTGTGTTTGTGTACTGGTTTTGGTTGCTTTGACAGTAAAAGCAAATAATCTCATGTTCAACATACCATTTATATAACTATATCTTCTTACACACACACACACACACACACACACACACACATCCACACACACACATCAAGGAAATTAGTTATTAAGGTCTTTAGTAGTTTTTAATTTATTATTTTAAAACATGCAAATGAGGGGGTGCCTGGGTGGCTCAGTTGGTTAAGCATCTGACTTCAGCTCAGGTCATGATCTCACGGTTTATGAGTTTGAGCCCCACATCAGGCTCTGTGCTGACAGCTCAGAGCCTGGAGCCTGCTTTGGATTCTGTATCTCCCTCTCTTTCTGCCCCTCCCCTGCTTGCATTCTGTCTTTCTCTCTCTCTCAAAAATAAATAAACATAAAAAGAAGAAAAATTTTAAAAATAAATAAAACATGCAAATGAGGGTATCAGAGCAGTAACTCAAATGGCATAAAACTAGACAAATCAAGGATTAGAAAATTTTTCAAATAATAAAAGGGAATTTTGACAGCACTGCATAATTCAGAAAGACAGATATTTGATAGTAGGAAGATTCCATTTAAATTCCCATTGACACCTATATATAATAATTTATCTTAAAAGCAAGGGCTCTCTTATTCACTATTATATTCTCAGGACCTAGTCATTAGTGCCTAGAAAATACTACTGCTCAATAAACATTGAAAGCAAGAAAGAAAGCAAGAAAAAGGAGAGAGGGAGAGAAAGAGAGGGAAAGAAAGAAAGAAAGAAAGAAAGAAAGAAAGAAAGAAAGAAGCAGAGAAGGAAGGAAGGGAGAAAGGAAGGAAGGCACAAGGCAGGAAGGCAGGAAGGAAGGAAGGCAGACAAAAAGGCATAACCCAGGTTAGTGTCTGAATTACAGAATGGAATCAATTGATACATTAATACATTAAATAAAATGATAACTTGTTTAACGTATTTGGAAGTTCTAAATCAACCTTCTTTAAAATGCAAGCCACCTAATATTACTTCTCTAAAGAACAGAGCCTTCACAAATGCTACAAGAAATAATCACTGAGATATAATTTCCTTTAGTTAATAAGGAGCATATAGTTAATACAGAGCATAAATTGTGTGCAGTAGGCCAAAGAAAAATATGTTAATGTGTCTGCGATTTGAGGTCCCATTTGTTATGTAGATGACCGTGCGTCCTTCTGTTGGAGCTCCTTTTTATTTTTTTCACAAAACATAAACTATTTAATTCTGATTTTTAAAGAGCAAAATAATTTACTATATTGAAACAGCCCATTCATCATATAAAGCATTTGATTCTGTCACCTCGAGTGCTTGTTAAATCACTTCCAGCTGCTACAATCAAGGGCCAGGTACTTCTAAGGTCTGGCACTTTCTGAGCTCTATTACACCTTTAAGTATGATTCTTCAATCCAATTCTAGCCTTCATAATAATCAAGTGCCCACTCCAGTTAACTTCAAGGCAACTGGGAACTTAGAATTCTCCATATGTGTCTGTATCTGATTTTCAATCAGACCTCTTCATCCAAAACCTGAAAGGTTCTGAATATCTATGAAGTAGTATAGTAACATTTTCACTTAAACCAGTGTCAAGAGCAACATCATTGAAATAAAACTTTGGCAAGGAAACTAATCTATAAAAGGGATACTTTACCAAACCAACAAGGAAGGAAGTTAGCAAAAGAACTGAGAAGCAATGTATTCTGTGATTGTACCTACATGAATCCATTGATTAAATAATTTGGCATCAAGGTGGAAATCAATGTCACTTAAATTACAAGAGGAAAGGAGGGATTCCATGTTTAAGAGTCTGTATTGAAGCAAGTTCATTTGTTCAACAAATATTTATTAAGCATCTATTAGGACTGTTGATGTATATACATGTATAAAATAAAATATAGTTCAAACATCCCATAAAAGTAACAAAACAGAACTCAGTGACCTTTAAATCTCCAGCTCATCTATTCACTTCATTCTTTTTTTTTATTTAAAAGACTTGAAATAACTTTAGAGATATGATTCACATACCATAAAATTCACCCTATTCAAGTGTACGATGTAATGTGGGTTTTTTTTTTTTTTAGCACATTGACAAGGTTGTACAACTATCAGCACTATTTAGTTTCAGAACATTTTCATCATCCTAAAAAGAAATCCTTGGTTGTTATCAATTGCTTCTCATTTCTTCCCAATCCTTCTTGCTGTAGGCAACCACTGATTTACTTTCTGTCTCTATGGATTTACCTTCTGAACATGTGATATAAATGGGGTCATCAAACTTTCATGAGCTTATTTTACTCAGCAAAATGTTTTCAAGTTTTATCTTTTATTCCTTTTTATGTCTAAATAGTATTCCATTGTATGGATATACCATATTTGGTTTTTCCACTCATTAGTTGATAGCAATTTGTGGGTTGTTTCCACTTTTGGGCTACTATAAATAATCGTCTGTGAACATTTACGTACAGGTTTTTGTGTTGTGCATATATTGTCAATTCTCTTGGATTTGCTAGCCAACTTAGTACATCTATGAAGATGACACTTTAGTTGTACCAACATTCTTCCTCACTTAAGAACTAGTTATACTTTACTAAAAATTGTTAGTTGAACATTTTTAGTGCTGTTGTTAGTTTCACAACTTCATTCAGTGTCCAATTCTGACAGTTGCTTTGTAGGTAAACTAACATTTGCTATATTTCTTTGTTCACCCCCAGATTTGGTGACATATAATTGACATATAACATTGTATACATTTAAGGTGTAAGTGTGGATCTGATATCATTTTATATTGCAAAATGAATTACCAACTGAGTGCTAGCTAATAGCTCTATCACATCACATAATCAACATTACTTTTTTGTTGTATAACATTTAAGATTTACTCTTAACTTTGAAGTATGTAATATATTATTACTATAATCACAATTCAGCACCTCAGACCTCCAGAACTTATTCATATTCTAACTAGAAGTTTGTACCATTTGGCCAACAGTTCTCCATTTTCCCCACCATCTTCCAGTCCATGGTAACTACAATTCTTCTCTCAGTTTCCGTGAGTTTGGCTTTTTTAGATTCCACATATATAGTACAGTATTTGTCTTTCTCTGTATGACTTCTCTCAGCATTATGCCCTCAAGGTCCATCCTTTTGTTGCAAGTGACAGGATTTCCTGGATTTTTTTTAATAGCTGAGTAATATTCCATTGCTCTTCTTTAACCATTAATTTGTTGAAGATCACTTAAGTTGTTTCCATATCATGGTTGATTAACTGGTATAATTTAGAAGTAAAGTCAACAGAATTCCTTATGGATGAACGTGGAGCAGGAAAGATTGAGAATAATTAAAGATGCTACAGGCATTTTGGCTTGAGCAACTACAAAGAAGGAGTTGCTATCAATTAAACAAGAATGTCTTCAGAGACATAGTGAGGGAAGAGGAAATAAAGGTCCTTTTCGTGACATGTTAAATTTGAAATGTGTCGTGAAACCTAAGATTATCAGTAAGTACAAACAGGCACGGAGTCCAAAGACAGAGGCCTGAGTCACTCCAAATTCAACAAACAAGAGTGATGAGAGGAATCAGCAAAGGAAACAAAGAAGCAACAATCAGTAGGGTAGCATGACAATTACATGGCTGCACTGTCCCAGAAACAGTATCTTTCAAGAAGCACAGAATTACAATTGATGTCAAATGCTGCTGATTGGCCAGTCATGAATTATAACACTTGACCATTGCAATAAGACTCATCAATGTCCATAAGGGATATTTTAACAAAGGGAGAGTGTAGAAACTTGATTGGAGTAGATGTAAGAAAACAAATAAGAATAATTGGAAATGGTGAACATAGTTCACTGTTCACTCTTGTGGAATTTTGTCAACAAAGTGGTGTAAAGGGAGGAAGTACCTATAGAGTATTTTTTAAAGTTACACTTTTTAATTTATAATAGTGTTACATTTATAGGACAGACAGTTTGTTTGTACCCTGTACCTAGTTTCTTATATTAATACTTTAAATTAATATTGTACAGTTGTCACTATGAGCCAATACTGATACATTATTATTAACAAGTATCTATATACTAACTAGTATATTTGTCTGCTTTGTCTGACAATCTGCTTTGTCTGAAATATCTATATACTAGATTCCTTAATTACCTTTTTTGAGTTCCAGGATTCCACTGAGGATACAATATTGTATTTAGTTATCATGTTTCCTTAGGCTTCATTTGGCTGTGACAGTTTCTCAGACTTTCTTATTTTTGATAACTTTGGTCTATCGTTTTCTTATCTTGAAATATCTTCATATGGTTTCAATATTAAAGCAATGTTGACCTTATAGGATGACGTAGAAGGTATTTCTTTTGATTCTTTTTTCTGGAAAATATGGAGAATTTGCCTAATTTTGTGGCTAGAATTCACCAATCAAATCAATTGGGTTGAATGCATACTTTATTTTTTTATTTTTATTTTGAGAGAGACAGGGGGAGAGAGAGTGAGAGAGAGAGAGAGAGAGAGAGAGAGCGAGAGCATGTGAACAGGTAAGAGGGGCAGAGGGGGAGAAAGAATCTTTAAGCAAGTTCCATTCTCAGCACAGACCCTGACGTGGGGCTTGACCTCAGGACCCTGGGATCATGACCCGAGCTGAAACCAAGAGTTCAGATATTCAACCATCTAAGCCACAAGGTGCCCCAACTATACTTTTTTTTGGAAGATTATCAATTATTGGTTAAATTTATATAATAGTTATAGAGTTATTCTTGTTGTCTATTTCTTCTCTGTGAGTTTTGAAAGCTTGTGTCTTTTAAGAATTTGGTTGTCAAATTTGTGAACATATAGTTAATATTTTTTTGATTAGCCATTGCATGGGATCAATTGTGAAAACCCATCATCTATTTCTGATAGTGGTAATTTGTGTCTTGTATCTTTTTCTTGATTAGCCTGACTAGAGGTTTATAAGTCTTATCAATATTTTATATTCAACTTTTACTTTGGTTGATATATATATATATATATATATATATATATATATATATATTTTTTTTTTGTCTTATTTCAGTTTCATTTATTTATTTCCTAATTTTTATTATTTCTTTTATTCTTGCTTTAAGATTATAGTACTCTTTTTTTCACCACTTTCTTAAAGTAGAAATTTAGGATATTGATTGTAGATTTTTCATTTTTTAAAGTAAATTTCTCTCTAAGCACTGCTTCTGCTGCATTGCTTAACTTTTGATAAATTGTATTATAATTGTAGTTTCAATTCATACATTGTTTTCTAGTTTAATTCCATTGTGTTCTAAGCATATACTTTGTATGATTTCAGTGGTGGCCTTTATGGTCAGTATATCGTCAATCTTGGTGAATGTTCTATGTGGATTGTGAAAAAAATGTATTCTGCTCTTGTTGGTTGGAGAACTTTGTAAGCGTCAATTGTCATACAATTGATTAATAATATAATTCAGGTCAGGGCACCAAGAAGGCTCAGTCAATTAAGCCTCTGATTTCAGCTCAGGTCATGATCTTGCAGTCCGTGGGTTCAAGCCCCAGTTTGGGTTCTGTGCTGACAAATGGAGCCTGGAGACTGCTCTGGATTCTGTGTCTCCCAGTCTCTCTGCCCCTCCCCTGCTCCTTCTCTGTCTCTGTCTCTGTCTCTGTCTCTGTCTATGAAAAACAAACCAGAAAAAATTTTTAAAAATACGGTTCAGGTCATCTATATTCATACTGACTTTGTATCTCTTTGATCTATCAGTTACTTACAGAGGGTTGTTGATGTCTCCAGCCCTAACAGTGGATTGGTCTATTTCTTCTTTCACTTCTATCAGTTTTTGCTTCGTGTTTTAATGCTCTCTTATTAAGGGCATGTACGTTTAGGACTGTTATGTGTTATTACACAATTAACCCCTTTATTATTATGCAATACCTTTCTCTATTCCTGTTAATTTTCCTTGTTCTGAAATCTGCTTTGTCTGAAATTATAACTACATTGCTTTTCTTTGGAGTGTTAATATTGGGTGTTTCTTTCAATCCTTTTACTTATGTCCTATAAGTCTTTACATTTAAATGCGTTTCTCATAGACAATATGGAATGCTTTTGTTTTGTTTTGTTTTGTTTTTAAATCTAGGGTGCCTCAGTGGCTCAGTCAGTTAAATGACCGACTCTTGATTTTGGGTAAGGTGGTCAGGTCATGATCTCAGTGCATGAGTTTGAGCCCCACATTGGGCTCTGTACTGACAACATGGAGCCTGCTTGCAATTTTCTCTCCTTCTCTGCCCCTCCTCACCCTCAAAATAAACAAAAAATAAAAACAAAAAATTGGGCCCCTGGGTGGCTCAGTCAGTTGAGCATCCATCTTCAGCTGAGGTCATGATCTCATGGTTGGTGAGTTCAAGCCCCACATCTGGTTCGCTGCTGTCAGTGTAGAGCCCACTTCAGATGCTCTGTTCCCCTCTTTCTGTCCCTCTCCTGTTCATACTCTCTCTCTCTCTCAAAAATGAATAAACATGAAAAAAAAATTTTAATTAAAAAAAATTAAAATTCTACTCTGACAATATATGTTTTAATTGATAAATTTAGACTTCAAATTTAAAGTGATTATTAATATACTTTTCTTAGTAGGTACTGTGTTTAACTGGTTTTTACTTGTTGCATTTGTTCTCTATTTCCCCTCTCTTTTTTATCTTATCATAATTAAAAAAAAATTAATGTTTATTTTTGAGAGAGAGAGAGAATGACACAGCGTGAGCAGGAGGGGGTCAGAGAGAGAGGGAGACACAGAATCTGAAGCAGGCTCCAGGCTCTGAGCTGTCAGCACAGAGCCCGATGAGGGCTTGAACTCACAAGCCAGGACATCATGACCTGAGTGCAAGTTGGACCCTTAACCAACTAAGCCACCGGGTGCTCCATTACCTTCTCATATTTAAATTAAGCATTTTATATGATTACATTTGATTTCTTCCTTTAGACTATCAATTGTACTTAATTTTTATAATTTTTGTAGTGCTTGCTGTATAGTGTAGTATATTTAAATAATTTAAGTATAAAATAAGTATATTTAAATAATTTAAGTCTACCTTAAATTATACTTCAAGTAACTCTATATGGTTTCATATGGAGTGTAGTTATAACCAATTCCTTCCTTCCATTCCTTATAACATTCCTGTCAATTACCTCATTTGTATATAAGTGATTATAATCACCCATTACATTATGACTATTTTTACTTTAAACAGATATCTTTTAGAACAGTTAAGAGCAGATTTAAAAAAAACCTTTTCATTTATTTATTCTCTGCAGCTCTTCCTTTGTCTAGGTAGATCCAAGTTTATTCCTATGTCATTTTTTTTTTCCTGTCTGAAGAACTCCTTTTAGCATTTTATGCAGGGCAAGTTTGCTCATGATGAATTTCTTCAATTTATGTTTATGTGAGGAAGTATTTCTCTTTCACTTTTAAATGATACTTTTGCTTGATATAGAATTCTAGGTTGACTTTTGTTTTCTTTCAAACTTTTATTGTTATTCTACTCTTTTTCGTATGGTTTCTAGCAAGAATTCCACTGTAATTATATCCTTGTTACTCTGTAAGTATTTTTTTAAATCTTATGGCTTTTTAAAAGAAATTTTTTCTATGTCTTTGGATTTCCATTGTTTAAATATAGATAGAGTTTGGGGAGCTGTTTGTTTGTTTATTTTTCATTTATCTTACTTGATGTTCTCTGAGCTGGATATGTGGTTTGGTGTCAGTCATGAATTTTAGAAAGTTCTCAAATATTATTATTTCAAATATTTCTTCTGCTCCATTCTTTCTTTCTTCTCCTTTTGGCATTTCAATTGCACATTGAAGTTGACCCCTAACTATTGGATATTCTTTTATGCTTCTGTTTTTTATTTTTATTCTTTTTTGTCTATGTATTTCACTTTTGCATGTTTTTTATTTAACTATATTCAAGCTCACTGATACTTTCCTCAGCTTTATTGGATTTATTGATGTGTTATCAAAGGCATTCTTCATTTCTGATACAGTGTTTTTGATTTTCAACATTTACTTTTTATTTTTCCTTAGAGCTTTCATCTCCCTGCTTATTTTACTCATTTATCTTGCATGTTGCCTGCTTTTTCCATTAGCTTACTTATTCATCATAGCTTTGTTAAATTGCCTGTCTGATAATTTCCATAACCGTGTCACATCTGAGTCTGGTTCTGACATGACTTCATCTTTCAGATTGCTTTGTTTTCTTTCTTCTTCTTTTTTTTTATTTTCCATATGTGTGTGTATACACACACACACACACACACACATATATATATATGCCAAACTAGACAAGTTGTACTGGGTTGTAGGAACTGTGGTAAATAAGTCTTTAGTGTGAAGGTATATACTAATCTGGCTAAGAGTTAAGTTGTATTTTATGTTTGCTATAGCTGTAGATTCAGAAACTCTAAGTGTCTATAGTATTCTTACTTTTTAATCCCTCTTTACTTTGGACTTCTCTCTGTATTCCTCTTCAGCAAGAAATACTGTGTCGTGCAGCACCTTCAGCTATAATACATCGTTAATATACTAGAGCTCCTTTGGTGTGATGGTAATGTGTGTGGGAAGGGTTATTAGTCTACAATCCTATTAAATCTGTTTCAGTGGCCTGTGTTTCAGGGCTGTGACTTTCATAACTGTTTCTGCAGTGGTGTATATATATATATATATATATATATATATATATATTTTATTTTTTTCCTCTTGTCCATTATGCTCTTATCTGGCTGCAGTGTTCTCAATCTATTTCCATGAAGCCCTGATTCGTTTGGATGGTTTTGTTTTTTGTTTTTTCCTCTCTCAAGTGAGACAGAATGGCTAAAAGTTCCTGGAGTGGGAGGAATGAACTTCTTCTGATTTAGGACAAAGCTTTAGCCTGGATGTTTTTCCCTGGATAGTAGGTTCTTTGTTAGGTAGAAAATTCTAGGTACATTTTACAATGAATGATTCTTCCTCTCCCCTGCAAAATCATGAAGGAATTTGGAGTTTGAATTCTCACTGCTTTACCATGAAAGACTGGTGGGTTTCCTTCATATAAAGCTCATGAAAATCTGGGCAACCCTAATATCAAAATCCCTAGGAATTTCTCACTCTTATGCTTGTCCACCCTTAGTCTCAAGCAATTCATCAAAATTACCATTTAAGTGTTCATTTTCAGTTTGCCCACCATTTTTCTTCTTATTAAGACAGAAGTGACAACTTCCAAGCTTTTGACATGTAGGGGTGAAATAAGGGGTCTAAAGAGTGATTTTTAAAAGTAGCAAATGTTATAACATGCTTGACACATATACAATTATGACAATATATTAGAAAAAGAAAAATTGAATATGAAGGACAGAAAATCTACCTAAGGAGGCTCCTGGGTGGCTCATTCGGTTAAGCGTCTGACTCAGGCTCAGATCATGATCTTACAGTTCGTGAGTTCGAGCCCCACATCAGGCTCTGTGCTGACAGCTCAGTGCCTGGAGCCTGCTTTAGATTCTGTGTCTCCCTCTCTCTCTGCCTCTCCTCTACTCATGCTCTGTTTCCCTCTGTCTCTCAAAAATAAGTAAAGGTTAAAAAAAATTTTAAAAAAATCTACTGAAGACAATTAAGTCCTTAAATAGGTGAGCGGGGTTAGGATCAAATTCATGAGAGAGCTTGATCTTAGATAGGAGTACAGATAATGTATTAGTTGAATTGAATCTCCCCCCAAAATATTGTAGTCCTAACCCTGAGTACCTACACGTGTGACCTTATTTAAAATTATGTCTTTGCAGATGATCAAGTTAAAATGAGGTCATTAAGGTGAGTCCCAATCCAATACTAACTGTATCTTTTTAAAAATGGAAAATTTAGGGAAAAATACACAGGGAGAATGTCATGTAAAAATGAAGGCAGAGATTGAGCTGATATATCTATTATCTAAGGAATAACAACAATTGCCAGCAAACTACTAGAAGTCGGGAGACAGGCATGGAAGCAATTTTCCCTCACAGCTCTAAGTACAAAAGGCAGATCCATCAACACTTTTTAGTAGAAGTTGATTTGACTTACAAAGTTTTTTGTCTAACTTCTAGCTCATAGGTATTGAAAATGTTATCAGCCAAAACATTTAATCCAGGAACTCTGTGAAAATTCAAAAAGACACAAGCACAACTTGTATGTATGTGGGAGTAGATGTAACTGAAGGCCTAACTGCCATATATAACAATGAGTTTATTCTTTTTTCCAATGATAAGTTTTCTATATTAATAAGATAACATCCTAGGCAGCATGGCATTACTTAGGGTAAGCTATTTTATATCCAGTCATTGAATACAAAGGAGAAACTATTTTTTTGATTACTTGATAATCCTATATAATATTTTATTTTAGAATTATCTATGCACAGCCAAAAAAATAGCTCTTTTTTCCATTCTGTTTCATCTTCCTGAATGTGCTATATTATACTTTAAAGATAACAAAAGCGGCTTATATTAAGGTGGTTGTTTAATCATTGATCTAAATGTATTTGATCTATTCTTTGTTATGTGTTAGGCTATTCTAAGTAATTTATACTTTCCCTTAAAGATAATGGAAAGCTATTGAAGGAGTTTAAGTAGGAGAATAAATTAATTAGCTAACACTATCTAAAGAATCACCCCCAAAACTTTGTAGCTTAAAACAATGACTTTATCTCAAGAATCTACAGGTCAGCAATTTGTCTAGACTAAGTGCGTGTTTTTTTGTTATTGTTCTTGGCCATGCATCTGCTATCAACTGAGAGTCAGCTTTGCTGATCTTGTTGAAGCTCCCTGACTTGTCTGGGGCCTTGATTCATCTATGCTTCACATTTGTTATCTTCTGGTAGTCTGGCCTGTGTCAGAGGCAGAGGTCTCAAAAGAAGTAGCAGAAATACACAAGCACTATTGAAACATGGATTCGAAATTGGAATGTTATCACATCTTCTATAGCCTGTTACCCAGAACAAGTCATAAGGTAGGGTAAGAGTAAAGAGGTGGGGAAATAGACTCCCTCTTGGATAGGGGAAGCTGTTATTTCAAATTGCAAAAGGTGCAAATACTGGGACAGTGAATAAAAATGAAGAAATTTTTACTAGCAATATACCACAGAGAATGATATGATAAGACTCACATTTTAGATAAAATGTCTTGGGGATGTCTGCATGGCTCAGTCAGTTGAGCATCCAACTCTTGATTTCAGCTCAGGTCATGATTCTAGGGTCATGGGGATTGAGCTCCCTGTTGGGCTCCCCACTAGGGTGGAGCTTGCTTAAGATTCTCTCTCTCTCTCTCTCTCTCTCTCTCTCTGACCCTCTTCCTTGCTCCCATGCTGTCTTTTTCTTTCTAAAAAAAAAAAAAAGAAAAGAAGAAATTCCTGCTTCAGTGAGAAGAGCAGATGGGAAGAAAGCAAGATATTATCTATTATCTCAACTACAAATGTATTTAAGGACTTAATATTTTCTTTAAAATACATTTATCATATGGAAAGAGTGATATTTTTATGTGTTTTGTATGTGTATGTGTGTGTCTGTGTGTGGTAGTTGTTGAATTAAAAATAAAAGTATTCTCAGAAAATATCAGCAAGCCAAATTCAACAGCACATTTAAAAATACATATACCGTGACCAAATTGGATTTACTCTTGGAATAAGAGGATGGTTCAACATATGAAAACCAATCAATAGAGTATACTTCACTAACAGAATAAAGGACAAAAACCACATGATAATCTTGACTGATGCAGAAAAAGCACTTTACAAAATTTAATATTCTTTCATGATAAAAACACTCAACAAACTAGGAGTGGAAAGAAAACATTCCCACAAAATAGGGGCTATTTGTGATTAACTCACAGTTAACATCTTACTCAGTGAAGAAAACCTGAAATCTTTTCCTCTAAGATCAGAAATAAGACAGAAATACCTGGTTTTTCCTCTTTTATTCAGCATAGTATAGAAAATTCTAGCCAGAGAAATTAGGCAAGAAAAAGAAATAAAATGCACCCAAAATGGAAAGGAAGTACAATTATATCTATTTGCAAATGATTATCATCTTTATGTAGAAAATCTTAAAGTTACATACACACTCCAAAAACAAACAAACAAATAAACAAAAACACTGTTAGAACTAATAAATGAATTCAGCAAAGTTGCTGGATACAAAATCATAAAACACCCCTAACAAAGGAGATAAAACAATCATATACTTGAAAGTAGAAAGCTTAGTTGAAAAAAATTAAACAGCATACAAATAAATGGAACAACACCCATGTTCACCTTAATATTAAGGTATCGTATTATCAAAAAAAAAATCTACAGGGGTTCCTAGGTGACTCAGGTGGTTGAGTGTCTGACTTCTGCTCAGGTCATGATTTGTGAGTTTGAGCCCCACATCGGGCTCGCTGCTGTCAGCACAGAGCCCACTTTGAATCCTCTATGCGATATTGGTATAAACACAGACATATAGATAAACATAACATAATAGAGTGCCAGAATGAAGCCTTGCAAATGATCAAATGATTTTCAACAAGGTTGCCAAGACCATTCAATGGGTAAAAGATAATGTTTTTGGGAAATTATATTGGGATTATATTATATCCACATGCAAAAAAATAAAGTTGGGATCTTCCCTTACACCATATACAAAATTTAGTTCAAAACAGATCAAAGGCATACATGTCAGAGCTATAAAACTCTTAAAAGAAAACATAGGGGAAAATTTCAACATTGTATTCAGCAATGATTTCTTGGAAATGACACCAAAACACAAAGGAAAAAAAAACACAGATAAGACTACATCAAAATTTAAAACTTTTTTTCATCAAAGGATGCTACCAACAGAGTGAAAAATCACTTAATGGAATGGGGAAACATATTTGCAAATCATATAGTGCAAAGAATTAGATTCAGAACAACAAAATAATTCCTACAACTCAAATAACAGCAAAAATATGATTTAAAAATGGACAAAGCACTTGAATCAATATTTTTCAAAAAAAGACATACAAATAACCAGTAAACACATGAAAAAATGTTCAACACCATTAATCATTAGGGGAATGCTGGTCAATATTATAATGAGATACCATTCACACCCACTAGTGTGACTATTTAAAAAAAAGCATATAGAAAATAACAAGTGTTGGCAAGAATGTAGAGAAATTGGAAGCCTTGTGCACTGCTGGTGGGACCATAAAATAATATAGCTTCTGTGGAAAATAGTATTACAACAGAATTCAGAAAATTAAAGTGAAAGTGAAATTACCATATGTTCCAGCAATTTCACTTATTTCTATATATCCAAAAGAATTGAGAGCAGAAACTCAACTATGGCACACCCATATTCATAGCAACATTACTCACAAGAGCCAGAAATTGGAAACCACCTAGTGTTCACTGACAGATGAATAGACAAATAAAATGTAGTATATACATATAATGGGATATTATCCAACCACAAAAAAAGAAGGTAATTCTGACACATACTACCTCTTGGATAAACCCTGAAGACATTCGTTAAGTGAAAGAAGCCAGTTACACAATGACAAATACAAAATGACAAAGTATGATTCCACTTATATTTAGGATCTAGAGTAGTCAGCTTCATCGACAGAAAGTAGAATGGTGTTTACCAGGAGAAGGGGGAGGAGCTATGGGGAGTTAGTGTTTAATGGGTACAGGGTTTTAGTTAGAGAAGATGAAAAGGTTCTGGTGAGGGGTGGTGGTGATGGTTGCACAACAATGTGAGTGTACCTAACGCCACTGAACTGCACACTTTAAAAAGGTTAAAATGGTAAATTTTACATTGTGTGTATTTAACCGCAAAAAAAAAAAAGGAAAAGTAAAAAAAAATACATATTTTTACAAAATAGAAAGTTTTGCTGATATCATTCTTAGGGAAGTCTTTAATGATCTATGAGCAAGCATGTATTAGGTCTTAGAAAGAGCCTTGAGATAAATTCTAAATATATTCTCACTTCTACCTACTGGGTCTGATCTGGAAAGTGAATCACTTTTTATTTTTTTCACTCCATTGTTACCTTTCTTGGCATTATGACCTAGTTTATCCCCTGAAATATGAGTGAAAGTTGCATGTGTTTCTTTTGTGCAGAAGAAAGAAGGGTGATCATGTAGCTCTGATAACACTTTTTCCTGCTACAATGAGACCATCATGTCCCAGCTAGCTACTACTAGAGTTTCGGTCCCACTATGCAGAGAATGTGAAGCAGAGCTGTGGCTGACTTGAAATGGATGTAATCTGGACATGAAACGTGTCTGAAAGGCACTAAGATTGCAGGACCATTTGCTACTGCAGCATAGCTGAGATTTCACTGACCAATGAAGCTTAAGATAATGAATTAATTTTAGGTACCTGGTATATTGTTTTTGTTCACTTTTTCTTTTTTACGATTTTATCATTTGTGTTGGAAACTGGATTTTTTTTTCATGTCTCGATGTACCAAAATTCATGTTCCTGGGTCGTAGCCAGACACATGAAGTGACTGGCTCTCTCTGAATTTTTTTTTTTCCGATTCTGAGGCCATTTGATAGACCTAACTTGTGTTCAGTGTGTATAGCTGGTATAACCCAGTACAATTGATTGAGTGTGATGTTGCCATTTAACACAAACATGGCTGCCAGGTGTACATCTCTGTTCATAAGAAGTGGCAATATTTTTAGACGGGATGGGCATCCAAATATTGCCCACTGCACCCCACATATGCTGTTTGTAAAAAGAAGAGACACAACATCGGAAAACACAAGAGTCTAAACATGCCTGTAGAAATTAATCACATATGCCCAACTAAGCAAAGGAATCCAAAGACCTTAAATATATTACATTCATACTTGTTTAGAATTTAGAATTTAGAATTTAAATGTGGTTTAAGATAACCAACCTCAACCTCTTATGAACTGCATGTGGCAAACAAAAACACATCGAATCAAGGTGCCTAGAGTTTCTTCCCACCAAGTAACACAATCAACAGTATTTCATTGTTTAATTTTGTCCCCCTATGACTATGGTTTGAGTGAGATGTTTTAGGAAGATAAATATGAAGAGATTAATTTACAGGCTTTTTTTGGGGCACAGCCTTAGTAAACTTCTTTTAGATACTACCTATTTGACTTGAAATGGCTATATAACTAACTTTCACAACTTAATAAAGTAAAGGAAAATGTATTTTTATAGAGATATCTGTATTCTTTGATTTTTTTAAAAAGGTGTGGAGATTATAATACAAGTGGCATAAGATTGAAGTCTTAATTCCTTCAATTGTTAAAAACTCTAATGCCCAATTCTTCTTGACAGCTTACCACTATTTTAAAAACGACCATTTAAAGGTTTATAGGTCTTATTTACTTCAACTTGCTGTTGAAAATCTGGCATACCATTAGACTTCTACTTTTTAGATAATATTATTTCACGTATAAATAATCACGAGTGCTGTCCATTAGTACTTCTGTGATGATAGAGATATTCTTTATCTTCAATACCCAAGCCACTAGCCACCTGTAGCTATTAAACATTTGAAATATGGCTACTCTGACTGACAAACTGAATTTTAATTAAAAAAATAATTTAAACAGTTACATGCAATTAGATGACCTAAATCTAAATCTCAATAACTTGGAAAATACATTGGATTGATTCATGTTTTTATTTCTGATATGATCCAATTCAGTGGTCTAAAGGACACACTGGTCTTAGAGGAGGAAAAAAGAAATTACGAATAAATATTTTAAGCCTATACTATAAGATTGATTTTAATAAGGAGGACTATAGAAAAATTATTTGTTTTAGAATATGGAAATGAGAATTTTCTTAAAGCTTTACCCATATAGGTATAATAGAATTATAAAAAACAAAGATTATAGTGATAAAATGTTATTATAAAAATGTAAATGCCACAGGGTTTTATTTAGTAAAATTAAAGAAATCACAGTGCAAAATAACATTATAAAAAATATGCCAGATACATCTAAGTGAGTTAGAAAAGTAATTTTTTAGATCAATATTAGGATTTATTTCTCTCTATATAAAATAGAGATTGAACTACCTCTCTCATATAACCAGCTTGTCATTCTTAGGATCAGAATAAAACTTACATTTTTTTGATGCTGCATTGTTTATTTCATATATTTAGTTTCTGTAACTAAATTAGTAATGACAGAATAAAATTATATTCTAAGACATAGCATGTGTGTTATTATTTACATTGACGTAAAAATCCAGTTTTCATAGGATTTGTACTCTATGAAAATTTTCCTCAGGAAACACTTGAGAATAGGATTTGAAAAGATAGGAATATTTGATAAATATATATTAGAATCATGAGTATTTGGGAAGAAATACGTTACTACTCTAAAGATAACTGAAGAAATAGTATCCTGGGTCCTGTATTCTGGCAAATAAGTACATTGCAGAAACTCCTTTCAGAAGCCATAAATATCAAGTAATTTTAAATGATCATTATTAAAGATTCATATAAAATTAATGCATACTGAATTTATAAGTAATAATGGAGAAATTA
This sequence comes from Panthera uncia, assembly GCF_023721935.1. NCBI lineage: Eukaryota > Metazoa > Chordata > Mammalia > Carnivora > Felidae > Panthera > Panthera uncia. The sequence continues at coordinate 49,760,050 of NC_064809.1, read as the reverse complement.
ACAATTTCAAAGGTAAGCAGTTTCTAACATATTTTAATTTTTGTTAAATGAATAAAATATAATTTTTTTTCAGATGACCTTATTTTTGTGGCTATCTTCTCTTGCACAAAATGTTGCCTTCATTCTTTGAAGCCATTTTCTTAAATTATACTGCAAAGGTGGTTCATACAGTAAAATGTCAAAAATACAGACTTCAGAATTTACAAGTTTGGATCACTTTCCTTAGAAGGCCAAAAGATGGTGCTGCTGTGTAGCTGAGTTATCATTCCTCAATAATCAATTGCCTTCTGCAGTTTCAATTCAACTGCTAAAATGGCGGAAATACATCTGTCATCAGAACAAGTAAAACAGGTCTGAAAATGCAGTGAAACGAATCAGGTAACAAATTAACTTAGAGTGATACCCAATGATAATTGGACTTAGTGAAAACTGACAGTTGCTGAGTGGCAAAGACATTGGTAGTCTCTTTCTGCGTTAAATGTGGAAATTTCTGAGAATTCAAGTTAAAGACTCCTTGTAGAGAAGTCATAGTTTAAAGGAGAGGCAGGGAGAAAGAGAGAGAGAGAGAGAGAGAGAGAGAGAGACTTTAAAGAAATTGTCATCTTATGAGGACAACCTAATGGGTCAAGTATTAATGTTTTCATTTTAATAATTTAGTAACTTATAATATCAGAGTAAACCTCAAAATTATTTTTTCTTCAAAACTATTAAAGTTTTGTTATAATTAACATTAAACTATAATGCTTTTCCTTATAGTCACTACATTACATAGAGCTAGACATTTCCCATTTTAATTCTTTAATTTTAATTTTATGCTTTATCACATTAACATGTGCACAGACTTTTTTTTAAAAAAGGTTTATTTATTTTGAGGGAGAGAGAGACTTCACGCATGAGCAGAGGAGGAACAGAGAGAGAGAGAAAGAGAATCTCAAGCAGGCTTTGTGCTGTTAGCACAGAGCCCCACATAGGGCTCGAACAAATGAACCTTGAGATCATGACCTGTGCCAAAATCAAGAGCTGGACGCTTAAGCGACTGAGCCACGCAGGTGCCCCTATGCACATACTTTTAAAAGTTAAACAGTTTTATAAAGTTTATAATAGAAATTAAAAAAAAAAAAAAACTTCTTTACATCTCGACAATGCCAAATGTCTGCTCCTCGGAAGATAGCTTTTACAGATTTTATTCCTGTATTTTGTTAGTATCCCACATTTTTAAATGACCTAATTATTTTATTTTTTTATTGATTTTCCTGTGTTAGACCTATCCATTGACTTCCTACTGCCAGTCTGCTATTTGCCTTCTTTCGTGCACATGTCTTTCTCTGTTTTCCCAGTATAGGTGTATCTGTAGGTTTTTTTGTTAAATACATAACATTGTATTATGAAAATGTGAACATTATTCACAGTTGAGCGATGAAGTGTACTATGATTACATTTAACTTCTGTGCAACTTTGTGTTTTTTAGATTATATAGTCTATTATGTTTTTCTTACTGAGTACCTATCACTGTAGGCAGTTTATAATTTATCCCCAAACCCCACTGAAGTGTTAATTTCCTCTCCACACATTTAAACACATTATCTGTATAGCTAATATAGTATTAGTTATTTTCACCATGCTGTATATTAAATATCCAGTACTTATTCATCTTACATAACTGAAACTTTGTGCCCTTTTTTTTTGGAGGTCATTGAGAGGATATGAACACCGGCTGACCCTCAAGCACAACATGGGCAATCAAAGACTCCTTACTTCCTTATCCTTGGAATGTGTGTTCCTCTTGCCTTCCATGCACTAGAAGCTTCCCTAAAGATGTAACTTTGAGACAGTTATGTGTTGTTGAGAAGTGTGTCTGGACGATATAAGTGACTGCATCCAGTTGAGACATTTATAGAAACTTTTAAGATTCTGGTGGGCAGATGTAGAGATCTATAGAGATCTACTTGTCTTGCAGCTTCTCAAATCAAGCCTCCTAAGTCACCTTGCCAGTTAAACCTGGAACCTACTAATCTGGACTGGCCTGCCTTTCTTCAGTCTCTCCATGTACAGAAGACCAAATAAACGGGCCTTGGGAAAGAGGCATCCATGGTGGAAATTCTGCATTGGCCACCATCATCTCTGTGGGGAGAAGTTCCTGTAGATCAGAAGCTTGTGGACTGCTAGCTGCTTTAAAGTACTTGCTTGAGAAATTGCACAGAGACCAACATGGCAGAGAAGGAAAGCAAATGGCTGCCACAGTGAACTGGTTTCTACTGTAGACACTTCAGCGGGTCACTGATGTCTAAGAAGAGGCTGAAACTCAGGTTAGAAAGATGGAAGAGCTGAGGTCAAAGAAGAATGTATGGATGTCTGCTTTTCTACTGGCTTCTGGGAGACAGACAAGGTGGGGGAGTGGGATAAACAGTTGGAGATATTAGTGTGCTCTTTTGCAGAGCTAAGAAGGTGCAGGCTGTCACAGATAAAGATCTGAGCATGTGTGACACAGCCTGGTAGGATGCTAAGAGGTGGAATCCCTGGGAGGGTGAGCATACTGAAGAGGAGGTGTTGTGGTGATTGACAGTGAAGCGATGAAACGCCTCCTGCCATCTGACCCCAAACAAAGGAAAGCAAAAGCAAAGCAACCTCAGCCAGCAGGACAGCTCCAATTCAGGAAACGTTCACTATGAGAGAATATACTCCCACTGAGCTTGTTGACATAGCTGCCAAGTTCTAGCAAAAGGCCAGCAAGTATCCAGGCATGGTTAGTGCAGCTAAGGAAATATGGGTGGAAGGGAAGGGAGAGACAGTGGCATTTTTCTGACCAGGTATGAGGCAAAGAAAATGAGCAATATCACACACACTCAGTCCTCCAGTAGTGCCTACATGCTGCTTGCTTGGAGGTTCAAGGTACTCATTCCTTCATACACTGGATTATTCTAGCCCACAGGGAGGATTGGCCCAATGAGGGAGACTTCCTTCAGCATGTGGGACCCTGGAAATCTACACAGGAGGTAACACAAATTCTTCGGGAGTTGGGAATAAGATAGGTCATACACACTCCTGTGTTTGAAGGACCTAATTGGGCTACATTCACTGCAGGAATAAGAACTAAGATTCTCCAGTCCACTCCAGCATCCAGTATAGGATGCTGATATCCATGCTGAACCCTGTCATGGAACAAGACATATGTGATGTTGGGCAACCCATTGCTGATCTGGGGGAGACTGACAAATCTCAGGAATGAGTATGGGCTATGAAAAAGTCCCAAGAAAGAGAGGGAGCTGGAAAAAGCCAAAAGGCTATCCTAGTTGGCTATAAAGTATCTGGCTAAAGTAACCTGAAAACAAATGTGGTTTGGCCTGATTGCTGCAGGGATTCCACTACAATAGATAGACTGGCAACACTGTGCTGGTGGGTCTGTGGAAGTCTTAAAACCAGAACAATGGTTCAGACTTGGGCCATCTGCTCCTATCTTACCTGACACCCCACCTGCTCCAGAGGCCTCAGAAATACAGTGCTATTAGGGATGAGTGCAGGATGGCTTGAGTATAGGATGCAGGCCAAGACTGCCACCAGGTGAGGGCTGTTGGAGGTGATCAGAGTCCTCACATCAAGCTCACTGTTCACTGGTCCTCCAGAAATAAACAAAGATGACTGCTCTGGTTGACACTGGACCTGGATAACAACGGGCTGCTGAGGATTGAATAAAGTCGTGCTTGAACAATCACAGTGAAACCGTATATTCCACCCATTCACATAGCTGTGTCCAATATTGCCACCATCTTAGATACCTTGGCCAGAGTCCTAAGAGCATACTATGCTGGAATGGACTTATCAAATGCCTTTTTCAGAAAATGCCTGACCACTGAGTCACAAGATCACTTTTCCTTCACGTGGGAGGGACAACAATGGACCTTTCAAGGGGTTGCCCAAGGTTACTTGCACAGCCCTACCGTATGTCATGGGATGACAGCCAAGATCTGTCCCTGTTTTCCTTCCCCACATCAGTACAATGGACTGTGAGTTTTTAGGAGTCATTTAGTCAGGTAAGACATGTGTTGTCCCAGAAAGCTGTAATGGATCAGGTGCAAACCTATTCAACCCCTATGAATGAGAAAGAGGTACAAGCCTTTTCAGGGATTTTGAGTTTTGGTGTATTTTTATTCTTTCCATCCCTTATACTGGCTGGTAAAAAAAAAAAAAAAATGGGTGGGGGTGGCATGTGTGGAACTGGAAATCAGAACAGCAAGCACTTTTGAGAAGGTGAAAATACTAGTGAGGCAGATAAAATCTCTGGCCATCTCCCAAGAAGGGCTTGTGTTAGATGTGTCTGTGACTCCAGAAGGTGTGGATTGGGCACTGTGACAGAGACAACAAGAAGAGTGTCCTTAAGATTTTGATTCCAGCTCTGGAAGGGGGCAGAAAGCCCTTGTACTCCCTTAGAACAGCAGGTCCTGCTAGTGTACATGTCGCTCCTCCAGGTAAAGCCTTTCACAGAGGAACAGCACATTGTGGTCAGAACGGCCCTGCTTATCAAAGGGTGAGTTGAGAACATGTTCCATGTTCTGCCATGGCTCAAACTCCCACAATGCCTAAGTGACATGCCTGTCTGCTGCAGAGGAGCACCTTTCATCTAGAAATATGGGAGCTACTAGGCCCTATAGAATATGTGGATTCCCAAATGTTCCCACTCCTATTCCTGCAGCAGCAGAGAGGGAGCAGGGGAAATTCCTACTGATGCCTGATATACATACAGATCAGTCTAGTCTGGGCAATCTGTCCACAGGGTCTGTAGTTGCTATTCAACTCGGCACTGACACCATGTGGATGGAAACAGGAATAAACTGCATCAACCAGGGGACTGATTGATGTCAGTCCACCAGTTTGGCTGGTGATTACTCATGAGCCCTGGCTATTAACCATTTGCACTGACAGTTCGACTGTTCTAAAGGGATTGACCCTATGGCTTGGACAATGGGAAGTCAAGGGTTGATAATCATAAATAAGCCCACAACCAGGCGTATGTTAGGGATGAAGATGTGTGGAAAGACATTTGGGTTCATCTATAAACTACTGAGGCAGTTTTCACCATCTTCCACATCCCAGCTCATAAGGCACTAACACCCCCCTAGCAATCAGGAATGTCCTAGTTTGTGTACTAGGAATGTCCTAGTTTGTGTACAAGCCCTAGCAACTGACCCTTTGGTAGATAAGCAGATTGGGTACATAAAAAGAATGGCTCCCATAGAGCCTGGGTGGGATGGTATATTGCATAGGCTGCTGCATTGTCCTTGAAGTACAATGCTGTTACAGTGCAGTAGTAGCATGTCTTGCATGTTCTAAATGAGGCCCAAGGGAACTGCCAAAGGAGTCTGGGGCCATCCACTGGAGCCCAACCTGTGAGGGAAGCTAATATTGATTTGACAATGTTCTTCTTCTAATGTGTGATGCTATAGATTCCCTCCAAATACTGTTATAACTTCCTCTCACAAATTTTCTTACATTGTGTTTTCATTTTTATTCAAGAGTTACGTATATCACTTTCAATTATTTATTTGGTCTGCATGCTATTTAGAAATGTGTTATTTATTATTTAGATTGCAATTATTTTGGGGGTGTTTCTAGATATCTTTCAGCTGTTGACTTCTTATTTAATTTCACGATTAGAGAATGTACAGTTGAGAGAATATACAGTGCATATTTGAAACTATTGAAATGTATTGATATTTTATGGCCCAGAATATGGTCTTTCTTGGCAAATAGTCTATGTGTAATTGAAAATAATATTTCCTACTTCTGTTGGTTGGGGCACCTCATAAAGGATAGTAGATAAATTGGGTGGTAGTGATATCTAAATCTCTATCCTTACTGACTTTCTGTCTACGTATTCTATCAATTATTGGTAGAAGGATGTTAAACTCTCTGGTTGTAACTGTGGAGTTGTCTATTTCCCCTTCTGGTTCTCTTGAGTTTTTGCTTCATTTTGATCTCTGTTATTAGGTGCATAAATGACTAGGATTTTTATGCTTTCTTAAATTGACCTCAATCATTATGAAATGACACTATTTAACCCTGGCAAAATTATGTGCTCTAAAATATACTCATCTGATAATAATATGCCCTCTCCACCCTTTGTTTGATTAGCATTAGCATAGTATATCTTTCACCTTCTTTTATTTCTAATTTACTCATATTTTTATATTTTAAATTTATTTCTCATAAAGAACATACAGTCCAGTATCGCTTTTTAAGAAACCCAATCTGATAATTTTTGCTTCTTGATTCCTGTGTTTATTCTGTTTACATTTAGTGTTATGCATGCTATTGGATTTGTATCTATCATCTTGCCTTTATTTTTAATATACCCCATCTCTTTATTTCTTTTTTTTCTATCTTTTGTATTAATAGAAAGATTATTAGTATACCATTTTATTTTTTGTTGTTGGCTTATTTGCTATAATTTTTGTTTTATTGTTGATTGTAGTATGCATATTTAACAATCACAATATATATTCAATAATACTGTACCACTTCAGGTACAGTTCAAGAACCATAAGTATTTTTCCAGTACTCCTCTGATTGCTTTATTTTCAACTGAACTATTCCTTGACCTAAGTAATAGCATTTCTGGTGTTCAACTCAGGGATAAAATTCATTCTTGGCTTTCTTTGACTGCTAACTCAATTACTTTGAGCTACTTTGGACTTTATTTGTCTAAGATTTTGTCACTCATACCTCCTGTCCCATTCCTTTTGTTCTTTAGTTATTATGTACTTTTAAGTATTTTCTAACAGTACTTAATGGGGCTTTAAAGGGGAAATGGTACATGCATCATTAATCAATGATGTTTAATCAACAGGAACCACCATTTCATTTTAATGATATGTTTATATTCAGACATACTACCTTGTAGGAAGACAATTTTATAGCCTATATATTGCCTGAGTGTAATGCTTACACTTCCTCTATTTTTCCTTACTCAGCGCATTTCCATTACCAGCCTCTCTATAAGCTCTAATGTGTTTTCAGACTGAAAACCAAATTTCATTACCAAATCCTTAGTATTTGCCTTATAGTTTCTCTTTCACCGAAACTTGTTTTTCCCTGGACCTTGTTCACTTCCCAAGCAAGCATTTCAAGTGAATGCAGCTCTTTTTTCACATATTCCTGTTACTGGTAGAGGCAGAAGTCAAGTTTTTGTCTTCTCTACTGAAGTCCATATTATTTGGTTATCCCACCTTTTTCCAATACTCAATTTTATAGTTCATCAACATCTAGATTACTCTCATGTTATAAGTAATTCAGATCCTGACTCACAGTTTTCCTCTTTAGTCATTCATTATTGGTAATGACAAAGAATCACATTGGTATTAGAGTCAGACTCATTAGGATTGATTTCTAGCTGTGATATTTACCTAAAAGATATTGTGATAGATTATTTGCACTAACTCCAATTAATGTTTTTTATTCAAATATTCTTGGCAAAGAGACTTTTCAGCTCCTTCCATTAAGAGTGAATTCTACTTTCCCGCCTCTTATATCGTTAGTGGATTTTTGACTTGTGTTTGAGGGATATGGGGAATATGAGAGTTTACCAATTTCTAAGATAGGCTCATGGGATGTCTTCCTCAGAACTCGACTTCTGCCATGATAACAAAGCCAGCAAAGGAGATAGACTATAAAGACAGAGACGAATCATCTCAGCTGAGGTCATCTTTGACGAGCCAGTCCCAAGTCTACTTAGCCAGCTGGTCACAAATATGTAGGTGAGCCCAGCCAAAACCTACCAAGCTTGGATCAAATCAGCAGGACTGCCTACATGATCCTCAGAATTATTGTGCATTATTATGGGACAATTGTTTCTATTTGTAGGCTCTTGAAGTATGATATGAGCTACCCAAAGTGCATGGTTCAATTGTTGTCATTTGGTAGGTATTTAATAAATGTACTTATCATCCTAGATATTATTATTCACAAAAACTGTAATACCAACGTTTATACTTCTTTTAATACCTTGGACAAATTGCCTTCAATGCTTCATAACTTCAACAATTTCAATCCTTTTTTTCTTCTTCAATTTTCAAAGCAGCTCTATATCATATTATCTCACTAGTTAAAAAATTCCACCTATAAAACTCAAGATAGAAAATCAAACTTCTAACTACAATCTTCTTTCATTACATTGTTGAATGCCATGAAGTCAATAACTATGATAGACTTTGATAATTTTAAGTTTAATATTGAGTAGAGCTCAATAAGACAGACAAAAATATTGTAAATAAAAAAAACCAAGAGACTAGAAGAAAGTTGTCAGCTTTGTTGGGTCTGCATTAAATGACCAAATACATTTTTCATCAGAATTGATTTTTAATGACCATTTCTCCACAAAGATTCTGATGCTAACCTTATTATAACTAGATAAGCTTAAAACGGCAAGACTCCAAGTACTAATATTAACTACCAAACCAAATATACACAGACCAAATAACTGTGAAGATCACCAAGAAAAAAAAAAAAGTGGAGTACTAAAATGACCCTTGAACATAGGTCGATTTAGGAAACACTCATGAGTTTTGTACAATAAAATAGAAACTCCCTGGAGAACTCTTCAAATCAACTCCACATCTCTGGAAATTTAGTAGCCTTGATCTTTTCTGAGTTTACGAACCCACTTTAGGTCAAGAGAAATTACATCTGAAGAAGACTGTGTCAATTTCTAACTTAGGCTTAGGAAATCCTGCTTAGTTCTATGTTCTTTTTCTCTCACAATTGTTAACTTCAGTGTACTGTTGAGTGAATAAAACCTTGAAGTGAATAATTACTGATTTATCCTGTATCCTTCATGATATCTAATAGTAGAAAACATCATTTGTTTGTCTCATGTTCTTTTACTCTCTTTTATTTCTTTATTCTCATTACAATTTTCAGATGTTCAACAATTCCCACTTGTTTAGCCATCGACTCAAACCCCCCCCCCCCACTTTTATTTTTGGCTTCAGTTGCCACATTGGGCAGTTATTTGACATCACTTGACTTTTTACCTCTTACTATTTTTGGCCAGTTACTTCAAATCCCCCAAATTGTCTTCCTGCTATCCTGTCTTTCCTTCCTCTAGAGAAGCCTTCTTTCAACTCTGATAACCCCAAATTTATCATATCATCATTTTCTTGTATTTCTCTACCAAAATTATTATAAAAGTTTTGTATTTTATGATTTCATTTTCTCAAGTCCAACTTATTTTGTTAATGGCTTCAATCTGCCTTTCACCACCATCTTGTTACTGAAATAGTTATGGTCTGCCTCTATCTCTCTTGCTTTTGCACTGATTATTTTCACCTCTCCTTAACTGAGATATGTACATAATCATGCCATTGTTTTGTTCTCCCTTTGAGTTTGTTTTCTTTTTTTCTATTTACCACTTTCCCTTTTAAATGTTTTTCTTCCTTGGATTTCTCAGGTGGTCAAAATTTCAATTCACCTTGTAATGCCTTAAGGACCTGGGATTCTGTGCATCTTCATTTATGAATTTATTCACTTAACAATAATCTTTTTGAGGTGCTTGTGTGGCTCACTTGGTTAAGCATCCAATTCTACGTTTTGGCTCAGGTCATGATCTCACGGTCCTCAAATCAGTTCCCATATCCTGCTCTGTCCTGGGCTTGGAGCCTGCTTGAGATTCTCTCTCCTTCTCCCTCTGCTCCTCCCCGACTTGCATGCATGGGTGGGAGTTCTCTCACTCTCTAAAAATAAAAATAATAATAATAATAAAAAAACCAATAATCTCTTGAATAATTGCTATCTGTCACACACTATTGCAGACTGGAGATATATAATTATGAAAAGGAAATAAAAAGTCCCAGATTTCTTTCAGCTATGTCTCATGTATGATACAAACAACAAAACAATGTCAAAACTGTGTACTAAGGGTGAAAATAGGGATTTTCAGAGGATCAGCCATGGGCTTTTATGGAGTAAACACATAATCCATACTGGAGGGTTGGAAGTGATCAGAGGAAAGTGTTTCATTCAAGGCATTGGCATCACATAAAACCAGTCAGATGGCTAAAATTAAGGAGAATTAGGGATGTGACTGCTTGCAGAGATAAAGATTTTAGAGGCACCCAGAGACCAACAACAGAAAAAAGACCATTACCACCCACAGCGCTGAAAAACACAGGGAGAAATAGTGTTACTGGAGTCCAGGGGAGCTGGAGCCTGAAGAAAGGTCAACCTTATCTGGGTTGAAGCTGCAGTGCTGGAAGAGAAAATACCCAGAATTCTCCATTCCCCTAACCTTCAAATCCCTATCCTTCAATCTGTCGTTAATGTCTGCTATTTGCCAAATTTAACTAACAGCAAACTAGTAGGGAGCCCCTGGTGTCAACCACCAGGAGTACTGAACAGAGAAGAAAATTCAAGGGTTAGGATGGGGGAAGGTGGCATATTACCAATATAGACTACTTCTCTTGTCAATAATATTTATTCTTACCATTTACTCAAATGAAGAAATTCTCATTTAGAGGAAGCATAAACTGCCACTTTATTCTTATCTAGAATCTAAATGATAACACTACTATCATTATTCTTCACACTAGTTAGCATGAAAGAAGCAAATTTTATATATATGTATATATACATATATTGTATAATTTCTGTAATCCTGACTCTTTCTAGTCATGAAACCAAAAATAAAAATTATAACTTTTTATTTTACCATCATCTATTTTATATTCTCTTTTTCCTCTATGAGCTGGTAAGATAGCCCTATATTGGCTTACCTAATTGACTAATTCAACAGAAACTGGGTCTTAAATCATTCTGCTTTTATTTTCATGTCCTTCATAGTATGAAATAAAAATTCTAGAATCTTAACTGCATTTATAGGAAGACACTATTACGTCCAGGCTTCAAACAATCAACCAAGCAAACTCTTAGAGCATTCCAAGTGCTTTAGCTAACATATGAAGTTGCAAAACTCAGATAAATATACCAACAATGGAAGATCTGTTACTATGTGATATCAGGTTTTGCTTTCTTTGACCTAATAACTGTAGAGTCCATTTGAATCCATATTTCTCTTGGTAAGATCTTGCAGGTACTTGCAGGTACATTGATATGTACTTTATTTCCCCATAGAAAAGACCTTTCAGTTCTCCTTATGTGTGACATGCTGGTATTTAACTCTGGAAGCAATGAGAAGTGTTGAGATTGTGTCTTTTGGAAAAGAGGTATTATCTCTGCATAATATTCCTGCTACAGTTGAAGTTATTGAAAGGCATTTAAACAAAGAAAGGCTTTTTTGGGTTCAAATTCAGTGTATGAACTGGACCACTGCATGCCCAAATTCTCAATTCTCAAGGATCCACTTCTCCCTATTATTTTCTTAAGTATAGCATGAGAAGAAACTTGATGCATTGATGTATTTTATTGGAATAAAAATTGTGCAACCCAAACAATCAGTTTTTGAGTCAGGTGTTTAGCCTGTTAGTCTTATGCTTACAGGAGAAAAGATAACTTTTAAAAAGGGACTCATAAAAACATTCAAGTTCTCTTCTCTAGCCTTGAATTAGGTATATTTATTTTTTACACTTTTCAGCATTCTCTGATGTCACTGGCCTCTTCTATATTCTTTATATGTGTCACTGTCACTATTACAATGAATTACAAGGACCACATAATCACCCAAGTTCTTGTGCTATATTGGCGACCTATCCTAAACTACTACCAATGGTAATCTGGATAACTGTGATGCAATGTATTCCACATACGAGTACCTAATTTTTTCCCTCACTAAGAGGTCATGTTTTCATCAAATATATGAGCAATCCAGATGCATAACCTAATGTTAGTGGTCAGATATTGGTTACCTTTCCAGAACTGAAAGGGCAAAGGGTAGGGTATAGTCTTATTGGAGCCACAGAATTGGGGCCATCTGATGGAAATTGTTGTTACAGAGAGACACAACTACTGTCTGAAAGTGGTGTCGAATATGGGGCTCCTGGCTAACTCAGTCAGTTCAGCATTGGTCTATTGATTTTGGCTCCGGTCATAATCTCACAGTTTCGTGAGTTCGAGCCCCACTTAGAGCTCTATGCTAACCCTGCAGAGCCTGATTGGGACTCTCTCTTTCTCTCTCTCTCTTTCTCTGCCCTTCCCTGCTTACATTCTCTTTGTCTCTCTCAAAATAAATAAATTTAAAAATAATTTTAAAAAAAGTGGTGTCAAAGAAAGGTGGTAAAGAGAACTACTTTGATGTCTCTTTACTTCTGCCCACTGATTTGTTGGTTCCTCCCATTTGAGGTAGAGTACAACTAGAAGCCAGATCATAAAAGATTCTAGTGATTCAGTCATGAAGTCAGCCTCCTGGCATGGTGAAAATCAGAAATTGTTAGAGAGTAGTTTGGAGATGTGGAAACAAACAGAATAGTCCATTTACGAAGTAACAGTTACACCAATGCATAAAATCCAGAGCATTTTTAACACATTCTCGTGTTAAAGAATATGATATCTGGAAAAATGTTGAAGGGAATGTTTTATGCATACACACACACACACACACACACGATCATGTCCAAAATCTGGGTACTGAGATGTTGTATTTTTCTGAAATTAAAATAAGATTGGTATGGCTGAGATGTGAAGTGGGAGGTGGTGAAAGGGCAGGTGCAGCAGACTCTTAGATAATGCCACATTTTCTAAACCAAGTTGAGAAATTTAGATTTTTTTTCCAGGAGCAATAGAAAGACACTCAATGGTTTTAAGCAGGGATATGGTAAGGTAATTTTCCTTTAAGAAAGGGCATAGATTGGAAGAATAAATTCAAGATGTATTAGAAAAAAAAATATCAGTGTTTTAGTTGATAAATAATGGGATCCAGAGTAAGAGCAACCATTGGAATGGAGATGACACATGGAGAGATATTTAGAAAGTATAAACAGCAGGACTTGATAATAGGTGTGTGTGTGTGTGTGTGTGTGAGAGAGAGAGAGAGAGAGATAGAGAGAGAGAGAGAGAGAGAAACAGTAATAAGTAAAGATGCCTATAACCGAAATGTATGCATTTTACAAGGCTCTATCCTTGGAACACTCTCCTCTTTCCTACAATACCTTCCTTGTCAAACTTATTTGTAATTACAGATGCCTCTATTATGCCAATGTCATTTCCAGCCTGTATCTCCAACTAAAATGTGTGTGTGTGTGTGTGTGTGTGTGGTTTTTTTTTTTTTTTTGAGAGAGAGAGACAGAGAGAGAGAGAGAGAGAGAGAGCACAAGCAGGTAAGGGGCAGAGAGAGACAGAATCCTAAGCAGGCCTTGTGCCTGCCAGTGCAGAGCCCAATGCGGGGCTCAAACTCACAAACTGTGAGATCATGGCCTAGGCTGAGATCAAGAGTTGGATGCTTAACTGACTGAGCCACTCAGGTGCCCCTCCAACTAAAATCTTCTTAATTTTTTTTTTGAAATCCAGCCTCAGAGTAGCAGTTGCAAGGTAGTTCTACCTAGATCACACTGATTTCTGAAACTGAACACGTTCTAACAAAGATCATTTGTCTTTCATTATACTTCAACCCATTTTTCTGATTTCCTGTTATTATTTTAATGGTGCCATCATTCTCCAAATTTCTCATCCTTGAAACCTTGGAATCATCTTTCATTTACACCTCTTTCTTGGTTCATCATCATATGCAATCAAACAAGTCTTGTTGAATTGAACTTTTTGTAACTCTTGCGCTCATCCCTTCTTTCCTCTGCACATGCTGACTTCGTCTCTACTATACTTTTAAGCCACCATTTCTTTCCAAATGCCCAACTGTGATATCCTCCTAGCTAGTTTGATTAGATTTTCATTCCAATACATTAGGTAAAATTAGTATCTCTAACATAATATTGAGTATGTCATTTCCTATATGCAATATTATCAAAATCACTCTTTAGAAACTAGTTTAAATCAATATTTGACATCATTCCATTCATTACATTTTGTTTTCTTATTTTCATTCACATTGGTTAAAAATTTCTTTAGAAATCATAAAATTTGTCCTTTAACTGCAGTAAGTGTTTGGTCTTAATTCAATTGCTAACCATGTCCAATCCTTTATGTTAAAAATGTCTAGTTGGTTGTGAATATGAAAACAATTATCTATAGTCAGAAATACAGATTTTCTAAATAATGTGTTCTGACATCTACATATATCTGTCATAACAGCTATGGATATTAAGCCATCTGGACCATACAGTTAGTTAAATTGGTAAAACTACTTTAAAAGATTGATTCTGTACTGCCTCTTCAGACAGAATTTTTCTCAGTGCTTCTTAACAGTAATAGCTTCTTTATGATAACATTATTATAAACAAGAAGGAATTAATCATAATTGCTTAGTGAGAAAATATTTGACTTCCTGGAAATGAGATTTTTATATCTGTAAATGGGGACCATAGCACTTGCCCTACATACTTGACAGAATTGTTTTGAGGGCCAAAAGGCACTTTAAAATACAAATATAATATTCTAGAGAGAGAGATAGGGATCCTATATCTGTGCTTCAAAATCTCAAACACATATAAGGATGAGAAAACTGCTTGTTTTAGTTTAAGGACTACCATTAAACATGAATCCTTTCTGAAATTACTAACTGGGATATCGGGCATGTTTAAGTAAGACTTAAACTCACCAAGTAATTTCTTTTTATTTATTTTTAATTTTTTTATGTTTATTTTTGAGAAAGAGAGAGACAGAACCCAAGTGGGGGAGGGTCAGAGAGAGAGAGGGAGACACAGGATCCGAAGTAGGCTCCAGGCTCTGAGCTCTCAGCCCAGAGACTGACACGGGGCTTGAACTCATGAACCAGGAGATCACGACCTGAGTTGAAGTCAGACACTTAACTGACTGAGCCACCCAGGCACACCACTAAGTCAATTTCTATATTTGAAAAGTTAGGTTAAAATCTAATACTCATCTGTCAAGTCACTGTACTGTGCTTGGTGAGTAAAATTCTCATTAAGTCTTAGTTTATTCAATTCTCCTTGTTCTAGACAAAATAGGCCAAAACATATGAAATAAATTCCAAGTGTAGTAAAGTTCAGTCATTAGAATCATAATTTGTATCCATTAGTTATATCTTTCTGTCATTTTGAAAAAAATCACAAAAGTGTTCCAGCTTCAGTTTCTAACAAATTTTCTAGCCACATTAGGTTAAAATACTAAACAAATAAAGATCAGCTTAAAGTTGTTATCATTGGAATTACAGGAAAATAAAATCAAAGGAAGTAATAGAAACCATTTCAAAACATGGGGGAAGAGGTTGGCATTCTTGTTTTTAAAGTTTATTATTTTATTTAAAAAATGTTTACTTGTTTATTATTTAGAGAGAGAGAGAGCAGTGACGCCCAGAGAGAGAGACAGAGAGAGACAGAGAGAGAGACAGAGAGAGAGACAGAAAGTCCAAAGCAGGATTTGCACACTGTCAGCACAACCCCTATGTGGGGCTCAAACTCCCAATCCATGAGATCATGACCTAAGCCATGACCTGAGCCAAAGTCAGGTGATTTACCAACTGAGCCACCCAACTGTCCTGAGGTTACCATTCTTCAAACTAAATTCTTCATATCCGCAGGGCTCAGGGATGCACCAGAAGGCAGAGGTGGAGGGAAGGTTACAACAGACTCTGACACCTCCCCTAAGTAGATACAGAGGGTTTTCCCAAAATCTTTTGAGAAAAGTTTCTGTTGTCACATGTTCCCCTCCCTGCCACTTCCCACGGTAAGTCCCCCAAGGAAAATGTTTGAACAATTCCATTATAGAGGAAGGCATTTCTTCTCTGCAATGGATGTTACTCTGCTACCCCACACTGAAATGTTGTTTCACATGATGGTGATGTTATGTCATTAAGAAAACTACACTATGTTCACATAATTCTCTGTCAGAATGCAACTGAGTTTTAGTGATAGGCTGAACAACTGAATGTTTCAGTTCCCAAAACCTATTAACGTTACCTTACATGGTTAAACAGATTTTGCATATGTGATTACATCAAGAACTTGAGAAAGGAAATTACCCTGGATTATTTGTGCAGGTCCAATGTAATCACAAGGGTCCTTACAAGAGGGACACAGGAAAATCTGAGTCAGAGGAGAAGGAGATGTGTCCGTAGAAGCAGAGAGGAGTGTGATGTATTTTGAGCATGGGAAAAGGTGCCACAAGCCAAGGAATGCAGGTGGCTTTGCCTACTAGAAGCTGGAAAGGGCCAGGTAATGGATTCTCTAGAAGGAACCAGCCCGGCTGGCACCTTGACCTTAGTCCAGTGAAACAAATTTTAGGATTATGATTTTCAGAACTATAAGAGAACAAATGTGTGTTATTTAGCCCACTAAATGTTTGGCAATTTGTTATAGTGACTAGAGGAAACTAATATAAGTAATACATTTGTATCTGTGGCTGTGATAGAAATATGTATGTGATGATTATAGCTTCATTTGACAGTGTTTTCTATGCGAGTTCCTATGAAGTTTCTCTAAGTCATTCACACATTCATTTATAAACTTAATGCATGCCAAATATTAGCTGCTGTTTTAGGTTTTGCAGATTATGTGTGTGTGTGTGTGTGTGTGTGTGTGTGTGTGTGTATATATTTCTACAGTGCCAGATCTTAAGGGTCCAGGAGGAGTTTGGTTGAAGGGATGGGATAGATATTAAAGAGGTAATTATGATAAAGAGTTAAATCTTTGTTGGTATTGTGATTTATAATAAAAAGTGTATATTTGGTCTTCATCCTCAGTTCCTCACACTCGACTTCTAAAATCCTAGTAAATTTCTAAGTGATAAGAGAACCAGGAGCATTTTTTTATTCTAATGAAGTGACTGTGTGTAAACTCCTGGATGGCTCCTAGATGAGGGCTGGTCTCTGGTAAGACGAAGCCATGATTAGAAACTTTGGAATTGTCAGCTCCGCCCTTCTTTTGAGAAGGTGGAATGGCTAAAAATGGAGTTTTAATAATAATAATCAATCATGCCTATGTGATGAAGGTTACATAAAAATATCAATATGTATAGGGTTGGAGGAGCTTTGAGGGTGATGAACACATTCATGTATCAGGAGGGTGATGTACCCCAAAAACTTATGGACAGAAACTCCCAAGCTCAGGACCCTCTCTGACCTTGCCCTGCCTATCTCTGCGCCTGGCTCTTTATCTATATCCTTTATCATACCATTTAATAAACTGGTAAACATAAGTAAGTGTTTCTCTGAGTTCTTTGAGCTGCTGTGGCAAATTAGTCAAACCCAAGCAGGAGGTTGTGGGAACCTCAGATTTATAGCCAGTTGGTCTGAGGCACAAATTACAATCTGTGGCACCTGAAATGGGGTGGGAGCAATCTTAGGAGACTAAGTCCTTAACCTGTGGGATCTGATGCTATCTCCAGGTACACAGCGTCAGAATAGAGTTAAATGGTAGAACAGCCAGTTGATATCACAGAAGATTGGTGTGGGGAAACAACAACAGCAACAACAACATACAGCTGGTGTCAGAAGTATTGTGAATGTGGCGATAGCGTAACAATAAAAGAGAAATATGTAGAAGAAATACTTAGGGTGTTCTAACACAATCCTATAAAATAGGTATGCATAAAGGAACATTGTGAGAACCTTAAGGGAGAACCTAACCCTATCTGGGAAAGGCTAGAAAGACTTCATGAATGAGATGATGCTTGGGTTAAGTCATACAGAAACAGAGGGAACTTTCCAGAGATATTAAGCCTGAATAGGATATTTTAAGGAAAAAAAAATACAAAATATGGCAACATGGAAATTTTTAGCCTACCAAAAAAATTGGAATCTGGAGATTGGAGAGTAATTCCAAAGAGGATCATTAAATACATTAAAATTAGGCTGATGAATGTATGCAATGGAAAACAACTGTTAAAAAACAAAATGCAACTCAGTAAACTTTAAAGATCTTATTGGCTTTATTCAATGACTCATGAATTGGCAGCATCTGATCTACCAGATAGAAGCTCCAAGAAACTGTATACAATGAGATACTTTTATAGGTAGAGGGAGTAAAGACAAGGAAGTTATACTAGCAAAAAGTAGATTGGTTGTGACAAGGTCACCTTCCTTCAGGTGACTGCAGTTTCTCTCAGGCAGATTATCTTATTTGTCCTGACCAGATGATTCCTGATTGACCAGTTGAAGATTCCATTTCTGGGAGAGGCTGAAACTGTCATTAATTTTTGGTTTGATGATGTAGGTCTTAACATAAGTGACTCCATTTGGGGACTCTTATCTTGTTTTTACCACTCACTTACTATCTTTCACAAATAATTTAAAGATAAGGAAATCATACCTGTCAGGTTATAAATGAAGGTGGGTGGTATGGCTAATTTGCTTTATGACGAATGAAAACACGATTTAAAGAAATATGCATTGTTTACACGATGAGCACCGATGTTCCTTCTAGCTATATGCTTGTATGATTCTGTTAAGTCTAAGTGAAGTGTATTCTAACTTCCTAAACTCACAGAAATAAAACCTTTGAATACATCACAGGAAAAAGAATTTATGCTTGATAGGAAGGTTGAGTTTTCTTTTTAAAGAACCTATTATTTGTGTGTGTGTGTGTGCGTGTGTGTGTGTGTGTGTGTGTGTGTGTGTGTATAAGCATGGCATAAAGAAAAAAAGAAAATTTTCAAATATTTGTGTGTTACCATGTATACAAATATCTGGGCAGTTGAAAAGATTTATTGTTGTTCGTTTATTTGTTTGTTTTACATTGCTTTTCATTAGAATGTTCAAGGATTGTGCAGCTGTAGTCAAGGTCTTTATTTATTTCGTCCTATTCAGGATAACCTCTTTCTTTGGCAATAGTAATCTCACAATCCTCACATCTTCTCTACCACTCTTTTAGTGAAGTGTGAATGTCTATTGTTTGCCACTGCTGTTACTCCTCTGATGTGAAGGCCACCTGTCATTGAAAAGAGTTACCATGCTCCAGTGAGGCAGATATGATGTTTTTAAATATATTCTAAGATTTATTTAATAGGTTTGACCTTTCCAGAAATTGTCCTTATCCATCATTATAGTACATGATCAATCATTTCATACTTCATCATCTATAGAACAAGCATTAACAATAGGAGAAAGAGTTTATATTCTATTTTTCTCTAGAGATTTATATCAAAAACAGTTTGGACAGCTCTGCTAATTAAGGACAGGAAACTCAAAAATGTAGACCAATATGACTACTCTTAAAAGGGTCAGGGTCTTAACTGAACTTTCTCTGAATCTATATTTTACTATAGATTTCAAGATCATACAAAGTGGGTCCAGTGATTGTTCTGTGGCTGATTCCTATGTGATTGGTCTATTTGAATAAAGTATGCCTTGAATTCCGAGTTCCTTATTTATTTCTCCAATATCTTGGTTAGTTTAAAATTAAGGTAGTATTTATTATTTTTCAAATATATAAAATAAACAGTACAGGAATGGTTAATGAATCCCCTGTATACTATGACTAGGTGCTACCAAAAATTTAACTGTTTCAAGGTTGGCTTTATTATTATTATTTTTTTTTTTTACTATCACTGCAGTCTCATTCCAAGCAATGGAGAGATGTTGGAGAGGGTTTACTCACTGAATCTGCATTTAAGATGAGTAATTTGAAATACATAACTTATAACTTGGGTACTTTGCCCAAATTAATTTTTCATAAATTAAATTTTAATTTTTAAAGAAAAAAGAAGATTCCAATATCCTTAAAACTATAGGAATACTTCCTGAGCAAGATCTGGTCTCATCTTTCCAATATAATCTTAACAATGTCTATTGGGATAAAAGTAATTTTTTCTAGCAGCTAGTGTATGGTAACTAAATACTAGTTGGATTAATAAAGGTCAGAAGAAATTCTAAGGTATTTTATTATAGTCTCTTTCATTCTGATTTTAAATGATTGGAAGAGCAGTAGATGTAGAACACAAGTGACAGTTCTGTTTTTAAAATTAAAAAAGAAAACATACAAAAAACCAAAAGCAAACCCACATCTTTAATATTCTGTATCATAAAATCAAATTTAGCAAGTGTAAAAACTGGAGGAAACACGTATGCAGAGGAAGAGACAGCTTGTATCAATTCCATCTGAACTATTGAAGAAATACACAAAGATACCATTTTCCAATCATATTAAAAATAATATAAAGGGTCAGCCATGTAGGTCATCAAAATTCAAGTTTAAGGATAGAAGCAATTTGTAATAAATGATAAGCATGACCTACATTTGATCATAAAGTAGATGGCTCAAAAACAGAGCCAATCCCTCTTCTGAGCTTCTGGTAAAAAATCTCTAGAGTTTTTTTTCCCAACTTACCATGTTTTATATAATGAAATTTCATAAGGTAATAGCAATATTTATGACGCTTCTTTCAGTCTATTTATGTAGACTAAATATTCATTCTGTATCTTCATTTGTATAAATCAATAGGCTAAAGATTTTTAATATCCAGTAAAGACAACAATGATTTCCATGTACTGTGGTTACTTTGATTGATATCTAGATTATCTCTGTAGTATGCTGAAATATTTGAGGAAAAGTCAAAGCAATACAGCAATAACCAGAACAAAATCCTACTCATCCAGGTATTTTCCCTACCTGACAACAAATATTTGAAAACATCTGGATGACTAGATCTTTCACTTTTCATATAGATGTGAAATTGAAGCTATAGTTAGACATATTAATCTGTCTTTAATTGAATTAATTCTGTAATACATTCACCAGATAGCGATACGTCCTAAATTATCTTACAAGTTATTTCTTTTTACAGAAAGTCATTGTCTTTGGTCCAGACTGATTTGTTTGCTAAGCTTTTGACATTTTCTCTGATTTTAAAAATACTCAATTGGAAAATGATCTCCCTCTATCTCCACATTCATCTCCATACAAGCTAAATGTGAGAATTCAGCTTTATTCAAAAAACCCACAGCAAACTCAGAGAAGTAATAAAGAACAAAGACAAAGAATGTGATTGATGCTAAACTGATGTAACAGCTGTGAAGTGCAGGGTGCCCCATAGAGAAACATTTGAAATCATATCGATCATAAGTTTTTCCTTCTATATTTGTTTATACGAAAACAAAAGTCCTCATTTAAGTAGTTTTTCCATTAGCATTCCATTAAACTTGTATACTGTTAATTAAGAATGTTAGTTCTTGATATACTGCATATTCTAGTTTGCGAACATTTTGTATATTTCAATTTTAGACAGGGACTACTATTCTATTTTTTAGACAAGTAAGTTAGAACTTGGAGAAGATCAAATATCTAACTTGAGATCCAGTACCTAGATTGTCACTATCCTAAATTTGAACCCAGTTTTTCCTTTGCCTAGGCCTTTACTCTTTGTACCATGTTTACTTGCCATGCAAAATAGCAAATATTAGATCATTTTAAAGAGAATATTAATTTACTGGGGCACCTGGGTGGCTCAGTCTATTAAGCCTCCGACTTGGGCTCAGGTCATGATCTCACTTCAGTTGGTGAATTGGAGCCCTGCATCAGGCTCTGGGCTGAAGGCACTGAGCCTGCTTCAGATTCTGTGTCTCCTTTTCTCTGCCCTTCCCCTGCTTCCACCCTCTCTCTCTCTCAAAAATAAATAAATAAGCATTTAAAAAAAAAGAGAATGTTAGCTTACAAAGAGGTATCAAATGTTAATTAAAATGATCATATGATTTAAAATTTGACAATAAATTTCATATTAAAAAATAATAATAAAATAAAAATTAAAACATGCATCCAGTGAACAAATATTTTAAATTGTAACTGGATGTGAATATAAAAGACCAAAAAAAAAAATAGATGTGACCCCAGTTGCCTCACTAAGTGTACACATTTGTCTTCTTGTAAAATCAGCTACTAAAATATAAACACCACATAAGTATGATAAATAACTGTAAATTTGTGATTCTTAAGCAAGGCTTATATCATCAAGAAAAAATAGAAATAATCTTAATTTGCTGAAATTAAAACTTCTTTGGATGTTATTTTTATTTAATCAGTTTTAAATCCCCAAGTGAAGACTTCAAAATAAAATCAAATGTAGTTTGAAAGCTTGTAGTTTGTACAAGTAGTTTGGAAAACTTAATACTGATCATAAATGAATCAAAATATTTTCCACCTATTTTATGGATTCAAATTAGCCTAGTCTTAATATTACTTCAGTCATGAACGATGACTTTATGCCTGGCAACCAGGAAAATGTTTCAGCTTAATACAGCTTAATATCTACCTACATGCTGAGATCAGTAGGTAAGCATGCCTAGGAGTAGTTGAGAAGTTTCACATCTCCCCCAGACTGGCACAAATCAGAAGTCCCAGAGGGACAAAAGTCTGGAGAACAAAAGCTTAATGTAGATCGGAAAGAATAAACAAATTTTAGGTTAAATTAAGAGTACGAGAATCAGGTTGTAAAAGATAAGGCATCAACAACCCAAACAATCGAAGCAAACCAGAGAGAAGAAAAAGATCAATTTGAATAAATATGAAATGAATTTTAATTGACTCATAACAGGTGATAGAAAAATAAAAAGTATTGCTACTTTTAGGTCAATCTTAAAAACTGGATTTTCCTTTATAACTTTAGTATTGGTTGGTAGGTGGTATTTGAACATCAAACAATCATATGCATCAATGACTCCAGTGTGACATGTTGATGGTTTTGGTTGTGTCTTACTGTAAGCTCTCAGAATGATCATTTCGAACCCTGATCACAAGGGCTAATTATATCTTGACTTGTTGAATCTTAATATCCTTCTGTTGCTAGGTAAGAACAGTTTTTGTCATTAATATTCCTCTTCTCCACAGACTTTTAGTGGATGACTAACAAAGCTTCTGTAATTTAAACTCACTTTTAATTTTTTAATAATGAGCTTGATTTCTGTCATCAATACTTTTAGTTTGTTTTAATTAAAAATTTTTGAAGAATCAGACAAGACTGATTACCATAGTGAGCATATTTACCACAGCTGGACCTCTTCTAAGATGGCGCAACAGTGATTTGGGACAGTTCAAAACAACAAATGAGAGATAAACCTCAACTTTAAAAGAATCATTCACATATTCTGGAAGCATCATTGGAATGTTTTCTCAAATGTGAAGCAGAAGAAAGCCAATAATTTTGAGTCCATAATACTCAAATAAAAACTTTCCATGTGAGATGCCCTTTGAGATAATAGGAAGAATAGAAGATTGAGAGTTGGGAAGACATTGACTCAAATTCCAGCCCCATTAACTAGGGTGCATTATCTAATTTCTCTGATTCTCAGATATGTGATTTTGATAATCTTTCCCTTGCAGCAATATTGAAAAGATCAATTTATATCATTTAGTTAAAACTTTGAGCACAATGCTTAGCATAAAACTTTTAGCACATAGTACCTACTGTGCCAAGTAATAGAAAATGTAAGTGTATTTGAGGCTGAATTAAAAAAAAAAAAATGATTCCTGAAACAGTATATAGACTCAAATCTGTAAAAATTGCATTCTCAATTCAGATATCCATACCAACTCAATTTAAAATACGTAAAGACATTCCTCAAGATAGAAAAATATAATTTCTGTATACGATACAAAATTTAAAATAAACTTAGAGATAATATTCCAGGGACAAATATAGTACTTTATTTATTGTTCCAAAAATTCAAATATTTTATTAAAATACATTTGAAAATAGCATAAAAGCACTTATACTGTACTTATACTTTTTATATTTTAAATCAGAATTTTCAAAACTGTTTTTGCACAAATAGCTCAGTTACACCCACAAATCACTGAATCTATTTAGCATCTTTTGAAGAGGTGTAATTTTTTGAAAAATGTGACATTTGTTTTTGTGCCAGTGCATTTGTCAACATTAGTGTAATTAGCTCAAGTTTCATCAACTAGCTGGTGCAATCTGTTCAGAATGCAACTTTGAATTTTGAATAGTCTTATAGACTCCAGTTTGAGCTGAAGCCTATGGGATTTAATTTTAGTTTTTATACTTGAAAAAAGGAGAGAGTACCTCTTAATAGAGTCAGAATGATTTTTCAAAATTCAGATTATATAGTATAGGAAGGATCATCAGGATTTTTGAAGTATCAATAGAAACTTTAGGAAAGTATCAAAAATAATCTCCTTGAAATTCCCATTTATCCACAAAAAGTAATTAGTTTTCTGCATAGCAAATAACTACACAATGCACGATCAATGCATTTATTTTATATGTAAGAAAGTTCAGTGTGACTTGAATCAAAAGGAACAAAGATGCTAACAATTATTATTTCTTATTGATAGGAATTTGTCTCCACCATGAGGCAGCAAAAGAAAAAGCTTAGAAAATGTTAATTATTTTATCAAGATACATTTTTTTTAAGATGGATAAAAGTGTGTTTCTACCTATTCACATTCTTGGTACAGATGTTCTTATATTAGTAAGGGGAATTTTAGGAAGTATGAGAGAAATGCTTTTTTTTTCTATGCCAGTATAAAATATGCTTAGAGCAAAAATCATATTTGAGAAACAAAGAATAGAAGGCAGTATCTCTGAAAATGAATAATTTATGCTACCACAATATTCAGTCTAACAAATAGATGGTCTTTTAAGTTCAATGATTAAATCTAAATTTCTATTTACAGAAATAGAAGGTTGAAAATACTCATTTTTCTGCTGAATAACCCAGATTAAAGAATTAGATTTTAAAGAAATCAAATACATATTCAACACATTACAGTCAACTTCCCTGTAAAGATACACATACACCTTCCCTTCCCCCAAACACACACATATACTATGGTCCCTGTTTTCAAAGAGCTTATGCTCAAGTTGGTTAGAAAGATATATGGAAGGAAAAAAAAAAAAACTATTTTATTGGCAAGTGAGGTCCAAATAATACCGCATAAAGTACAGCATCATCTTAGAAGAGATGGCTTTTGAAGAATAGGCCAGTTTTTTTAATTGGTTGAAATGCATGTTTGCTTAAGAATTCTGGGTGAAAGATATCATGGAAAGTGTATATGTGAGAAATATAAGAAGTTAAATTCTGTAAGTGGAACATACTTTTGAGAGCAAGTTAGAGAAAGGTCTTAGATGTATTCATTAAATAAACTTTGAAGGCTTGTTAATTGTAGTCTTTATGCTTATTTTAAGCAGTTGTGATGATTGGCACAGACTTAGCCTTTGAAATACTTAAAATAGCAAGACTTTGAGAGAATGTAAATGTCCACAACCATGTTTATAAGAAAAAAATATTTTAAGAAAGGAGAAAAATATAAAAATAGTTGTAGTGTGGTTCTTAAGGTGGTGAAGACATCTTTGATGTGGGAGATCATGATGGAGATGGCATTGGGACAACCTTGAAAGCTAGGTAGAATTTAGATATGGAGGGATCAGATGGTGGTGACACATTACTCTCACAGGTGACACATTAGTCTCACTCCTGTTGGAGTTCCAATAACCTATGTTATTTCCTTAGCCTTCAATACAAGTGTGAGGAAAAAGGGACTTAGAACTGACTCTAACAACACAGGTTTGAACTGCACGAGTCCACTTGCACATGGATTTGTTTCAATAAACACAATACTATAAATGTACTCTCTCCTTATGATTTTATTAATAACATTTTCTTTTTTCTGGCTTATTTTATTGTAAGAATACAACATATAATACATAAAACATAAAAAATATGTTAATTGATTGTATGTGTTATCAGTAAGGCTTCCTAGTCAACAGAAAGCTATTAGTTTGGGGAAAGTCAAAAGTTATACATGGATTTTTGACTGCATTGGTAATCAGTACCCTTAATCCCAATGCTTTTCAAGTGTCAGCTGTATTAAATATTAGAGACAATAAATTATAAAGAAATCATTGAAGACTATATCATAAAAGTGATGATTATTGAGTAAAAGTAGTGAGAGTATATATCCTTTCATTCCAGATATTAGAGCAAAAGCAGTCATTCACCATTTACTATGTTGTTAACTTTGGCTTTTTTGTTTTTAATATTTATTTATTTTGGAGACAGCACAAGTGGGGGAGAGGCAAAGAGAGGGGGAAAGATGATCCTAAGTGGGCTCTGCGCTGACAAGTTGACAGCAGCGAGCCCAATGGCAGGTACCACGAGATCATGGAACCTTGAACTCAGGAACCACGAGATCATGACGAGCTGAAGGCGGGTGCTCAATCGACTGAGCCACAAGCTCAGGGCAACCTAGCTTGGGCCAGGTGCCCCAAGCTACAGGTTTACAGATATGGACTTTATTAGGTTGAAAGTTCCCTTCTAGTGCAGATTTGCTAAGGATTCTTATCAATAAATGCTGAGAGTTTAGCTAAGCTTCTCTGTGGAATTACTGCTTCTGCATCCATTTTGTATGGCCAGGTGGCCCGTGGGAGCCTTGAACTAACATTAACTCCCTCCTGCAAGCACATGCCCTAGATAACATCCTGCAGAGTCACACGTAAAGGTAAGTTTCTAATACCCTTGTGATCAACAGTCTTCACCCCTTAGGACCTTACCTTTGTGTGCCCCTTAGACAAGACCCCATTGAGTTAACCAAATCCCCACTCTTTTTTGGTTTGGATTGTCTAATTCAGCTTTAGCTGTGGAACCCCACAGCACTCCACCCATGGACCCTGATAAAGGCATGTGTCCCAAGTCCTGCCTCTCTCTCTGCCTGCCCTGCAACTTCTCTCTGTGTGGCCCCTTGGGGAGTGCCATGTATTTCCTTCAGGACTTGTGAGTCATAAACTTCTGTTTCAATTTCTCTTGCGGTCTTTTTTTGAACCTCAACTCTCCATCTGGCACCCTATGTTCCACTTAACAAATGTTAATTTAACAAAGTTATAACAAGAACTGAAATTGTATTTTGTAAAATGCTTTTCTGCATCTGTTGGAATAATCATGTGTTCCCTTCTCCTTAAGATGGATTATATTGATTTATTTTTGAATATTCAATCAGCCTTACATTCCTGGGATAAACTCCACTTGGTCATGCTGTAATAATCTTTTTCTGTATTGCTGGATTTAATTTGATGATATTTTGTTGAAGACTTTGCTCCTCTGTTTATGACAGAAATTGCCCTGCAGTTTTTTGTTTCTTTTTTCTTTTGTTTTTATATCACCTTGTTTTGGTTTAGGGATCAGGGTAATTCTAGCTTTGTAAAATGAGTTGGGAAGAATTAAATCTTCACCTGTTTCTGAGGAGATGCTATAGATTTGGTGCTATTTATTTTTCCAATGTTTGGTAGAATTCATTAGGAAAACCATTTGTGCATGGAGATTTCTTTTCAAAAGATTTTAACTACAAATTCAATTTATTTAAGTTATAATGATAGATAATCTGCTTCATCTTTGGTGAGTTTTAGTAGTTTGTGTTTTTGACAAATTGGTCCATTTTATCCAATTTGTCAAATTTATGTGCATAGAGTTGATTGTAGCATTCTCTCCTTATCTTTCCAATAATTCTTTGGTGGAGTCTGTAGTAATATTATGTAATATTATGTCAGGATCTGTAGTGTAGTCCTTCTTTCATTCTTGATAACAATTATTTGTTACTTCTCTTTCTGTCTTTATTAACATTGCTAGAGGTTTATCAATTGCATTACTGTTTTCAAAGAACTGATTCTAAATTTTCGTGATTTTCTTTTGTTTTCCTGTTTTCAATTTTATTGATTTCTGCTCTTTATTATTTCCTTCTTTCTTGATTGATTCTAAATTATCTTTTTCTAGTTTCTCAAAGTGTAATATTTTTTTTAAGTTTATTTATTTATTTTGAGAAAGAGAGAGAGACAGAGCAAGAGTGTGGGAGTGGCAGAGAGAGGGAGAGAGAAAGAGAGAATCCCACAGGTTCTGTCAGCACAGAGCCTGACACAGGACTTGAACTCACGAAACCATCAGATCATGACCTGAGCTGAAATCGAGAATCTGAAGCCTAACTGACTGAACCACCCAGGTGCTCCTCAAAGTGTAATCTTATAATATAGATTAATCCTTCAATTCTGTAACTTTTCTCTGAGCACGACTATCGTATCACATACATTTTGATATATTGTATTTTCATTTTCATTAAGTTAAAAATATTTTCTAATTTTCTGAGACTTCCTCTTTCACCCACACATATTTTGAGACTGTTATTGAATTTACAAATGATTGGACATTTTCTTATCTTCTCTTACTTATTTTCAGTTTAATTCTAATATGCTCAAAGAACATATTTTGTATGATTTCGATTCTTTTAATTTTAATTTTAATTTTAATTCTTTTAATTGTGTTATGGTTTGTTTATGACCAGGCATATAGTTTATCAGGTTGAATTTTTCATATGCACTTGAAAGGAATCTGTAATCTGGTGTTGTTGAATATTCTATCAATGTCAATTTGATCTAGTCAGTTGATAGTATTCTTTAGTTCTTTATAAACTTACTGATTTTTCTTTCTACTAGTTCTATTACTTAAAGAAGAGTTTTGAAATACCAACTATAATTGTAGATTTATCTATTTCTTCTTTCAGCTTCATCATTTTTTGTTTCATGTATTTTGAACCTCTATTAGTTGAATACAGATAGATTATTATATCTTTTTAGCAAATTGACATTTCATTCAATATACAATCTCATTATTTCTTTATGTCTGGGAAATGTATTTGCTCTGAAGACTACTTTGACAATGAGATAGCCATTTCACTTTCTTTGATTAGTGTTAGCATCATATATCATTTTCCATTATGTTACTTTTAACCTAATCATACCATTATATTTGAAGTGAGATTCTTATGGACAGCGTATATTTGGGTCATTTTAAAAATTCCATTCTGATAATCTCTTATTTTAATAGTTGTGTTTGGGGGCACTTGGGTGGCTCAGTTGGTTAAGCACCCGGCTCTTGGTTTTGGCTCAGGTCATGATCTCACAGTTGATAGGTTCAAGCCCCACATCAGGCTCTGCATTGATAGTGTGGAGTCTGCTTGACATTCTCTCTGTACCTCTGTCTCTACTCCTCCCCTGCTTGCTCTGTCTCTCTCACAAAATAAATAAGTAAACTTAAAAAAATAGTTGTGTTTAGACCATCTGTGTACCTAATATTATTGAAATGTTTGAAATTAGGTCTATCATTTTATTATTTGCTTTATTTGTTCCATTTTTATTCTCCATTTTCACCATTCCTGCTTTTTTGACTTTCAGCATCTTTCAGATGATTTGAATATTCTAATATTTCATTGTTAATTTATTACTTTGATTTTAACAAAATCTCTGTTTTAATAGTTGTTCAAAGGATTGCAAAATACATAAATTTAAAAACTTACCTTTTAAAAGGCTATTTAGAAGCAGCATTTTATTACTTCAATTGAATGTAGAAATCTTACTACCATATAGACTCCTTTGTTCTCTCCTATTAATGTTATAATTGTCTTATTATTACAACTACATATATTGAAAAGTCAATGTGGCAATGTAGCTTTTGTTTTTAACTATCATATAAAATTTAAAGAACCCAACATGAGAAGCAAAGCTTATTATATTAACCCAGATATTTACCATTTCTGTTACTCTTTCTTTATTCCTAATGTTTTCTGTTTCCTCTGGTATCATTTACCTTGTTTCTGAAGATCATCCTTTATCTTTTTTTTGTATTTTTTTTGTTTTTTGGGTTTTTTGTTTTTTTTTTTGTTTGTTTTTTTTAAATTTTGGAGCAACTCTGCTGGCTATGAATTCTCTTAGCTTTCTTTCCTCCAAGAATTTATTGATTTCCTCTTTACTCCTGAAGAATATTTTCCCTGGATATGGAATATCAGATGATAATTCTTTTGTTTCAACAGTTTAAAAATATTGTGCTTATTGGTGGAAATACAAACTGGTGAAGCCACCATGAAAAATGGTGTGAAGTTTCCTCAAAAAGTTAAAAATAGAACTACCTTATGATCCAGCAATCTTCACTACTGGGTATTTACCCAAAGAATACAAAAACATTAATTCAAAGGGATACATGCACCTCTATGTTTATAGTGATATTATTTACAATAGCCAAGATATGGAAGCAGCCCAAGTGTCCATTGATTCATGAATGAATAAAGAAGATGTGATACACACACACACACACACACACACACACACACACACTGCATGCACACCACACAATGGAATATTATTCAGCTATAAATAAGAATGAATTCTTTCCATTTGCAATGACATGGATAGGCCAAAGAGTATAGTGTTATGTGAAATAAGTCAGACAGAGAAAGACAAATGCCATATGATTTCACTCATGTGTGGAATTTAAGAAACAAAACAAACAAAGGAAAAAATGAGAGAGAGAGAGACTTTTAATTATAGAGAACAATATGATGCCTACCAGAGGTGAGGTGGGTGTAGGGATTGGTTAAGTAGGCGATGGAAATTAAAGAGTGCACTTGTTGTGACAAGCACAGAATGATGTGTGGAAGTGTTGAATTACTATTCTGTACACCTGAAATTAATATAACACTGTATTTTAACTAACTGGAATTATAATAAAAACTTAAAATATGTATACTGTACTAGTTCTTTGGGGTCTAGTTTCCAATGGAGAATCTACAGTAATTGCAATTGTTGTTCTATAGGTAGTTTGTCCCCTATATTTTGCTACTTTTATAGGTGTTTTCTTTCTTTTTTTCTTTTTCCATTGTCTAGTTTTCAGCAGTTTGATTCCAATGTTTCTGGAAATGGATTTTCTTAGGTTTATTTTACTTGGGGTTTGCTCACCTTCTTCAATCTGTAGGTTTATGTCTTTTATCAAACTAGAGAACTTTTATGTCATTATTACTTCAAATATTTTTTTTGAACTGCAATCATTATCCCTTCTTCCTGGATTGCAGCCACACTAATGTTAGACTTTTGGTGTTGTTCCAAAGGTGGTTGAAGCTCTGTTAACTTATTTTTTATCTTTTTCTCTTTCTATTGGAAATACTGAATAATTTCTATTAATCTATCTGTAAGTTTGTTGATTCTTTTGTTCTATTATTTCAATTCTGCTACTGAGTGTATCAGTGACTATTTTTTATTTCAGTTAAGGTATATTCAGTTCTAAAATTTCCATTTGGTGTTCCTTATGCCTCTGTTGATACTTAGTATGTTTAATAGAATGTTTGCAATTATTTATCAAGGAATTATATAACAACTGCTTTTATGTCTTTGTCAGATAATTCCAACATCTATGTCATCTTGTCTTTGGCCTCTGTTGACTTTTTTTATTATTAAAAAAAATTTAATGTTTATTTATTTTTGAGAGAAATAGAGACAGAATGTGAGCAGAAGAGGGAGTGTGTCAGAGAGAGGGAGAATCTGAAGTAGGCTTCAGGCTCTGAGCTGTCAGCACAAAGCCCGATATGGAGCTCAAACCCATGAACCATGAGATCATGACTTGAGCTATAGTCGGCCAGTTAACCATCCAAGCCACCCAGGTGCCCCGGCCTCTGTTGACTATTTCTCATGTGACTTGATAGTTTCACAATTTTTTGTAAACTGAGTAACTTTGAATTGTATATTGGATATTTTTGTTGTAGCAGGCAGTTGATATTGTTAAGTTTTTAGGCTAAAGATTTTACTCCACATTCATTGAGCTAATACTCGAAGGTCAGTCCAGTTTTCAGAGCGTTGCAGTGCCATTCAGATACATCTATTTGTGAGTCATCCAGTGGTCTATCTGGCACCTAGGTGGAGATCTACCCATTAAGTCAGTTCTTCAAAGTCTTCTATATGCTAATTTGTGCCCGATTCATGGATACACTAATTGTTAGTGGACCTAGGAGTTTATAATTAACTTTGTGGAGTTGCTTTCCCAAGCTCTTCTTTCTCTGCTGTCTATCAAGTTTTGTTTTTTGTTTTCATTCCCAAAGTATTCCCCTTTTTGGTTCACCAGCAGACATTGCCTACTTCTGTGATTGACTTGTACCCACAGCCAACTGAGGTGGCTCTCTGAGACAGAGAGCAAGAAAAAGAGAGTTAGAGAGAAAGAGAAAAGAAAAGCAGTAAGGTTTTGGCCTATAATCAAGCAGCACCAGTTTTACTGAATGGAGAGAAAGATTTCCATCCTAGGTTTGGTTCCTATAGGCTCTTATTGCCAGTGTGGGATTCCTTGGAAGATGGGGTATAAAAGACTGGATAAAACAAAAAACAAAAATGGGACTTTCTCCCTTCCCTCTCTGAGTATAACAATTCCTTTTTCTACTCTTCAAGATAGAATATTCCTGTATCTTTCTCTTACTCTGCCCCATTTTACTTGCTAGTTGGGTTGACTTTAGGTTGGGAGACACTGGGGTAAGAAAAATCATGGTAAACTCAGCACAGATTTGGTGGTACACTGGATTCTGGTGCTCTTCCCTAAATTTCTTGTTGCTATTTGTTTACAGAGTCCTCAAGTCACTAAGTATTCTGTACAGATTTTATAGTTATTTTCAGTGAGAAAGGAAGGAAAACTTGTGTTTACTTCCTCTTACCTGGAACTGAAACCACCCAATGAGACCGTGAAAATTTGGTTTAAAAAGTTTCTGACTCAAATTCCAGACTTGATACTAAATGTTTATATAATTGTAAAATCCTCTCCCTTCACATCTAATAATGATGTGGCTACGTATTCATTTTTCTATCACTCATATTCTGCTGTATGAACAAAACCTTATTTTTGTTTTGTTTTTGAGTTATCATACAGGAGCTTTCTTCATTACCACATCATTATTTCACCCAAGATAAGGTGCTTCCAAGGTGACGTTGGAAGAGGGCTAGTGTGAAAACTGTATAATCTTAAACTTTCATGCACTTAATATATTAGATGAAGACTTAAGTCTATCTATGGGCACCGACATCTCTGGAGCAGGGTTGAAAGTAACCCATGTCTAGGTGGTTTACGAGTGATGAAGTATTAGACAGACATCAGATCTGGACTTATTTGTATACTGTGTGGAGTTAGTATTTTCATGAGAATTTCCATCTTGCCAACTTGAAAGTAAGGACAGTCTATCTGAGGTTGTAGGGATTACATAAATTAATGTGCAAGTAGAGAGAAGCATGAAGTTCAATTTGTTAGGAAACTGAATGGAAAGATAAATGAGTCAGAGCTATGGAACACCTTGAATGTCTAGGGAATCTAGACTCTGAGACTAACAATGGTGAGTCTTTGAGGTTGTTAAAAGGATCAGCTAAATATTTAAATATGATATTGAGTAACTAAAACCTATTTATGATAAAAAAAAAAAAACAAGAGGCAGTAGCAATTTATAGGACTAAAGAATGTAATAAAACACCAAGCAACTTTATGATATGTTGGTAGGGTATAAAGATATTTATCTAAATTTCACTTACTCATTAAAAAAATCATCAAAGGAAGTACTTTAGAATGATAACAAACTTCAGAAATTGATTAGCTTTAAATGTCTTTGGAGAGTGTGTTTTTCTCATGTGTTTCTGATAGACAGTATCTGATAGATACTAAGACATTAGTTACCTAAGGAAAAATATTAGCTACCACTTAGCTTGCTTGTCATAGGCTGGTAATACTTGACATATATGAATGTACTGATTCTCATAGAAAGCTTAAAAAGTTTTACAAAGTTTACAGTTACTCTGTATCATATATGGGGAAAACTGAGGCACAGAATATGAAAGACCTTGCCCAGCAACAAAACACTCCCAAAGGAACACATTTCTTTAATGTTTTTGGCATAATGTATTGTTTACATACTCCCAAAGCAAAAAAGTAATCTAAAAAAATCCATGAGAAAGTAAAATACAAGCAGCTCACTAACTAATTGTACTAAACACTTAGAAGATAGTTCATGCATTTACAAAGATGCAAAATCCCTTTATGTGTAGAATAAACACACACACACACACACACACATACACGTATATTAATCTTCAAACAAGTGGAAGTGAAAAATCTTGATTGAAATGAAGAAATTGCTGGCAATTACAAGAGAAATTTTATAATAATCAGAACTGAAGTTCAAAGACAAATACAGGGGTGCCTGGGTGGCTCAGTCGGTTGAGCGCCCAACTTCAGCTCAGGTCATGATCTCACAGTTTGTGAGTTGAGCCCCATGTCAG
Organism: Panthera uncia; assembly: GCF_023721935.1. Classification (NCBI taxonomy): domain Eukaryota; kingdom Metazoa; phylum Chordata; class Mammalia; order Carnivora; family Felidae; genus Panthera; species Panthera uncia. The sequence continues at coordinate 49,725,973 of NC_064809.1, read as the reverse complement.
GCTCTGGGCTGACAGCTCAGAGCCTGGAGCCTGCTTCAGATTCTGTATCTTCCTCTCTCTCTCTGCCCCCCCTCCCCCACTCACACTCTGTCAATCTCTCTCAAAAAAAATAAACATTAAAAAAATTTTCAAAGACAAATACAAAATTAAAATATAGGACAGGTTTGTATACCCACTCAGATTCCTCAGTCAAAAAACAATTCTTTTAACTGCTGTGCAAGTGATATGTTATATCTGGTGATAAACTATTAAAACATATCCATAAACACTAACCAAATTACTTTATTGATAAGAAATATTTCATTATTCGTTGCCAAATATGCACCTGCATTTCCTTTCTTCTGGAGGTACATTCATAAAACTTTTAGACGAAAATAACAATTTAGAACATGTAGACATGAAAGGCTATTGTAATCCTCAATTTTAAAAGATTTTCTTGGAAAAATGGTGTCTGATCAAATGTCAATACCACATTCAAGTGTTTTTGACATCTTTAATTTCCACTATTATAACAAAATTGTCTAAATTTTTATTCTAGAGTGTTATCTATAGACATCTCTATTAGGCATAAAGATCTTTACATGGACAAAGGAACACTCAGCCTCTACACTGTCAATCTTAAATGTGCTCTGCATGAATTTAATTATTTATCCTTTGTTGTTGATAATACTTACAGTGTTTTTTCGTTCAATAATTTGCTATTCAATATTTTTTAAGCTGAAAATGATCCAAGGGTTCAATGTGAATTTTAACATAATGCTAGCTAGAGGTTTTCAATAAATATGAGTTGCTTACCTACTTTGGGATAAACTGTCTAGATATTTTTCTCATTTCTGAGTTAAACACATAATTTATTTTGTTATAATGTTCAAAATGATTGTATTTACATTTTATAAATTATCTTTTCATAATTACCTTAACTTCCCCACTCATTATTCCATTTCCAAGTTTGTCTTTTTGTGATTTAACTTGTTTCTTTATTGAATTGTTCAAAATTTGGGAATTTCTTTTTTTTTTAACTTGAGAATCTTTTCTTGGATTTACTTACCTATATTTTATTCTTTGCTAATTCACTGATTTTTTTGTCTATTAATGTTTTTTAGTTCTGGTTTAGTTAATTTATTGATTTATTGTTACTATTTTATATATTAATATGATTTCTTAAGGCATTTTAATAAATTAATTTATTCCAAATATATTTAATATTTACTGTCTTAGTTTTGTCTCTTTCTTGCAGTATCAACATTGAAGTTTATTGAGTCTTTGAAGTATTTTCTGAATTTATGAATTTCTCTGTTTGTGTTTTGATTTTAAAATGTCATTTGCTATGTTTGCCTCATATTGATAATGAAATTAATTATTCATAATAAAGCTAAAGTCAACAAGATGCTAGTTTTTTCTGTTGATCTTTAATAATTATTATTTAGGTTTACCAGCATGCTTTGCCAGTGACTTTGCTCACATTCTATTCTTGCATTCTTCTCCTTCATTCTGTCCTTGATTTTCATCTTATCAAGGTACACTTTTTAAAATTCTTCCAGCTGTGGCCGATGTGTAAATCTTAGTGTTTTTGTTTTGTTTTGTATTGTTTGTTTTTGTTTTTCTAGTTTCAGGTGTATAATTGAATGATTCATCACTTACATAAAACACCCAGTGCTTATCACAACAAGTGCCCTCCTTAATAGCCGTTACCCATTTAGCCCATCTTCCACCCACCTCCTTCCATCAACCCTCAGTTTGTTTTATGGTTTGCCACTCTTTTTCCCTCATATGTTCATCTATTTTGTTTCTTAAATTCCACATATGAATGAAATAGTATGGTGTTTGTGTTTTGCTGTCTAACTTATTTCACTTAGCATAATACTCTATCCATGTCATTGCAATTGACAAGATTTCATTCTATTTTATGACTGAGTAATACTCCATTGTATATACATACCACATCTTTATCCATTCATCTATCAAGGGACACTTAAGCTCTTTCCATAACGTGACTATTGTTGATAATGTTGCTTTAACCATCATGGTGTGTATATCCCTTCAAATCAGTATTTTTGTATCCTTTGGATAAATACCTAATAGTGCAATTGCTGGATCCTAGTTTTTGAGGAACACCCATACTGTTTTCCAGAGTGGCTGCACCAGTTTGCATTCTCACCAACAATGTTCCAGTAGGGTTTCCCTTTCTCCACATCCTTGCCAACACCTGGTGTTTCCTGTGTTATTAATTTTAGCCATTCTGACAGGTGTGAGGTGATATTTCATTCTAGTTTTGATTTGTATTTCTCTGATGATGAGTGCTTTCAAGCACATCTTTCATGTGTCTATTAGCCATTTGCATGTCTTCTTTGGAAAAATGTCTCTTCATATTTTCTGCCCATTTTTTAACTGGATTATTTGGTTTTGGATGTTCAGTTTTATTAGTTCTTCATATATTTTGCATACTAATTCTCTATCAGATATATCATTTGGGAATATCTTCTCCTATTCTGTAGGTTTTCTTTTAGTTTTGTTGATTGTTTCCTTTGCTGTGCAGAAAGTTTTTATTTTGATGTAATGTCAATAGTTTATTTTTGCTTCTGTTTCCCTTGCCTCAGGAGGTATATCTAGTAAGACGTTGCTACAGCCAATGTCAAAGAGGTACTGCCTCTGTTCTCCTCTAAGAATTTGATGGTTTCCTGTCCTGCATTTAAGTCTTTCATCCATTTTGAATTTATATTTGTGTATGGTATAAGAAAGTGGTCCAGTTTCATTCTTTTGCATGTAGTGTCCAGTTTTCCTAATACCATTTGTTGAAGAAACTGTCTTTTTCCCATAGGATACTCTTTCCTGCTTTGTTAAAGATTAGTTGACCATTTAGTTGTGGATTCATTTCTGGGTTTTCTATTCTGTTCCATTGACCTATGTGTCTGTTTTTATACAATACCATACTGTCTTGATCATATTGTAGTATATGTAGTAGTATAATTTTAAGCCTTGTAGTATAATTTGAAGTCTGGAATTGTGATACCTCAAGCATTGCTTTTCTTTTTCAAGATTGCTCTGTCTGTTTGGGGTCTTTTGTGGTTCCATAAAAATTTTAGGATTTTTCTAGTTCTATCAAAAATGCTGGTGGTATTTTGATAGGGATTGCATTAAATGTGTAGATTGCTTTGGGTAGTATAGACATTTTAACAATATTTTTTTCTTTAAATCCATGAGTATAGAATGTTTTTCCATTTCTTTGTGTGCTCTTCAATTTCTTTCATCAGTGTTTTACAGTTTTCAGAATACACATCTTTTACTTCTTTGTTTAGATTTATTCCTAGGTATGCTATGGTTTTTGGTGCATTGTAAATGGAATTGATTCCTCAATTTCTCTTTCTGCTGCTTCCTTATTGATGTATAGAAATGCAACTGATTTCTATACATTGATTTTGTATCCTATAACTTTACTGGATTCGTGTTATCAGTTCTAGCAAAATTTTTGGTGGATTCTTCTGGGTTTTCTACATAGAGTATCATGTATTTTGCAAATAGTGAAAGATTGACTTCTTCCTTGCCCATTTGATGCCTTTTTTTCTCTTTGTTTTCTGATTGCTGAGACTAGGACTTCCAGTATTATGTAAACAACAATAATCAGAGTGGACAGCACTGTCTTATTCCTAACTATAGAGGAAAAGCTCTCAGTTTTTCCCCATTGAGGCTAATATTGGCTGTGGGTTTTTTGTATATGGCCTTTATGATGTTGAGGTATGTTCTCTCTATCTCTACCTTGTAGAGGGTTTTTATCACAAATAGATGCTTTACTTTGTCAAATGCTTTTTCTACAGCTATTGAGAGGATCATATGGTACTAGTCCTTTCTTTTATTAATGTGGTGTATCACATTGATTTATGAATATTGAACCACTCTTATAGCACAGAGACAAATCCCACTTGATCATGTTGGGTGACTCTTTTTAATGTATTGTTGGAGTCCATTTGCTAGTATTTTGTTGAGAATTTTTGCATCCATGTTCATCAAGGATATTGGCCTATAGTTCTCCTTTTTAGTGGAGTCTGGTTTTGAATCAAGGTAATGCTGGCCTCATAGAATGAGTTTGGAAATTTTCCTTCCTTTTCTTTTCTTTTCTTTTCTTCTTTTCTTTTCTTTTCTTTTCTTTTCTTTTCTTGTTTTAATAGTTTGAGAAGAATAGGTATTAACTCTTCTTTAAATATTTGTTAGAATTACCCTTTGAAGCATTTGGCCCTGAAACTAATGGTTGTTGGGAGATTGTTGGTTACTGATTCAATGTCTTTGCTGGTTATGGGCTTGTTATAGTTCTTCCATTTCTTTCTCCTTCAGGTTTGGTAGTTTATATGTTTCTAGGAATTTACCCATTTGTTCCAAATTGTCAAATTTTTTAGCATATACTTTTTCATAATATTCTCTTATAATTATTTGTATTTCTGTGGTGTTTACTGTCATTTCTCCCCTTTCATTTGTGATTTTATTTATTTGGGTCCATTATCTTTTCTTTTTGATAAATCTAGCTAGGGGATTACCAATTTTATTATTTTTTTCAAAAAACCATATCTCCTGTCTTCATTGATCTGTTCTACCATGTTTTTGTTTATTTGTTTGTTTGTTTATATATCATTTACTTCTGCTCTAATCTTTATTTCCCTTCTTCTGCTGGCTTTAGGCTTCATTTGGTGTTCTTTTTCTAGCTCCTTCAGACGTAAGGTTTGGTTGTGGGAGATTTTTGTTGCTTCTTGAGCTTCTGTATTGGTATACACTACTCTCTTAGGACTGCTTTTGCTGCATTCCAAAGGTTTTGGACCATAATGTTTTCATTTTCATTTGTTTGCATGTATTTTTAAAGGTGTTGTTTTTTTTTTTTTTATTTTCTGGCTGACCCATTCATTCTTTAGTAGCATGTTGTTTAACATCCATGTATTTGTGGTCTTTCCAATTATTTTCTTGTGGTTGACTTCAAGTTTCATAGCATTTTGGTCAGAAAATATGCACGGTAAGATTTCAATCTTTTTGTATTTTTTGAGGCCTAATTTGTGACCTACTATGTGATCTATTCTGGAAAATGCCCCATGTGCACTTGAAAAGAATGTGTATTCTGTTGCTTTAGGATGAAATGTTCTGAATACATCTGTTAAGTCCACCTAGTCCAGTGTATTATTCAAAGCAATTGTTTCCCCATTGATTTTTTGCTTAGATGATCTGTCGATTGCTTTAAGTGGGGTGTTAAAGTCCCCTACTTTATTGTATTGTTATCAATGAGTTCCTTTATGTTTGTTATTAATTGATTTATATTTTTGGGTGTTTCCTATTTGGGGTATAAATATTTACAATTTTTAGATCTTTTTGTTGGATAGGACCCTTTATTATGATATAGTGCTCTTCTTCATCTCTTGTTATAGTCTTTTGTTTAAAACTCAGTTTTCCTGGGTGTGTCTGAGTGGCTCAGTCATTTAAGCATCCACACCAATTCAAGATACCTTTATCTCTCATCTAGACTATCATGTAGCCTCTTGACTTGCAGTCTTTTTTGTGCTCCCTTTTTTTTTGACCATTATTCTATATTCTCCATATAAAACCCCAAGTAATCCTTTTTAAAAGCAGAAATGAGGTGCCTACATGGCTCAATGGGTCAAGCATCTAAGTCTTGATTTTGGCTCAGGTCATGATCTCACGGTTCATAAGTTTGAGTCTTGCATCCAGCTCTGCACTGATGGCATGGAGTCTGCTTGGGATTCTCTCTCTCCCTCTCTCTGCCCTTCCCCTGTTCTCTCTCTCTCTCTCTCTCTCTCAAGAATAAATAAATATATATATTTTAAAAGAACAGCAATTGGGCCATGTCACTCACTTGCTTTAAATCTTTAAAGGCTTCTTGTATTTAGAATAAACGCTAATTTTTTTTAATATGGTCTTCAAGGTTCAATATCAAGTGGTTCCATTTGTGTTTCTGATCTCATCACTTATGAGTTTCCTGTTATTTGCCAAATTCAATGACACTCAAGTGCATTCATTTAAGAAAATATTAGAAAATATTCTTAAACATTTAGTGAATTTCATGTACTTTTTAGGGCTTTATGATATATCTGCTAAAATTATACAAATAAATATATTTAAGTGTGGAATTTTCTTTCTGAATAGTTTGAAACAGTTAAGGGTTGATTTTATTACACGAGTTTTAACTAAATAAAAAAAAAAGAAAAACAAATGCAACAAATGGAAAACAAGGGTAAATATGGTAGACGTTAATCCAAATATATCAATAATCACACTAAATATGCCTGGTTTAAATATACCAACTAAAAGCTGGAGATTGTCAGAACGAATAACAAAACGAGATTCAACTACCTATTGTTTACAAAAAAAAACAGTTTAAAAAGAAAAATGAAGAGATTAAAACTAAAGAGATGGTGAGAGATATGCTATCTTAACACTAATTTTAAAAAAAGCTAGAGTAGCTCTATTAGTTTCAGAGAAATCAGACTTCAGAACAAAGAAAATAAAGAGGCACACAGGGGGCATTATATATCGATAAATGAGTTAATTTTTCAAGAACACATAGCAATCCTTAATTTATATGCATCTAGCAAAAGTGTGTGAAGATATATGAGGCAAAAACTGGTAGACTGCAAGGAGAAATAGATAAATCTATTATCACAGGTGGAAATTTTAATGCCTCTTTATCAGAAATGGACAGATCTTGGAGGCATAAATGAGTAAGGATATAGTTGAACTAAACAACACCATCAACCGGATCTAATTAACCTTTATAAAATACTTCCAACAAGTACAAAATACCTACTACTTTCAAGTGCACATGGAGCATTCATATATACCAAGATAGACCGCATTTTGGGCCATAAAACACACTTTAACAAATTTAAAATATAGAAATTATACAACATGGACTCTCATAACACAATGGAATTAAGTTAAAAATTAATTGCAGATAGCTAGTTGCTGGTAAATTTTAAAATTCTTGGAGATTAAACATCATACTTCTAAATAACACATGGGTCAAAGAAGAAATCTCAAGGCAAATTTAAAAATATTTTAGACTAAATGAAAATAAAAATATTATTTACCAATTTGTTTTCATCTAACAAAATCTATGCTTAGTGGGAAATTTATAACATTAAGCATATATTAGAAACATTAAAAAATCCAAAATCTGTAATCTAAGTTTCTACTCTACAAAATTGAGAAAGAAAAGCAAATTAAATCCAAAGTAAGGAAAAGAAAATAAATTGTAATAACTAGAGCAGAAGCCAATGAAATTTATAACAAAAAATTATTAGAGGTAATCAACAAAACCAAAAATAGTGACAAAATCAATAAAATTGGTGAACTTCTAACTGTGTTTCATGAAAAAAGAGAGAATACACAAATTAAACCCATTAATGTAAGAGGAGCTAACACTATGGACTTAATAATTTTGAGGAATTAGACAATTTCTTGAAAGAAGTGGCCTACTAAAATTCAGACACGTGGAAATAAGTTTATCTAGCAAATAAATTCAGTCAATACCTATTAATCTTCCACACACACACACAAACACACACAAATTCACTAGGCACAAATAATTTCCCTGGTGAATTCTTGCAAACATTTGACAAATAAATGAATTTTCTAAAATCTTTACCAGAAAATAGAAGCAGAGGGAACACTTTCTAATTCATTTTATGTGTTCAGTATTACCAAAATCAAATAAAACATTATAAGAGATAAAAATTATAGATTAATATCTCTTGATGAGGCACTAAGAAATGTATAGAATTTCTTTTTAATGTTTATTTTTGAGAGAGAGAGAGAGAGAGAGAAAGCGTGGTCAGGGAGGAGCAGAAAGAGAGGGAGACACAGAATCTGAAGCAGGCTCCAGGCTCTGAGTTGTCAGCACAGAGCCCGACACGGGGCTTGACCCACAAACTCCGAGATCATGACCTGAGCCAAAGAGCCACCCAGGCGCCCTGAAATGTATAGAACTGTTAAATCATATTGTACACCTGAAACTAATGTAATTATACTGGAATAAAAAATCTTTTATGAATACAGATAATAATAATAATGAAGAAAATATTGCTAAATTGAATCCAACAGTGTGTAAAAGCAAAGACATACAACTACCCAGTTGGATACAGTCTGAGCATGCAAATCTGGTTCAGTATTTGAAAATCAAGTAATGTAGTCCATCACATCAACCAGCTAAAGAGAAAAAAACATCAATATTTGGAGAAAAAAAATTTACTAAATCTAATAACATTTCACAGTAAAATCTCTCAGAAAACTAGGAATAGAGTGGAACTTTCACTCTATTGGCAAAGAACATTTACAAAAACATAAGCTAATATCATACTGGTAAGAAATTAGATACTTTCTCTAAGATTAGGCATAAGGCAAGGAGTCTTCTCTCACCACTTCAATTTATCTCCACACTAGAAATCCCAGAATGAAGGCAGGAAAATGAAGAAAAGGTAATAAATGGAACAGAGAGAAGTAAAACGGTCTTTGCATAAAAATGGCATGTTTGTCCATGTAGAAAATCCTAAAAGTTCAACTAAAGATCTTCTAAAATTAGTCACTGTTTATGTCAAGGTTGCAGTACACAAGGTTAATATATAAAGTCAACTGCTTTTTTTATAAACCAACAACAAACAAGTGGAAATAAAAAAAAAACAGCTTTACACTGGCACACAAAAAATGAAATACTTAATTTTAATTCTAACAAAATACACACAAGACTTATATGAAGAAAACTGTGAAACTCTAATTTAAAAACTCAAAAGAAATGTAAGTAAATGAAGAATATTCCATATTAATGGATTGTTAATAAATCAGTTCTTCCCGATTTGGTATATAAATTCCAAGCAATGCAAATCAAAATCCCAGAAATTTATTTTTTTTTGGAAATTGACAACTGATTCTGAAGTTTATGTAGAGTCAAAAGACCCAGAGTAACCAACACAATACTGAAGAAAAAGAACAGTCAGATGACTGGCACTATCTGAATTAAACTATAAATCTACAGTAATTAAGACAGTGTGGTAATGGTAAAAGAACAGCTATGTTGATCAATGAAACAGAATAGAAAGCCCAGAAATAGACTCCAGACAGATATAATCAACTAACCCTTGACAAAGGGCCAAAGACAATTCAATGGGAAATGGGAAAAGGATCATTTTTTCAACAAATGGTGTTGGAATAAATGGGCATCAATACCCACACAAAATGAATTTAGACACAGACCTTACACCTTTCACAAGAAATAGCTATAGATCTTAATGTATAATGTAAACTGTAATAGTTATAAAAGATAGTATAAGAGAAAATTTAGCTGAGCTTGGGTGTAGTGATGAGTTTTAGGATACACATTAAAGCACAACACATGAAAGAAAAAGTTGATAAATTGGACTCATTACAATTTAAAAACCTCTGTTCTGGAAAAGCCACTGTTAAGAGACTAGAAAGGGAAGTTATAGACTGGAGAACATTAGCAAAATACATAGGTGATAAAGGTCTTTATCCAAAATACCCCAAAAATTCTTAAAACTCCACAAACAGAAAGCAAATAACAATTTTTAAAAAATGGGCACAAGGTCTGAAGAGACACCTCACCAAACAGATGGCAAGTGAGCATAGGAAAAGATGCTGATCACATGTCGATAAAGAATTGCAAATTAAAACAAGGAGACACGTCTACACACCTATTAGATAGACTGAAATCCAAAACACTGGGGATACCATATGCTGGCAGAGATCTGGGGCAACAAGAACTCTGATCCTTTGCTGGTGGGAATGTACGATGGTAAAGCCTCTTTGAAAGGCAGTTTGACAGCTTCTTACAAAGCTAAAATTCGCTTATCATATGATTCAGCAATTCTGCTCCTTGGTATTTATGCAAATGATTGAAAATATTTGTTGACACAAAAACCTGCACAGGAATGTTTGTTTGTAAGAGTTTTATTCATAATTGCCTAAAAATGGAAGCAGTCAATATGTCTTTCAATAGGTGAATGGGTAACTAAACTGATACATTCACACAATGGAATATTATCCAGAAAAAAAAAATTTTTAAGTTTATGTATTTATTTATTTTTTAGAGAGACCACAAGCGGGCAAAGAAAAGAGAGAGAGAGAGAGAGAGAGAGAGAGAATCTCAAGCAGGCTCCACGCTGTCAGTGCACAGCCTGATACAGGGTTTGAACTCACAAACCGTGAGATCATGACCTGAGCCTAAATCAAGAGTTGATTGATTAACTGAGCCACCCAGGCATCCCTGAAAAATTTTTAAGAATGAACAACAGTCCACCAAAAGACATGGAGAAGCATGACCACATTGCTAAATCAAAGAAGCCAGTCTGATAAGGCTATTCACAGTAGATTTCAACTATATGACATTTTAGAATAGGCAAAACTAAAGGTGTAGTAAAAATATCACTGGTTGCCAGTGGCTTGTAGACAGGGAGAAAAGAAAAATAGTTCGAGCAGAGATGTCTATGATAGTGAAACTGTTCTGTAAGATACTGTAATAGAACATACTTAACATGCACTTTTTAAACCCATAGAGCTGTACAACAAAAAAAGTGAAGGCTGAAGCACCTGAGTGACTCAGTCCCTTAAGCATCCTCCTCTTGGTTTCTGTTCAGGTATGATCTCACGGTTCCTGAGATCTAGCCTCAAGTCAAGCTCTGACAGCACATGGCCTGCTTGGGATTCTCTCTCCCCCTTTCTCTGCCCTTCAACCACCTCTTTCTCTCAAAATAAATAAAAACTTTCAAAAATAAGAAAAAACTTTAAAGAAACAACAAAGGGTGAAATTTAACAAGGACTTTAGCTAATAATTTATCAATATTGGTTCATTTATTGTAACAAGTATACTACATTAATTCAAAATGTTAATTATAGGGAAAAAATGTCTGCAGAGCAGTGTAAGAGGAGGAGTACATGGGAACTTTATGTACTTTATGTTCAATTTTCTGTAAACCTAGAGTGCTCTAAAAATAAAGTGTATTAAAACACAAAAAGTTATAAAATATCAAATACATAAGAATATTCTGTTAATATACAAAGTTATAAATGTATGTATGTGCTTAGGTGGGTACGTATGTACATATGTGTTTATGCATATGTGTGTGATTCTAAAATAAGCAATTGAATAAATGCTTAATAACACATTTGCTGGCTCATGTTCTTGGTGTTTTGGGGTTTGTTTGTTTACATGTATGCACACACATAACACACTTTGTATGTGCAGATGTGCACATATCTATTCTGAAACATTACACTGATGTATAATGTTCAGAGTATACATTTGTATATACACATGTGTGTATACATTTTTATATATGTTGCAACTTTAAAGAATTTACATAAGGAAAATGGGGCCTTGACTGGTTATTTGATCATAATTGTCCATTTGTCTAATTTATGCTAATATTGCACCTAAGATTACAGTAGATTCATCATTTCTGTGAATGATTAGAAAGCCAAATCTATCCTCATTTCTATCATTCTTCATTATCTGTTGTTATTGTCCTCGTTTTGAATCTTCTCTGTCATCTGTCCTTTGTGTAAACTGAACGACTTTTAAAATTCTGAATATCAAATTTTTTTTGGAATTCTAATTGGAATAAGTCTACATTTATTAATGGATTTTAGTAATGTTGGCATTTTGATAATAAGTATTTCTGTCCAACAATATGGTATGACTTTCCATTTTTTCAGTTTGTTTACATCCTCCAATAAGATGATTTACTTTTAAGTAGGTTCTTATATTTTTATTGTTCCAAAAATACTATTCATATATGAATAGTTCAATTTGTTTTAAAACCTTTGTGAATTTTTTACATTTTAATTTTTTGTTAATTTTGAAAAAGTTACTGAATTTGAGTATTTTCTTGTATTCAGCAAGATTAACAAATTCTACCATTAGCTAAATTCTAATCTTATATAACTCAGAGCTTTGGTCTTTTTGATAAATTATTACTTAATTGGGAAAGATTTTTCTGTTCTTATAATTGTACCTATTTAAAAAAAAATTTTTTTTTTTTAGTTTATTTTATGGAGTTTCCAAAACAATGCTAGGTAATAATAGTGGGTAACCTTATCTTGTACTAGATATTGACAGATATGGCTTTAAAATGTTTACTATTTAAACAAAATTGTATTTTCATCTGTATGGCTTTTTTCACATTTAATTTATCTCTACTCTGTCTTTTGCAGCTTTTATTAGGAATAGATGCTGAATATTAGCTAATTTCCTTTTGACATTCATTGTTTTATATCTCAAGTAGTAAATTTTGTTGACACGTCTCCTGATTGCTAGTTTCAAAATTAAATGGGGAACTTTTTATTTCTTTCTATGGTGTAACATAATTGTTAAGGATGAGGTGTTATTTAGAGGTGAACTATAAGTAAAATAAATAGTTTGGACGAACGACTTTTAAAAGATAGTTTTTTGGGTTTTTTTTGTTTTTTTTTGTTTTTTGTCAACATCCAGCATAGAACATGTGTCATAAGATATGGTGAATGAGAGATTAAATGGATTTCACTTGATGAGGCTTCAATAGGAGTTGTAAGGTAAGATCTCATTTCCAATTGTAGTAGGAATGTGCACAGGACGTTTAATATTTTTAAATGTTTTATTTATTTTTGAGACAGAGGGAGAGAGTACGAGTGGGAGAGGGGCAGAGAGAGAGGGAGACACAGAATCCAAAGGAGGCTCCAGGCTCTGAGCTGTCAGCACAGAACTTGCTGTGGGACTTGAACTTGTGAACCATGAGACCACGACCTGAGCTGAAGTCAGACGCTCAACTGACTGAGCCACCCAGGCACCCCATGAATGTACATAGGACACTTAAGGGGAAAGCTGAAATGGTGTTTAGTGTACTTCTGAGGGTACAGTGCAAAAGTTATGATTTGGAGCTGTCCAAAGGCCATTACTTATGCTAGAGATATGTTTACAAATCTGTCTCAAGTTTTTTTCATTTTGTCAAAGTACAAAAAACACATACAAACACATACATTCACTGAAACATAACCCTGTGATTTACAGCTCACATCATGTGTTTGCCAATAAGGTGAGGAAAACTTGGTGGTTAGACAGAAAATATCTTGACAACAATCTGCCCATCAGGGTTTGACATGCAGTAAAGGAGCAAAGAGAGTAAAATCTAATTTCAGCATACTTGGGGTCCCCTAAGATGTCTGTTGAGTGCATAGACAGTGCTTCTGCTAGCTGATCTCAGCGGGGACACCATGAGCAGAGAGCATGTTTTTGCCTCATCTGATTGTCCCAAGAGGATGTGCAATGTTTCTATTTTATGATGCTAACTGGACATCACTGTTATTTTAACTATTCATTACTTGATATACCCCAATCGATCCAATACACTTACAATTCAAACACACACTTTACAAATTTAGTCTTATAAGCATGTGTTAATTTAGGCATAGTACTAGGGACTGTTTTAAAGTTATTTTATTACTAAATGCTGGGGGGGGGGAGTGCCCATTTCAATTCTTCTAGAGTCTTTATGGTTTTAGAGGTAAAGTTTTAAGTTTGATAAGGGAAAGGAAATCTCAAAGCATTATACAAATAACAATGTAGTAAGAGATAAATGCTTGGATGATGCTTTTATATGGAATGATGAAAGATCATAATGGCAATGTGAAGCATGATTGGGTTTAACTGGCCAGGAGATTAGAGGAATGATTAACCTCAGGAGTCTCTTGTGGGTGGGAGTTCCTTAATCTCTAGATGCTAGAGGGATAATGTAAGTAGAAGCCTGATGTCTTTTGTGATCCAGCTCTGAGAGGTGGCATGGTTCTGACCAAGAAATGAGGATGAATTATGATAATGGAAAGAGAAAGCAAGGGGCAAAAGGTATAAGGCACTGAAGAAGTAAACTAAATGCAGTGACCTTGACCACTCATGTGTACAAGTTTTCTGGCACCAGTATTTAAAACACCCCATTTTGCTCTCAAAATATCCCAGTTCATAATTCATTGTTGATCCCCTGTGATAGGAAAGATAGGATAAAACAGGCAGAGAGGGAAAAGTTAAGACCTTAGGTCCCTGGGTGCCGAAAAACACATATTTTGGAACAATGGTGGGAGTGTCTGACCTCAGCCAACCCCCTCGGCTTAAGATTCTTCTTAAAAATGTAACAGACACCACCTCCTCCCTTAAGGATTCTATCAGGAATTTGACAAAAGACCTAACTAAAAATAATTAGTAGACCATAAAACGTATGACCCACAAAAAGTGGTATGGCCATACACTACCCCTCACACAGGGAATTGAGCCAATCAGGAATGAACAATCCAGAACCTAGAGTTATCAAGCCAATAAGGGTAAAACCTGAGAAGGAATAAGGGGGAGGGAAACAAGAATCCTTGCCTGAAGTCACAGGCATTCAGGCATTCACTTTCAAATGTCCCCTCTCTGTAAAGATTGTAATCCTACTATTATTATTTTCTAATCTTTTACACTAATAAAAGTATGACTGCTGCTTATTCTGTGTCCACCTCTTCATTCTTTGAAGCCACAAGATAACGAACACCAGATATTGAGGCAAAAAATCCAGCAACACCCCTAATTAAGCACTTATATAATATGTTTTATATTGTTATATGTAACTTCATTATTTTTTCCCCTCGCCTTGTCTCTTTTAACGGTTAAGGTAGATGGTAAGAGTGTGATATCCAGTTAAATCTGCGAACTTTGCAGTCAGAAAGAGTTAAGTTTTAATGGCAATTATACGACTTACTAGTTTTATGACATTTACCAAGTTACCCCTCTGAATCTTGCTGTCACTTTTGCCCCTTTATTAAATTCTTTCTCAAATTACCCACTTTGAGTATGCCATCTATTTCCCTCCGGGAACCTGACTTTTTCCCTATGTGACTACAATAAATTTCAAAGACCTGCAAAATTTAATACTTGTCACTCTTATTCCTAGAAAAATACTAAATATTGGTTTTCTATTCATTATACCTGTGAGTTAGATTTAGGAAAGCATATTGTAGAAGCCATGAATTTACATATTATTGCACATTAACATTGCATGTAATGATTCCTGAGTCCAATGAGGTGATGTTCTTAGCAACATATATCCTTGGTGGCTTTCATCAGAGATTCAAAAGTGTGTTTGCTCCTTCCTGATTATGCTATGCATGTTGTATACATATTTACCCTAAGGGTGAACTGAAAGCATTAAAAAAAAAACTCATCTTGAAATTTCACTGAATTATTAAATGATAGTTGAATTATTGTGATAGCTGAACATGACTAAATTATTAACTAATACCTAGGAGATGAATGGCTACTTTATTGGCTTAGCTATCGAGTGTGAGATCGAGTGATGTTTTTAATGTAAAGACTATAATTTAAAAGAAAAGGCTTATTTTGTGATAACTTTAAAATTCTTATTTTACTATAGCCTTTTTTTTTTTTTTTTCTCTCCACTCATTTGGTTATTTCAGCATTCTAATGCTTTAAATTCTGTCTCTAAGCTTATCACTCTTATGGACTTTATTTTTTTTATTTTTTTTTTTTAACGTTTTTTATTTATTTTTGAGACAGAGAGAGACAAAGCATGAACGGGGGAGGGGCAGAGAGAGAGGGAGACACAGAATCTGAAGCAGGCTCCGGGCTCTGAGCGGTCAGCACAGAGCCCGACGCGGGGCTCGAACTCACGGACCACGAGATTGTGACCTGAGCCGCAGTCGGCCGCTTAACCGACTGAGCCACCCAGGCGCCCCTCTAATTTCCCTTTTATTAAGAGTAGTTTTAATGTACTAAATGGTTGAACATGGACTGGACTTCCTGAATGGTAATGGTACCATCTTCTCTATTTTTTTTTTTTTTTAATTTTTTTTTCCAACGTTTTTATTTATTTTTGGGACAGAGAGAGACAGAGCATGAATGGGGGAGGGTCAGAGAGAGAGGGAGACACAGAATCGGAAACAGGCTCCAGGCTCCGAGCCATCAGCCCAGAACCTGACGCGGGGCTCGAACTCACGGACCGTGAGATCGCGACCTGGCTGAAGTCGGACGCTTAACCGACTGCGCCACCCAGGCGCCCCTCTTATGGACTTTAGATCAATGTCAAAGGTCTACTGCCAACCGTCTACTCAATATTTTCACCTGATTGACAAGTAAGCTCCTCAGATTTTGAATATCACAGTAAAACCTTTTAAATAACCTTCAAAGCATGTTCTTTCTAATATCATTAAATAAGAACTTCATCATTCCACAAAAAATTCATTTATTTCTAATTTCTATTTTTTTAATGTTTATTTATTCATTTTGATAGACAATGAGTAAGCACAAGCCGGGGAGGGGCAGAGAGAGAGAGGAAGAGAGAGAATCTCAAGCAGGCTCCAGGCTGTCAGCACAGAGCTCAACTTGGGGCTCAATCTCACAAAATTCACAAACCGTGTGATCATGACCTGAGCTTAAATCAAGAGTCAGATGCTTAACTGACTTAGCCACCCAGGCACCTCTCTCCTATTTTCAAAATACCTAGAGAGTAGAACTTCTATTTCACTATGTTCCTTGCAACATACACTTGAACCAATCTCTCTTTCATAGATTTTTACTACAGGTTCCTAACTAAACCTTCTACTCCACCCAAACCTTCTTTTGTCTCCTCTGAACACAGTAATGATAGTTCTTGCATTAGCATTTGATCATGACACTTGTTTTCTCAAAACCCACCAACAGCTTCCCATCTCACTTTGAGTAGATGATGAACTTGAGGTTTTCACATGATTTGCTCTCTTGTTGGCTTTCTGACCTTGGCTCCTATGATTCAACCCCCTGCTCACTCACCTTCATCACACTTGTCTTCCTTCATGTTCCTGAGCTTGCCAGAGATGCTTCCATGATAGAACCTTTGCTCACCCTCTCCTTGTGGCCAGGATTGCTCTTCTTCTTCATATCCACATGGCTTCATGGCTTGTTGTTTCATACCTTCAAACTTATTCACATCACTTCAATGTACCTTATATGACTCCCCCTTTAAAAAATTGCAAACACTCTCCATCCTCTCTATTTACTGTACTTCTTACTATTTTGTTTATTTTTATGGTTTTTATCACTCCATCTTCCATAATATATATTTTGCTAAGACTATATTTAAAACAAAACAAAACAAAACAAAACAAAACAAAACGAAACAAAAAACTTCTTCCTGTAAGACACTCTCAGACTTTCAGACACGTGGTGGCAGGGATTTTTACTTGATTACTATCATATTCTCAATCTCTAAAGGATGCTTGGCACTTTCCAAAACTCAATAAATATGTGTTGAGTGAATAAAAACTGTAGAACGTCAGCTACAAAAATCCTAAAAATAAATAATAACCTCAGCTTTTTGTACTTAGTTTTAAGCAATTTGTTTTCTGCTTCCTAGTCTACTCTCTATAACCCAACTTTGAATCCCACCATATGAAATACTGCCTCTTGAAGGTTTTGATAACAATCTTTTTATTTTTAAGCTGATAAGATTATCTTAGCTATGAGGTCATTGGCCTTGTAATTCTTTCCACTAATTAACAGTAAAATGCTGGGCCCACCTATTGGAAAAAGTTAAATCTGCTACTAATTCTGATAATAAATTATTAATAGTGGGTTCCTGTGTTCATCAGTAAGTATATTTCATCTGTCTACAGGTATAAGGATATGCTTATTCTTGATGGTTTTTATCACTACAAAAATTCAAAAAGATAACGGAATAGCAGGGTAAAATTCATCTAGAAAATAGGTTTTCAGCTCTCCAGTTAAGACTGAACTTACAAAATCACGCTAAGATGTTTTAGTGTTCATAGAGGTTCAGAAAATTATCTTATTCAATGTTTATACAGTGGTTTGAATTATGTAGCTTAAGTTTTTTTTTCACAAGTCAACATATTCTTAGAGAAAATATAGAGAATAACCAAATATGGCTGTTACCAGTTGTTTGTATGCTCACTTATTTACAGAATGAACTTACTCGCCATCCTTAATTTGTTGGCTTTCATTAGCTTCAACAATTTCTTTCTGGGATCTAAAGCTCCTATAATTCTACGGATTTATTTTAAAATTGCACACGAAGACATTTCAAGTAGATATAAATCAAGGAAATATTTCGTGATGAGAAAATAGCATCTGGGTACATACCATGATCACAGAGTGGACATCATGAGGTCAAGTTCAATGAATATGTATTTTCTCCATAGTACAAATAGTTAATGATGCAGATCTCTGCCTATCTGGATAAGGAAGAGAATAAATGAGAATTAGAAAAGTTCTTGTAAATCATCCAGACAATTTTTTTTCTGCCATATGGGAGGAAAATGAAGCCCAGCCAGAAAAAGAGATTTAATTCATTGAGAATAAGACTGCATCATGTTAATATAACTAAACTAAAATAAGTTACAGATAAAACAATTCAGAAAATATTTGTACAGTTGACTATACAAAGTCACAAGTTAGCAATTTTTTTTTTTTTTTTTTTTTTTTTTTTTTTTTTTTTACAAGTTAGCAATCTAATGGAATTCTGAAATGGCCTTTTATAGGCACAGTTAAGGCATCAGCTTGAAGACTACATCCTACTGCACAAATGTGTGTATGCGTCTGTTATATGGTTTTGTGTCCCTGGTAGCTAGACTACACAGGTCATGAAATGAAGTGTTGGAGGAAGGAATGACCACTCCCACAATCCTTTCCTGTGTTCCACTTACAGAATATGTACTTCCCATCTTGTACATATTCAGGATCTATGTGATTGAATGTTTGGTTTTTGAGGAATAGAGAACACTTCTATAATAGTACAGGGTTATAAAAAATTCACTTCTGTTTGGGGGTCTCTTACCAGAAGACTTAGTAGGAAAAGAAGGGAGGCAGGTATTTTATTATCATGAAAATATAAAATTGTTTCTACCTAATTGGTACAGGGAGCAGTTTTGAACTCATTGAATTCACTGGGATGCCCCTTGGTGTTCTGGCCTTGGCAATAGCTTTGTAATGACAATTGAAACAGCCAAAATCAGACAGAGACATGGTAACAGGAACGCAATCCCTTCAAGAATGAAGGCCTGCCTGGTTTAAACCACTTATTAAGCAACCAAATTGCTGTTGGAGGACCAACTACAATAGGAGGGATCTACAACTTTTTCCAGTAACACTTCCGTTTTAACATTTTATTTACTTATTTAGAAATTATAACTAACTCTTTTAGAGTTTCTGGACCTAATTCCAATGTGTGGGGAATGCCCCCTCTTCCCTCTATAACACCAAGCAATTCTGGAACACTAGCAGAATATTAGAGAATTTAACACAATTCTAGCATTATCTATACAGATATAACATCAGATTCCATAAGTGATAGCTTCAGTCCTTTAAGACTGCCTCCCACCCCCACTTCAGATACCAATTGCAAGACCTAGACTGTTACCTGTGCTTCTGAATAACCATCTATAGATTACAGTTTCCAACAACCTTCTCCTTAAGTTCAGTTAATTTGGTAAACAGCTCACAGAACTCAGAAAAACAACAGTTTGTAAACTTTACCAGTTTATATGTTAAAGGACACAAACCAACAGCCAGATGAAAGATACATAAAGTATGGAGAAAGGTCATGGAACTTCTATGCCCTCTCTAGGTACACTATTCTCCCCACATAACCACATGTTCACCAACCCAGAAGCAATCTGATTCTAGTCCTTTTGAATTTTTAGGAGGCTTCACTACATAGTCATGGTTGACTAGGTCATTGGCCACAGACTGATTCAACCTCCAGCACCTCTTGGGGAGGAGCAGGTCTGGAAGATGGTGGGAACTCAAATTTCCAATCCTCTAATCACACACTGGATCCTCCAGGCAACTAGCCTCCACCCCTACGTGGGGTCCAAAAGCTGTTTTCATTAACATAACAAAAGAACCTTAATCATCCTTATCATAGGAAGTTCTAAGGATTTTAGGAGCTATGTGCCAGGTACATCGGACAAAGACCAAATGTGTATGAGAAATATATTTTGGTCATCTAAATGACCAAATTAGTATTTCTTATAATTTTTTTAACGTTTATTTATTTTTGAGAAAGAGAGAGACAGAGCATAAACAGGGGTGGAGCAGAGGGAGAGAGGGAGATACAGAATCTGAAACAGGCTCTAGCTGTTAGCACAGAGCCCAGCTCGGGGCTAGAACTCGGGAACAGCGAGAGATCATAACCTAGGCTGAAGTCGGACTCTCAACCAACGAACCACCCAGATACCCTAATAAATATTTCTTATAAATCATAATATTGCAGTAAGCATCACCTTAAAGAATAAGTGGTACATAAAGTGAATGAACTTAGTGTGGGCACTGACTAGATCTGAATTGTGCAAAAGGTACAGTGTAGTAGATGGTATTAACAGCAAGCACTGTTTCGTGTACTCAGACCCAATGGCTTCTTACTGCAAACACCTTCAGCAAATGGCCTTGGGGCTTTCTGTGGCTGCCTGGACATATTCTGCATGTGCTTTCAGAGGAACCAATAAATGAACAGTTAAATACTCCAGTTTTCTCATGGCTTGTGTAAGGCAACCTATCTATTTTCTTTATAGCTGCCCAGATGTTCCCAAGGTAATTGAGCCCTACTTAACCACAGGAGTAATCTGCTTCCTAATGCATCTTGCATTGATGCCCTTTCCTTCCTTGTTTCACTTCTCTATTCCTCTACTGGTACTTTCTATTACTACTTTCCTAATAAACTACTAAACTATGCAATCAAATGCTTTTCTCAGTGTCTGCAATTGGAAAAATCTAACCTAAGACCTATTGTATGTCAGATAAGTATTAAGAAACAACACCAGGATTGGGTAAGAAGTGTTTGAGGCCTTATGGAGGATTGCCATTTTAAGTATTTTTTTAAGGGAAAGTCTAATTGAGAAGCTGATATTTAAGCAAAGATCTGAGGGAAGCTGTCAATGCCTGAAGGAAGAATATGCTAGTCAGGGAATACAGCAAAAAATATGAGACTGGAATATTTCCAGCATTTCTTGAAATAATGAGATGGCCATAGACTCTGAAGTAGAGTAAGAGAGTATAGTAGTATGATAGGAAAAGATAATATTTGGTAGGCAGGGAGGTAATGGTTAGGACCTGAGGTCCCTGGGTGGGGAAAAAGCGCATATTTTGAAACAATGCTGGGAACATCTGATTACAGCAAAACCCTTCAGGCTTAAGGTTCCTCTTAAGAATGTATGGGGTTCCTGGGTGCCCAGGTGGTTAAGCATCTGATTTCAGCTCAGGTCATGATCTCATAGCTTCTGAGTTAGAGCTCTGTTTTGGGCTCTTTGCTGACAGCTCAGAGCCTGGAGGCTGCTTTGGATTCTGTCTCCTCTCTCCACCACCTCCTCAACTCATGATCTCTCTCTCTTTCTCAAAAATAAATAAACCCTAAAAAATTTTTTAATAATAATAATAAAAAAGAATGTAATGGATACCACCTACTCCCCCTCAGATTCCCCTCAGGAATTTGACAAAAGACCTAACTAAAAGCAAGTAGTAGACCATAAAACACGTGACCCACAAGGAATGGTATGGCCATAGACTACCCTTCACACAATGGAATCGAGCCAATCAGTAATGGACACTTAGAGTTATAAAACCAATAACAGTAGGGCTTGAGAAGGAACGGGGGGAAGGGAAGGGGTGGAGGGCAACCAGAACCTTATAAAACGAGGACCCCTGCCTATAGTCGGGGACATTCACTTTCAAATATCTCTCTCTGTGAAGAGAGCTTTCCTACTATTCTTACTTTCTAATCTTATACTCTAATACACTTCTGACTGCTGCTCATTTTATTTTGTGTCCACCTCTTCATTCTTTGAAGTGGTGAGACAGAACCCTGGGTATTATTAAAAAAACACTCCGGGTGCTGGATTGTCCATTCTTGATTGGCTTGTTTCCATTGTATGAGGGGTGGTCTATGGCCATACCTAGGTCTTTCCTCAAATTCCTGAGGGAAACCTGAGGGAGAGTAGGTAGGGTCTGTTACAGTCTTAAGAACCTTATGCCTGAGGCAGTTTTCTGTGGTCCAACACTTTCAGCATTGTTCCAAAATATGTGCTTTTCCACACTAAGGGACCTCGAGTCCTATCCTTTCCCTGCCTATTTTATCCATAAAAAAACAATTAAGTTATCCTTGATTCCTTTCTCTCCTACAGTGTTTGTAATCTGCAAGCAAATTCAATTGACTCTACACTCAAAATATGTCCAGAACCTAAACACTTATTATCACTATCACTCTTAACCACCTCGGTGCACCTACCATGATTTTTCTACTTAATTTGTAATAACTTTCTCCCTGTTTTACCTTTGACACAATAATAAAGTACATTCTTCACACAAAAGTCAAAGGAATCCCTTAAAAGTCTAAGACAGATCAAATCATCCAAAACCCTCCTATTGTATCCCTTTCTTTTCTGAGTAAAAAGGAAAGATTTTACAGTGACCTATGAGACTCTAGTCTCTGCCAACCATACCACTGTCTTACCTCCCTTCAATTTCATGTTGTAGGATTTTTTTCCTCAGTACCCTGGATTCATTGTCTTGCAGCTTGGAAGGATGAAGAGGTGGACACAGAATGAGCAGCAGGCAAAAGTTTATTACAGTAAAATATTAGAAAGTAAGAATAAAAAGAAAGCTGTCTTTACAGAAAGGGAGCATTTGAAGGTGAATACCTGAGACTTTAAGCAAGGGTACTTGTTTCATAATGTTCTGGTCATCCTTCCCTTCCTTCTTAAGAGGAACTTTAAGCCTGAGGGGGTTTGCTTTTCAGATACTCCCAGCATTGTTACAAAATATGTGGTTTTCCCCACCCAGAGACCTCAGATCTTATCCTTTCCCTCTCTATTTTATCCTATCTATTCCTAGCATATAAGGAATAGAACAGATTTTGCAAAGAGGAGATTTGGAGTTTCACTTTGGATTTGTTAAATTTGAGATGCCCATTAGACATCCAAGAGAAGATGTAAGTAGACAGTTGTATAGGAATATGGAGTTCCAGAGAAATATCTGAGCTGCAAATATTAAGTTGAGGTTATCAGTAAATAGTCATCAGAACACATTATGTTTATTTTCTAAGGACCAAATGTTAAATAATACAATGTATATATGATTAGAATTTAAACATTCCTTGATTTGTTTATACCCTTCTTTAATTCAATACTGATTATTGACGGGGACCCCAAGGATAAAATTAATCACTTTAATTTTTTTTTTGTTTATTCATTTTTGAAAGACAGAGAGAGAGAGAGCAAAATCAGGTGGGATGGAGAGAGAGGGGGGACACAGAATTTGAAGCACAATCAAGGCTCCAAGCTGTCAGGACAGAGCCTGACGCGGGGCTCGAACTCACGAACTGCCAGATCATGACCTGAGCCAAAGTCAGATGCTCAACCAACTGAGCCACCGAGACGCCCCCAAATTAACCACTTTTTAGTTGATACCAACCAGACATATCAGAATAATAAGAGATGAGTTCATTGAAAATGTTTAAGTTTATTCCAGGGATAATATTTTTGATCAAATAAAAAGGAATAAACAAAAAAGTAAGGGACAACTGAGCATGACATGATATGTAGCTCCAAAGCAAATGTTAGCTGAATTAAGAAGATCACCACAGGAAAAGTCAAAACAGTGCCAGCAACACCTTCTAAATAACCACAAAATTCCAATGAGAATTCATCATGTTTTCCTGTCAAGTGGACAGTGTCTCACTGTATTTCTACAAGTCCTTAGCTCTTTGACTTCAAATGCTTAAAAAGAGTTGCTCTCATGGTGGTATAAATATACAGAAAGATTCAGTACATCTGTGAGGGAGTGGAGAGTTTACTATATAAGAACCAAATGTGGATCTAAGTAATTTGATTACATAATTCTATCCAGCCTACTCATTGGGCATGTTTATCCAGTGTTAAGTAAAGCTGATCTAAACACTTTTAAAGTGGTTCTAGATGTATGTTATTCCAATACATGAGGAACATCTTTTCCAGTGGCATGGCCCCTTTAGCTGCTGTCCACAGCGACACAGGACTCTCCTGCGTGACTCAGATGAACTCAGCCACTCCTGACCCATTGGAACCTTTAAAGCCCAGGGTTTGAATTGTAGCTGACTTCTAATTTAGGAAAAATCTCATGTTCAGTTTATATCAACATCACAGAAGCAACACATTGAGAAGCTAACAGAATAGTATCAGGTTTCAATCAAGAGTTGTTTAAACAGACACCTTGACTTTGTCTTTGTGTGATTCTAAGATACTGGTTACTGGCTCTTAGTCTCTGAAGGAGGAGACAGATTTTGTAAGGGAGGGGGCATTAATAGGGACATGATTATTCAGATGTTGTTTTGTTCTTTCTCTGCTTATATCTTATTCTTGAAGAAGATTGTGGAATAAGGAACAGAGGGTTACTGTGTTTAGTCATGTTCACTTTTAAAAGGCTTGGACTTATAGGCCTATTCCCAAAGTTGGCTTCTAGCTCCATATCTTCTCTATTTGTCCATAGTAATGACCCTATAGTAGCTATGGTCTCTTGTCTACTAATAAAAACAGGGTAGATACATGGATAGATTTTATACCAAATATTTTACCTTTTATTAAGGCAGATAATATATATAAGTTTTGGGAATAATTGTTCTTGTACGATATACATTTTTCTCCATTTCACAGACCTCCAAATTTCCTACTGAGCTGTGATTTTCTCATTTTCAGTAGGAAGGACACCAGTAGATCTGCCACCAACCCTGGGGTATACAATAAATAAATAAATAAATAAATAAATAAATAAATAAAATAATAATGAATATGTCACCACAACTGTCCCCATTTTCACATAAACACATAGGTCTTGGTGGAAAAGTGTCAAGAAAAAGCATGCTTGCTTTTTGTAGGAATTTAATTTGTAATCCTGAGCTAAGCAAATCAATTAAAAAATTAGTTTTTTGTTATTTAGAGACTTAACTGAGGTTTTAAAACTCACTGAGGAAAGTGTGCCAACTTTTCTTTTTCATTTTCATTGATTTTTCCTGACATTTAAGTAAAAGGTCTTAATAGTTTCATGTAAAGAGATAAGTGATCTGTAATCTAGATTTATAGCCATACACTTTATGAGACCATCAGAAAACCCACCTTATAAAAATCTTAACCTTTGATACACTGGATGGTCATGTTTCAAGAGAATGGGCACACTTTGATAATCTCCTAGATCTGAAGAAAGTTGTCAGAAACTTTACTATTCAAGATAGACTCTTCTGAATTTCCTGCTCTTTGTAGCATAATAACTTGGATTTGACAAATCAAGTCCAAAGATGAGTTCTTATAACCATTTTTGTGGAGACAGGATTATTTTCAGGGCTGCTAAATAAGGTCACATTAATTGGAAGAGTAAATTTGATTTATATGTCACTCTGTTTTAATTTTAGCACAGATTCTTATTTTACCATTTCTTCTAAGTGTTTCTTTAGTTCTGTGAACAACTCCAAAATTCACCAATCATATTATAACCTAGTTGATTTGAATCGCTCACTTGTATCCAAATGGGTTCTGACCAATAAAAATACCACATATGCAAGTAGCATTTTGGTTTGTAATCCAAGTACCAACATACCTAATCACTTTTAGCTTCCAAATTCAGTTGATATGAGGGAATGTTCAGTATTGGACTATTGGTCTAAGTACTATGACATAAGCATTTTCCTTCTTATTAAAATAAATTAATGCCTGTGTAATATTACCAGTGTGGTTTTATCATAGCTTAATTAATCTTCTCCAAATTGTGACATAAAATTTTACTAATTGGAAATAATGCTGAAACAGACATTTGTTTATATTTTTATTTACATATTTTAAGTTAATATCATATGATAGACTCCCTCTCTCCCTGTCCCTCCCCCCTTGCACTCTGTCTCTCT
This sequence comes from Panthera uncia, assembly GCF_023721935.1. Lineage (NCBI taxonomy): Eukaryota > Metazoa > Chordata > Mammalia > Carnivora > Felidae > Panthera > Panthera uncia. Next base: position 49,700,036 of record NC_064809.1, on the reverse strand, counting down.
CTGTCTCTCTCTCAAAAATAAATTAACATTAAAATTTTTCTTTTTTAAAAGGAACACTTGGGTGGCTGAGTCGGTTAAGTGTCCAACTTCAGCTCAGGTCATGACATTGCAGTCTGTGAGTTTGAACCCTGCATCCAGCTCTGTGCTGATCCAGTCTGCCTGAAGCCTGCTTCAGATTCTGTGTCTCCCGCTCTCTCTGACCCTCTCCTACTCACGGTCTGTCTCTGTGTCTCCCAAAAATAAATAAACATTAAAATATTTTTTAATGTCATCTGATAGATTCCCAAAAATGGGATTAATGCATCAAAAAGAATAAACATTTTAAAAGTTATAAATTCCTCTTGACAAATTGCTTTCCAAAATGAATGATTTATTCTTCAACTAGCACTATTTTCATCATTAAGTAGTATTACTTTTTCAATATTTCTAATTTAGAAAGTAAAATATAATAAACCATTGATGTTTCCATTTATGTATATTTGATTAACAGTGAAGTTAAATTTCTTTATGTATATTATGTTATTTGATACACTTGACCTATTTGTATAAAATCAAACACATCGTTAATGAGAAACACTGCTCATATATTCACTTTATGTGGATAATACAAATCAGAGGTTACCTAGAGCTTTAAGGCTTGGATGTTAAAAATACTAAAGTTATTTCTTTTGTCAATGGTGCTACAATTTTAGAGACTTAACTGAGAACCGGTAACAGAGAATTCATCATGCAAATTTTCTAAGCAAACTACCTATGCTGGAGTTTTTTAGTGAAAATGCATTGTTATAAAATTCTATGGCATATGTAAATGAGCTATTGTGGTTATTTATTCAACAATGAACAGAACACACGTATTTCAGAGCTCTCTCCATTATCATGGGCATCTTAGTACTTAGAGAAGTATCACTCCCAGTAGCAGGTTTAAAAAAAAAAAAAATCTCTCTCCAAACAGCAGCGTGACTTTTGACACTTTCAGGCAGATTAAGAACTGAAGTCACAGTGGGCAGCCATAAGAGTCTAAACACACTGAGCAATGGGTCTCTCCATTGGTGGGAGGAAATTAGTGGCTAAAGCCCTTAAAACCATGGATCAATGGTGGTGATGTGCTACAGGGAATCTATGAACAAGCTTCTTTCTTTTCTATCTCACAGGGGGCATCAGTAGAGAGTGATTCGTTGAAGTCAATAGAGATCATTGTGAAAGTAGTGTGTATGTGTGGATTTAAACTGACCTGAGATATAGCTAAAAGGAAAATAAAATAGGTGGCTAAACCTGTCATAATTACTTCTTTCATTGATGGGAAAAAAATCTTCTCAGACATCTAACAAAATGAAAATAACAAAAAAAATCCACAAATGTGCAAAATCATACATATATATTTTTTACTTCTGAAATGATCTGGTTATAAAATAATTTCATTTTGAGAATAATAGAGAAGACATATGCTCTCTCTTCTGACTTGATGGAAAATGACAGTCTCCAGTTCAGTATAATTGACATAGTATGCACGATGATATACTAGAATGCCCAAAGCATGGGAGCAAATATGCGGCTGAATTCAAGTCCAGATTGGCTACATTAAAATTTATTACAGGTTGGAAGCTTCCATTTTGCTGATAAAGGTAACTTTAGAATTTTCCTGTCTTTCTCTTGAGTTCTCCTTCTAACTGCTACTTTTTCTGGACAAAAATAAGAACAACACATAATTGCTATTGTGTTGAAGACAATGTAAGAGGTAATTCTGATAATCAGTCAAGATGAGAGACAAGCTTCACTGAATTGTTTCTGACCACTCTGTCTCAGCTCCTTTAACAGATACATCCCTGAGTCACCATCATTTGTAGATATATATGCTTTAACTGCTAAATCTCAGTCTGTTGGTTTTGAACATTGTCTGATTTCCAGTAATGAGAGAATTGTATTTTCTTATACCATCCCTTTTCCCTCATTCTTCATAAACATTGATACACCTGTTTCTAGTTAAATCACTAATCAGTGGTGGCTTGATTGTGATCATATAAATGTTGTCCTCTGAAGAGTCAGAGGATACAATATAATTACATTTCTTTATGGTATAGGTTTATGTTTGTCCTTGAAACCATAATTACCTTTCTGTCTTTCCTGAATTAATTGCCTAATTCTTCATCATCAACCCTTTTAAAATGTCTCATTATACTTATGTATTCTATTTTTGTACTCCAAGATTTTCCCTCTAAGAATTCAAGGGTCTCTTGCTCCACACCAGACTAATTTTTCTCTAGATCTGCTCAGTGTTGTCATCCCAGGCTTATTTTTGTTCCTATCTTAAGTTTGATCATCTAACTATATGTATATCTAATTATTGGCTTACCATTATTTTGTAAGAGTGCATTCTTTATTTTTTTTTCTTTTTAACGTTTATTTATCGAGAGAGAGAGAGAGAGAGAGCTTGAGCAGGGGAGGAGCAGAGAGAGGGAGGGAAGGAGAGAATCTAAGCAGGCTCCAGAGCATGATGGGGGTCATGAATTCATGAACTGCGAGATCATGACCTGAGCTGAAACTAAGAGTTGGATGTTTAACCAACTGAGCCACAGAGGCATCCCTGTAAGAGTGGCTGGCTAAGAAAACGTGGGTAGGAATTAAATTTCCTGAGTCCTTACATGACTGATACTATCTGTAATCTACTTCATGTAATTGATTGGTAGTTTGAATGGGCGTGGAATTTGATGTTGATAATCTATATTGAGAAGTTCAAAGTAAGTATGATTGTTATTGCACTTAGGATATATATATATATATATATATATCAACATTTAAGATTTTTCCATTTCTTTGTGTTCTAAAATTTCACTATAGTGTTAAAGTTTGTTTTGTTTTTCCTGTGTTCTTGTTGTAATCCTTCTCCCCAAAGGTGTGTGTCTTTCGGGGCACCTGGCTGGCTTAGCTGGTAGAGCATGCAACTCTTGATCTTGGGGCTGTGAGTTTGAGCCCCATGTTGCATGTAGAGATTACATAAAAATAAAAAAAATATTAAAAAATAAAAATAAATTAAAAAAATTAAGATGTGTGTCTTTCAATTATGAAGCCTTAAATTCTATTACTTCTTTGATAATTTTCTCCCTTACATCTCGCTGTTTTCACTTAATAGGAGTTCCTAATGTTATGCTGTTAGAACATTTAGATTGGTGTTCTGCTCTAAGATCTATTCTTTCATAATTTTGTACTTCTTTTTATTCTAATTTCTAAGAAAATGTATTGGCTTCCTCTTTTATTAAACTAATTCCAAATCTTTTCCTTTCTTCTTCCCCCTCTCCCCCCATTTCATCAATCATAGACTACATTTCCAAGAACTAGTTCTTGTTCTCTGATTCTGGATGTTTTATTCTAGGTGCAATATCTTCTCCCATCCTTACATCCAAAGATTTTTTTTTTTTCTTTTAGTAGACTGCAGAGTTTAATCCTCCTATAAAACTATATTTTCTGTTTGTTTAGTGGTCTCTCTACTTCATATTGGAGGCTTTTCTTAAATGTCACATATTCTTTGGCTATGTTTAAAGATTGCCTGGGTGTTTATATGTATGGGTTGGCATGTTAGAGAGAGATTTGCTGTAATATAAGTGAGTAAGGTCTTGGATATTCTTCAGATTTTCAAATGCTAAAACAGAGAAACTTTTTCTCTGACTCTTTTAAGTTCATCTAGAAAAGAAACTTTAGAACTTCTGCCCAAGGAAGTATATAACCTGACCGTGAGGAAAAAAGAGTTGTGTCTTTCATATACAGATTTAATCTGAATCCTTCTGTTTTGAATCCTGTTTTTTTTCTGGACTCTATCATATTAAGTATCTAGCATCTTCACAGGTTTTTTTTAGGGGAGGGAAGAGTCAGGTTTGTTCCTTCTTGTTAGTAATTCTCTCTAAGCTGTATGGTTGCTTTTACCCAGTTATTTCAGTTACCTTTCTTCCTCTTTACTTGTCATCCCCCAGAAGCATATTGAAATTTATTATATATATGCCAACCCTTATGTTCTTCATTGATTTGTACTTACGGGCTTTTTATTCCTTTACATTCATTATAGTAGTTTTTCTGGATGAGTAAGAGAGGTGCATTTGTAGTCAATCTACCATATTTTATTAGAACTCCTTCATTGTAGGTTTTTTTTTTCCTTTTAAGTTAGCTTTTATAATCAAAAAGTAAAGTGAGGGTGGGTTAAATTTTAACAAATGTAAACGTGAGAAGGGCAACTTGATCTAGAACCTTGAAGAGTTTATTGTCTAAGGTTTGTCTTTTATTTGAATTAGCTTAATGTCCTGGTACTCATAAATCCTTTCAATTTTCCAAAGAATCGTCATGTTATATCTTATCTTTGCACTTTCTCCTCCAATTACCTCCTACTTATTCTTGAAGATGTAGCTTTTATATCACTTCCAAGAAAACCTTCTGATTCTCAGCATGTGTTAAATAATCTTACTCTATGATCCAATTGCATACAGTTTTTATTTTATTGAACTTTGTTTCATGAACTATATTGAAATTCCTATCTTATTTGTATCTTCTCAGCACCTAACACAGAAAGAAAAATAGAAGTAGTGCGTACTTTTAAATATTTATCAAACTGATAAATGAACAAAAGAACTGCCTTTTGTAAGTATGTGTTTGACATGAGCCAGCAGAATAATATAGTTGGCAGAAACATTATTACAGTCTGAAGTTGATTTAAAGAAAATAAGATAGGGGCAGCTGGGTGATGCAGTCAGTTGAGCATTGAAATCTTGATTTCAGCTGAGGTCATGATCTCATGGTCCTGAGATTGAGCCCTGCATAGGGCTCCATGCCCAGCATAGATTTTCTCTCCCTTTCTCTCTTCTCATTCCCCCCATCTCTCAATTAAAAAAAAAAAGAAGAAAAAGAAAATATTTGTAAAAAAAAAAAACCAAACAAGTTTTTGTACCAGACCATCACATTTTGAAAATTGTACATACTCCTGGAAATTGTATTTTAATAGCTATATTAAGATATATATTTGTGATATGATAGGAAATGGGAAAGCATGATATATAGGGATCCAAAAACAATGTTGATGGAAGTGCAGTTGAAAGAAATAGAAATTTTTCATCTGATATTTTAAAGGCTCTAGGACATGATGGATTTTCCTAAATATGTGAAGAATTGTGGTATGAGTGTAGAATTCAATTTTTTCCTGAGTTTGACTCCAAAAGAAAAATTTAGATGAATGAGTAGTATAATTGTAGTTCGCTATGAGTAAGAACTCCCCAACCAGAACACATTGCATAGGAGAAAATGGCTTTTTCCCTCATGAGAGGTTCCAAATTGATTGACCACATCTCTGGGATGTTTTAAGGAGTTTTTCTGCATGAGATCAGAAGTTGGACTGACTATAAGACCTCTAAGGAGCCTTCCAATGTCAACTGTTTGGACTTTTACAGTGGAATAAAGGACTTAGCTGAAGAGAGATGTCATCCAAACAACAGAATTAGTAAATCATGAACTGAAAGCTATCTATATACAAAGTATATATGGTAAAAATAAAATTATACTATTATTCAGAAAAACTTGGTGGTCAAAACAATTCCAAAAATGAACTATTATCAAAATTAAAATTAGAAAATACCTTTGACCTATTACTTGATTTTATGGCCCATAATGTGTTTTTTGCTCACAATTGTCATCATTTCATTGATATATCACTTCCAAATATCAGTATTCTCAATTTTGTCCCGTGATTTTTAAGAGCTTTAAAAGCTGAAAGAACTAAATAAATGAATGACCAAATCAAATAACTTTCATAAACCTGACCAGATAATGAATTAATCATAATACTTAGACTTTATACACTTTGCTTTAAAATGGGGCATTCATATGACTGACATAATGTATAATAGTTAAAATTATTACATCTACATATGGAGGCAAAACTGCCTGGTAAAGATAATAATTCTGAGTAACTTCCATTTACGATCTTCTAAATCTATGGAAGACAAGTATTAACTATGTATTTTCTTTTACAATCACAGAGGAAATGATACTACTTACTTTGCATTCATTACTGGATCTTAATATGATTAAGAACACTCTCCTGCTTGTTTGTACTAGAAGAGCAGGCTGTTTACACCTCTCCCAAGTTACTAACAAAATTGAACCACTTTTTCAGTTGTCCCAAAAACATTTATCAAAAATATGCCATCTCTATTGCATTGTATCTGTTACTTCAAAAATATAAAGATAGAAGTTTCTAGGTTCAGTTTAAATTCATTACACTTAGGATATACTTGGTATTTTAGTTTTTCCTGTAATTATATATAATGCGAGTAATCTGTGTGTATTTGACATTTGAATTTTCTTCTGATGATCCATATACTGAGTTCTGCATCTAAAGAACATTTGGCAGAAAAGCCTTCTCTCTGAATTTTGATTTTTGTAGATAAGAGTCTGCACAAATCCCACAAGGTTACTATGCAGAGGCAGATGTTTGCTATAAACTACAGTTCAATCCTATGCCCTGCCACTGTCTACTTTCCCTTCCATATATCATCACCAAAAAATAACAAGATAATAGAAAACAAGTTTTGATTCCAGAATGATTTTGGTTGATGATGATGAATGAAGCAGAATAGACAGCTTGATTTTCATAAGTTAAATTGAACTTGCAGTGCCAAATGCAGCAACAACAGCAAAAAGATTAGCAGACATGACAAGGGAAAAGAGAAGAATTTATGTGCAAACACATAATGTCATTTGAAAAAAAAGGTGTTATGAAAATGTACAAATGCATAGTTACTGAAACGCTGGCAGGGCAAAAAAAAAAAAAAAAAAAAAAGAAAAACTAAAAATACATTATCCAATGTTGGAAACGATTGTTAAGAAGAATCAGGGCCAAGTAAACAGAGCAATGTGGTTTCAGGAAATAACTTCATTTTATTTGGGCTTTACAAGAAACCATATTCAGATTCTTTGGCATACAATACAAGTAATTATATGGGACTACAATCTACCTACTATCCAAAGGAGAAAATGGCCTAGGTGGCAGCAGTGAGTACTTTAGCTAATAAAACAAACACTTCCCATTACTCCCTTACCACCTTTTATGGAGCAAACAGTGTCCCAACTGGGATGCTGTCTTGAGGTTATACTGTGAAGAGTAAAATAATATGTTTCTCCATTAGTATATCCAAATAATTGTGATACTAATCTCTTCTTCTTCTTCCAGTTTGTAGCTTCTTAAGAGGCAAAATGAAAAATTAATCAAAATTATTTCTAAATGCAGATTTTAATCTAAAGGTCCTTTACATTTTACTGTATTAATAGAAATTGTTTGGGTTTTTTAATCACATGCTTTGGATTAAAATAAATTCATGGAATTGCCTTTATCTCTATATAAAACTGAAACAGCTTTTGTCTTAATTAATTCAGGCTAAATCAATAACTTGTTTATGCTTCTCCCAAAACAATCCCCAGGTCAATAAAATATTCCAGTATTCTTTAGTTATTGGCATTAAAGTGACTTTAAGAGTATTTCAGTTTGTTACGTGTGACATCAATTTCTATTAGTAAAAGTTTGATTTGTAACTGCAGAAATTATGAATTAATCTCAAGAAAATAGCCTGTTACTTTAAAATCATTATCTTAGAGAGATTCATTGTTCATAATGTACAAAAACAAAGCCCAAACCAAACCCAAACAGAAACTTGTGAGCAAAGGTACTTAAATCAGTCTCTTATTCTAGTATATAATGCATTTCTGAAAATGTTGTCTTAAAAAGCATAAAAAAAAAATCTATTCAGATGTCAAAGGTGAGGGTAGGGACATGCAAGAAAGGTGAAAATGTGAAAAATTAACTAATTAATTAATTTAAAACACTAAATAAAATTTAAGGGAGGTTATTTTTTCCGAAAAGACTTCCCCCCCCAAAAAATATAAATTTTCTCAAAAATAAAAAAAATATATAGAGGCACCTGGGTGGCTCAGTTGGTTAAGCAGCCAACTCAGGTCATGATCTTATGGTTTGTGAGTTCGAGCCCTGTTTTGGGCTCTTTGCTGACCACTCAGAGCTGGATGGAGACTGCTTCAGATTCTGTGCCTCCCTCTCTCTCTGCACCTCCCCTGCTTGTGTTCTGTCTCTCAAAACTGAGTAAATGTTTAAAAAAAAATTAAAAAGTAAAAAAATATAAATTGACTTTTGTTCTGATTGTAAGAGAGTAATTAATTGGAAATGCAACCTTCCTTGCATTGTAAACTGTAAAATTGGACCAAATATATACAACTGTTGTCAAGGTTTGGATAACGAGACACATAGGACTGTGTTTCCTTAGAGAAGGGAAACAGATGAAATTAGACCCACAATTGACTAGAGTCCCCACCTAGTGGCACTCTCTGGATCACAGCACAGTGAGAGCTCAGGATCACAGTGGCCCCTCTGAGTGGAGGAGGCAGGGATCACATATTTGTGACTGCAGAGACAGCTAGAGTTTGAGGGGCAGGGTGTGGGAGAAAAGGGAATGAATAAGAAAGCTTACAGACATCTGCATAGAGCCTGTTTGTCTTTGGAAGAATATTGAACTGAGCATACACTGGGCAAGACATCATACGATTTGGTAGAGAAGTGCTGCTGAGATTAGGGAGCTAGACAGAGGTTTTGGAGATCACACAGTGCTGAGAGACATAATTTGGACCAGCCAGAAAAGAGACTCTGCTGAAGGCCCTAGGCAATGAGTTTTCATCCCTGAAAACTCATGCTTTAGGAGATTTGTCTAACAGAAATTTAAAATAAGCTACCAAAAAAAAGCAAAAAAAAGCAATAATCCACCAGTAAGTGAACTACTCATCAAAACAAAAAGCACCATTCTAAACAAGCAAAGAAACAAATTAATACTACAATCTACTGAAAATGTGATATACATAATATTTTGCATAAAATTCAAAAACGACTAGATGTGCAGAGAAGCAAAAATGTGATTTGCATAGGGGAAGAGAAGAATCAATAGGAACTGAAACCAAGATGATCTAGATGTTGAAATGAGTAGAAAAGGACAGAAAAATAGAAATTTAAAAAATTTACATGGGCTAAAAAGAAAACATACTACAAATTAAAGCTGGAGGGCTGTAGTAATAGCAAACAAACCAGATTTTATGCAAAAAGATATTAGTAGAAATAAAAAATAAAATTTTGTAAATCAACTAGACCTAACAGGCAGCTATAGAACACTTAAGCTGAAAATAACAGAATACTAATTATTTTCAAGTGCATATAAAACCTTCTCTAGGATAGACCATATATGAGGTCATATAACAAATCTCAACAAATTTAAAAAGACTGAAATCATACAAAGTTTGTTCTGTACTCCCAATGAAAGGAAATTAGAAATAAATAACTAACAGAAATTTGAGCAATTTACAAATAGATAGAAAATAAACTACAGATTCCTAAATAGTTAATGATGAAAAAAAATCATAAGGGAAACTAGAAACAATTTTGAGATGAAGGAAAATGATGATACAACATATCAAAATTTATAGATTACATATAAAAACAGTGCTTAGAGAAAAAATTATAGCTGTAAATGTCTATATTAAAAAGGAAGAAATATCTTTTTTTAAAAAATATTTTTAAACGTTTATTTATTCTTGAGCAAGAGAGAAAGCACATGAGCGGAGGAGAGGTAGAGAGAGAAGGAAATACAGAATCTGAAGCAGGCTCCAGGCTCTGAGCTGTCAGCACAGAGCCTGACATGGGACTCAAACTCATGAACTGTGAGATCATGACCTGAACCGAAGTTGGACATTTAACCAACTGAGCCACTCAGGCTTCCCAAAAGGAAGAAAGGTCTTAAATCAATAACCTAAACTAATACGTTAACACATTGGAAAAAGAGTAGCAAACTAAACTCAAAGAGAAGGAAGGATATAAAAAAGATGAGACTAGAAATTAATGACTTTGAAAATAGAAAAGCAATAGAGAAAATCAGTGAAACCAAGTTTGTTTTTTGAAAAGTATACCTAGATTGGGGCGCCTAGGTGGCTCAGTCGGTTAGGTGTCCGACTTTGGCTCAGGTCATTATTTCGCTGTTCATGGGGTTGAGCCCAGCATCGGGCTCTGTGATGACAGCTAAGAACTCTGTGTCTCCTTCTCTCTCTGCCCCTCCCCTGTTTGCACTCTGTCTCTCAAAAATAAATAAATGTAAATTAAAAATTTTTTTAAAAAGAAAAAAAAAGTATAACTAGATTGACAAATCTTTAGGCTTGTCATTGATCAAAATAAAAAAAAAGGAGAGGAGGCAGAAAACACAAATGACTAAAATCAGGATTGAAAGAAGGGATAACATTACTGACCTTACAGAAATAAAAAGGTGATTATAAGGCAATACTATGAGCAACTATAGGCCAAAAAATTAGAGGTAGATGACATAAACAGATTTCTAGGAAAAAAAATAAACTACTTAACCAGCCTAAAGAATAAACAGAAAATCTGCATAGATCTATAACAAAAGATTGAATTATTGTTTTAAACACTCCCCACAAAAAAGTCTGAACCCAAATCACTTCACTGATGAATTCTGCCAAAAATCTAAAAATAAATTAACATCAATATTTTAAAAAATAAAACAGAATGTAATACTTTCATCTCATTCTATCAGACAAGAATTTCCCTGGTACGAAAACCAGGCAAGTATATCACAATAAAAATACAGATTAATATCTCATATGAACATAAACTCAAAAAATATTCCATAAAATAAAAGCACACCAAACCTAGGTCTTTATTTGTATAAAATATATAAAAAGAATTAAACACCCAAAACCAAGTGGGACTTATGCCAGGAATGCAAGGTTGGCTTAAAATATGAACATCAAGGTAGTATACCGTTTCAGTAGAGTGAAGGAGAAAAACACATGGCTATCTAAATAGATGCAGAAAAAGCACTTGACAAAATACAACAAACTTCCATGGCAAAAACACTCAACCACCTAGTAATATATGGGAATATGATATTCCTTTATCATTCTAATAAATCATTATTTGTATTTCTTTATCAACCTGATAAAAGACATTTACAAAATTCTCACACCTAACATCACACTCAGTAATAAAATAAATAATGCTTTCTTCTTAAGATCAGGAATAAGACAAGACTGTGTACTGTTACCACTTCTTGTCATTATTACCACAGAGGCTCTAACCAGGACATTCAGAAGAAAAGAAAGAAAGAAAGAAAGAAAGAAAGAAAGAAAGAAAGAGCAACCAGATTAGGAAGGAATAATTAAAACTATCTCAATTTGTAGATTACATAATCTTGAATATAGAAAATCACTTAAAAATCCACTAAAAACTACTATATCAAGCTAGTCCAACCAGGTTGCAGGATAGTATATCAATATATAAAAACTAATTATATTCCTATAAACTAGCAATGAACAATCGAAAACCAAGATTAAGAAAGTAATTCTGGGGCGCCTGGGTGGCTCATTGGGTTAAGCGTCCGACTTCTGCTCAGGTCATGATCTCGAGGTTTGTGAGTTTGAACCCCACATTGGGCTCTGTGCTGACAGCTCAGAGCCTAGAGCTTGCTTAGGATTCTGTCTCCCTTGCTCTCTGCCCCTCTCTAAAAAATAAATAAACATTAAAAAAAAGGTAAAAAAAAAAAAAAGTAATTCTATGTACAATAGTATTCAAATGAATAAAATAATTTGGAATATATTTAACATAAGTGAGTAGTGGGTTGAATGGTAACCCTTAAAAAAAAGATGTGTCGGGGCGCCTGGATGGCGCAGTCGGTTAAGCGTCCGACTTCAGCCAGGTCACGATCTCGCGGTCCGTGAGTTCGAGCCCCGCGTCGGGCTCTGGGCTGATGGCTCGGAGCCTGGAGCCTGTTTCCGATTCTGTGTCTCCCTCTCTCTCTGCCCCTCCCCCGTTCATGCTCTGTCTCTCTCTGTCCCAAAAATAAATAAAAAACGTTGAAAAAAAAAAAAAAAAGATGTGTCTATGTTTAAATTCTTGGAATCTGTGAATATTTCCTTACTCAGAAAAAAGAATGTTTGCCAGTGTAATTAAGTTAAGGATCTTGGAATGGAATCATCTTAGGTTATACACATGGCCTCTAAATATAATGGCAATTTTCCTATAAGAGACATGAAGAGAAGACACAGATAAAAGAGGAGGGGGTGATATAAAGAGAGAAGTAGAGATTGGAGTGATGTAGCTATAAGTTTAGGAAGGCCAAGGAGTGCCAACAACAACTAGAAGTTAGAGGAGGCAAAGTATGAAATCTCCTTTAGAGCTTCCGGAGGGACTGTGGCTCTGTAGACAACTTGATATCAGACTTCTAGCTTCCAGAAGTGTAAGAAAGTACATTTCTCTTTGTTTAAGCCATTAAATTTATATTAACTGTCATGGGAGCCACAGAAAACTAACACAAAATGTAAAACTTATACACTAAAAACCTGAAAACATGTAAACTTTTAAGAAAGTCTATGTTGATATAGATTCAACACAATCCTTATCAAAATACCAGCTTGTAGAAAAGCAGAAGTTGATCCTAAAATATATATGAAAATCAAGAGACAAAAGCCAAACCAGTCTTTAAAGAGAACAAAAGGCAGGACTCATACTTCCAGATTTAAACATTTAGAACAAGTATATACAGTAATCAAAACAGTATGGTACTGGTAGGAGGATAGATATATAGATCAGTGAGAAAGAATTAAGAGTTCAGAAATAAATCTTAAATATATGGTCAATTGATTTTCAACAAAGGTGCAAGAAACTTCAATGGAGGAAGGAATAATCTTTTCCACAACTAGTCTGGGGCAATGGATATCTATGTGCAAAATAAAGAAGTTGGATTATTTACTCACACATATAATTTTAACTGAAAATGCATTATCAACTAAATGTAAGAGTTAACATTACAAAATTTTTAGAACAGCTAAGAATAAATCTTCATGACCTTGGGTTAGACAAGAACTTATTAGATAATACATAAAAAGCACAAGTTACAAAAAAAAATTAAAAACTGATACATTGAAAAAAATCGATACATTGGACTTCATTAAAATTAAGAACTTTTGTGCTTTGAAACACATTATGAAGAAAGTAATAAAATAACCTATAGAAATGGAAAAAATATTTTAAAATTGTATGTCTGATAAGGATCTATCTAGCATTTAAAAAATACAAAGAACACAACTCAACAATGGGAAAAAACATTAAAAATGGGCAAAGGGCACGAATAGACATTTTTCAAAAAAAACCCACAAATGATCAATCAAGACATCAAAAGATACCCAACATAATTAGTGATCAGAGAAATACCAATCAAAACTACAGGATAACACCACTCTACACCCACTAGAATGACTATAAACAAAAAGACAAATAATTACACATTGATGAGGATGTGGAAAAATTGGAAACTTATAGGGTTAGTTGTAATGTAAATGGTGCAGCTGCTTTAGAAAAAAGGCCAGTTGCTCAGTAAATCTCTCAAAACAGAAGAGCCATGGGCCTGATTGCTTAGCTGGCGAATTCTACCAAATATTTAAAGAACTAACACCAATTCTTCTCAAACTTTTCCAAAACTTAAAGGGAACAGTCCCTAATTGATTCTTTAGGCCTGCATTGCCCTCACAGTAAAGGCTGGCAGACACTACAAGAATTTATTTTCCTTATGAACATGGATGCAAACATCACTAACAAAATACTAACACACTGAATCCCCCAATATATTAAAATGCTTATAAATCATAATAAAGCAGGATTTATCCTGGAATAAAATGATGATTCAACATATAAAAATCAATCAATGTAATATACCATGTTAACAGAATGAAAGATTGAAAAACTACATAATAATCTCAAGGCAGAAAAAAGAATTTGACAAGATGCAAACCCTTTCATAAACTAGGAACAGAAGGGAACTACCTCAACATGATAAAAGCCATAAATGACAATCCACAATGAACATCATAATGGTAAAAGGTGAAAGCTTTTCTGCTAAGATCAGGAACAAGGCGAGAACATTTGCTTCCACTACTTACTCATGGTCCTGGAATACCTAGCCAGAACAATTAGGCAGAAAAAAGAAATGAAAGTCATTCAAATTGAAAAAGAAGAAAAAGAATTTACTCTGGTTACAGACGATATGACCTTATATATTAGAATTAACAAATGAATTCAAAAAGGTAGCAAGATACAAAGTCAACACACACACACACACAAATACCAAATCAAACAAAACCAAACAAAAAAAATACAAATATAGATGAGGATGTGGAGAAATTGAAATCTTTATGCACTGTAGGAATGTAGAATGATAATAACTGCTATGGAAATCAGTATGGTGATTCTTATGGGTCTATTCAGATTATGTATTTTTTTTTATAATTCTATTGTCACACATTTTGTGTTTCCTGGAAAGTTGTCCATATCATCTATCTAGGCTATCCAATTTATTGGCATACAATCATGCATAGTACACTTTTATAATCTATTTTACTTCTGTGAAACAGAGAGTAATGTGCCCACTTTTGTATCTGATTTATTAATTTAAGCTTTTGGAACTTAAAGGAGTCTCTTCTAGACAACATATAGTTGGATCATTGTTTTTTGTTGTTTTTTTTTCTAATATTTTAACATTTTTGAGAGACAGAGACCGAGCATGAGCGGGGGAGGGGCAGACAGAGAGAAGGAGACACAGAATATGAAGCAGGCTGCAGGCTCTGAGCAAGCTGTCAGCATAAAGCCTGATGCGAGGCTCGAACCCAAAAACCATGAGATCATGAGATGAGCTGAAGCTGGATGCTCAACCGACTGAGCCACCCAGGCGCCCCAGGATCATGGGTTTTTTGGTTTGTTTGTTTGTTTTTTGCCTCTTGTTTTTGTTTTTGTTTTTTAATCCATTCTGCCAATCTCTGAGTTTTAATAGAAGAGTTTAATTTTAAAGTAATTGCTGATAAAAAAAAAATAGACCCACTTTTGTCATTTTGCTACTTGTTTTCTACACAACTTTTAGCTTTTTCTCCCTCATTTTCTGCATTGCTGTCTTTTAAAAGATATTTAGATTTTTTTAATAGAGAGACAATTTAATTACCTTCTTACTTATGTGTATTCCATAATATTTCCTTGATTACTTTGGGGATTATACTTAACATTCTAAAGTTACTGCACTCTAATTTGAATTTATACCAGCTTAATATCAATAACATACAAAAATTCTGCTTTTCTAACAGCTCCATCTCCATCCCCGGTTAGTTACTGATGTCAAAATTATACATTATGTGTCCAAAATCATAAACATATATATATTTTTATTTTTATTAGAAGAAAATTTTAATGTGTTTTCATTTTTGAGGGAGGCAGAGACAGAGTGTGAGTGGAGAGGGGCAGAGAGAAAGGGAGACAGAATCCAAAGCAGCCTCCAGGCTCTGAGCTGTCAGCACAGAGCCCGATGCGGGGTTCAAACTCACAAACTGTGAGATCATGACCTGAGCAGAAGTCAGATGTTTAACCAACTGAGCCACTCAGGTGCCCCTATAAACATATTTTTTTAAACAGATTTGTCTCTAAAAATTTGTAGAAAACAAAAAGATTTATAAACCATTAGTACAATACTAGCTTTTTAAATTGACTATGTATTCGCCTTTCCTGAAGTTATTAGTCTAGTTTTCTTTCATTTCAACCTGCAAGATTCCCTTTGGCATTTCCAGCTGGATAGGTCTAATATTCATAAACTCACAATTTCTTTACCTGGGGCTGTCTCAATTTCTCCTTCATTTTTGAATAATAGTTTGTTGTGTATAGAATACTTGGTTGACAGGTTTTAGATTTTGGTTTTGTTTTTAGTATTTTGAATAAATAAGCCCACAGCTTATGGCTTCCATAGTTTCTAATGAGCAACCTGCTGATAATATTTAGAAGATCCTTTGTATATGATGGATTATTTCTGTCTCAGTGCTTTCAAGGTTCTGTCTTTTGTCTTTCAACAGCTTGGTTGTGATGTGTCCCAGCATGATTCTCTTTCAGTTCATACTACTTGGAGTGTATTGAGCTTCTTGGATGTGTATATTCATGTATTCCATCAAACTTGGGAAATTTTCAGCCACTATTCTTTGGATACTCTGTTTCTTCCTTACTTCTCCTTCTGAGACTCCCACAATATAACTGTTGGTCCATTTGATGATGTCCCTCAAGTCTCTTTGGGTCTGTTCATTTTTTTCTCAATCTTGTCTTCTTTCCATTTTTCAAACTTATGTTCAAGTTCACTGATTCTTTCTTGTGCTTAAATCTTTCTTGTGTTCATATCTGTCTTAGAATCCCTCTAGTGAATTTTTCATTTCAATAATTTTAATCTCTAGAATTTGTGGGTTTTAAGTTTTCCACCTCTTTAATAGTATTTCCATTTTGTTCGTACATCATTTTTGTTCATTGGTTTGTTTTATTTTGTTTTTGGAGGCTATTTTCTTTCTCTCTTTCCATGCATTCCTTTTGTTCTTTGAGCATCTTTTAAACTTTTGTTTTTTTAAAAACTTTCCATAGCAGAGCATGGGTGGCTCAACTGATTAAATGTCCTTCTGACTCTTGATTTTGGCTTAGGTCATGATCTCACTTTTTGTGTGACCAAGCCCTGCATCAGGCTCTGCACTGACAGTGCAGAGTCTTCTTGAGATTCTCTCTCTCTCTGTCTCTCTCTCTATCTCTCTCTCTGCCCCTCTTCTGCTCACGCACTTTCACTCTCAAAATAAATAAATAAATAAATAAACAAACAAACAATCAAATAAATAAATAAAATCCTTGTCTAGTACATTTGCCATCCATTCTTTGGAATAATTTTTCTTAGGGTTTTTTTTTTTATTTCCTTTGAAAGAAACTTTCCTGCTTATATGATATGTAACTTTCTTTTTCTAAATTGTAAATTGGATATTTGAATATAATAATGTAGTAACTGATAATTAGATTTTTCTCTTTCCTCAGCATTTGCTGGGGTTTTTTTGTTTTTATTTTTTATTTATTTGCCTTTTCTTTTATTGTTATAGGCTGTCTCTGTGCCAAAGGCCATCCTATAGTGTAAACATAAGGTCTGCCTGGTATGAGCTTGCACCCTTCCCAAGGCATGAGCAGTAACTTTTAAATTTCCCCCATGTATGGAGTTTTTTTGGAGTTCCTTTGTCTGGCTTCAAAAAGGGGCAAAAGGGAATAACTAAGGGAGGAAAAGGTACCTTCTCTTTAAATTTCCTGGAGGTCAGTTTACTTGGAGTGATAAAGACTTTCAGCAACGAGGGGGAGTACGACAATGTCTGCCCACCTCTGTGTCTGCACCCCCATGATCAGAAGCAGCAATCAGCAAACATAACATAGATCCCTGATTTTGGGAGAATAGTGTCTGTATTGTCCAACCTGGCTCTTAAAATCTACAGACAAGCTGCACCAGGAATATGAGCTTAGCTGTTGCTCCAGAGCTGAGAGTTAAAGAGGAGTATGTGCTACTAAACTAAGGGCTGAAATTGATTGAAATTTGTCATGAAAGCCACCCCTTGAATTTGCAAGCCTTTAATAGACTCCAAAATTCCGATATAATTACATTAGACAAATTCTGCCAGTGCCATTATTATCTAGGTGAGAAAACAGGTTCCTGGTTCTTCTTCATACTCCTCTTAGAATCTCTTTTTTATCTTTATTCTGAAGCGTATTTCTTCAGGATGTAAAAAGGTTATTTGGCAGTTACATTCTTTCAGAACTTTAAAGATGCCACTCCAATTTCTTCTAGCTTCCATTAATGTGCTGAGAAATAAATGTCTGTCTTGTTATTGTTCCTTTGAAGAAACTGTGTGTTTTTCCTCTTGCTACTCTCAAACTTTTATTATTGTTTTAAGTTTCAGCAGTCTTAATCCAACATTACTTTTTTGTTGCTATTTTTTCTGTATGTGTTTTCAATATAATGCATAATGTTTATCAGAAATTTTGGAAGATTCTCAATTAGCATGTATTTAAAACTTCTTTGGCTTGATCCTATAATTTCTTTCTTAAACCCCAATTTCATGTATGTTATAGTTTTATGCGGAATCTCTAACACTTCTATTTCTTTTATTTTTAGAGTTCTTTTCTCTTAACTTTAGATGATTTATATTTTACTTTCCTAGCTTTTCCACTCACAAATTCTTATTTCTATTGTCTCTAATTTGTCATTAATATAATTCAATTTGTTCATTAATTTTGGAATGTACCTTTCAGCTCTAAATGTACTTATTTGTTTTTATGAATTTTAATTTTCTGGCAAAACTATTCATCTGTTGTCAATCTTTGACATTTTTTCTTTATACCCTTGAACATTCCAAACATGGTCATTTTAAAGTTTTTTTCAACCTACTCCAATATCTGAATAAACTGTGTTTTAGTTTCTATTATCTGATTTTTTTTTTCTTGTGTTTCAGTCATGTGGTTTTGGTACCTGGTAAATACAGTCGTTTTTTAAAAATAAATCCTTATCCTATATATATATATATATATATATACACACATATATATATATTGACATCAGACAACATCTTCCTCAATGGAGATGATTTGTTCTTCTCCATGCCCTCACAATAGATTTGTGGCTGATCAGTTACATCCTGTTAGTTTCCATACTGAATCAAGGATTCTTTGGTTAGTGGACTTCTGGTTTACACTCTTGTGGGTCCCAAACTTAAGCTTTGTTACAAAACTGTGAAACAACTACTATTCCAGAAGCTCTTGGACAAGGTTTTTAAGCCTCTATCCAGTAAAAACCTGTATTTAACAAGTGTCATGTAAAAATCAACAGAATTTTATTTGAATACCTTGTCTGTTTCATTAAAATCTCTATTGGTATCTCAATCTCAGCACTGAATCGATATGGTTATTTAGTGTATTTTCAAATTGATCATTTTTTTAGACACAGGCAATATAGGCCCAGGAGAACTGGCATAATCACATATGTAATTCAAATATGTAATCACATATGTAATCCAAATTAATTTTGTAGAGGTCTTGTTGTAGGAAGAAAGTAGCAGTGCATTAAAATTTAAGAAAGTGAAAAAAGAAAAAATGTGGTCATTGTTCTCTCAGTGTTTCTGCTTTGAGTTGTGTGTAGTAATAGAACAACATAGAAACCCCCCAAAACCAAGAGACTATACTCAATCCAATCCAACTTCAAAGAATTCTGCATAGTGTTCTTTAAACTTAGTCAGATTATTTAATCTCTTTGAGCTTTAATTGCTTCCCTTTGTAGTATTTTGTAATTCGTTTGAATGATTCCTAATTTTCACAACAGACCTATTGTATATATACCAGAATATCCTCAACACTGGTCTTTAAAGGTCAACAGAAATTTCTTGACTATTTTCGTTATTTAACAAAATTGTAGATAGGCAATATATTTGACAGACCATGAAGATTGTATTAGGATATGTTATAAGAGAAGTTACTGGTATGCTTTTGTAAACCATTTATTATTGTTTCTTTTAATAAATCAGAGCCAATCAAGTACAGGAAAAATTATTTGGAAAAATGTTGGAATTTTCTTAAATTTATGAAAAAAATTGGCAATAATGTCTAACTTACGTTTTTAAATTTTTTTAATGTTTATTTTTGAGACAGAGAGAGAGAGACAGTGAGAGGAGCCGAGAGAGAGGGAGACACAGAATCTGAAGCAGGCTCCAGGTTCTGAGCTGTTAGTACAGAGTGCAATGTGGGCCTCGAACCACTAACAGAGAGATGATGACCTGAGCCGAAGTCAGATGCTTAACTGACTGAACCAACCAGGTGCGCCAATAATGTCTAACTTATATTCTTTCTTTTTTGGAGACTAAAAAAGTGACCTCAATCTATTTGCATGGCAAACAATGTTCACAAGTGAACATACACACACATGGCACACATACCCCTACATGTGCATGTGAGCATGTGTCCATATGTATGAATATGGAGAGTATATTATCTCAATTTGAATAAAACATTGTTTTATAGTATCTTTACTTTGTATAAAAATGTCATGTATTCATATATTTGTAAATACCATGATGTATAAGTAAAGGGCAAAAAGTCATTGCTGCTGATTTTGTTTTTACAGGAAACTTTAAAACTATACTTAAATTCTGTGATTTCACTCTTGTCACCAGGGAATATATTCGTAAAGAAAGGTCATGATAAAAATTATTCTCTGCTCCTTTGCCCCTTTATATTCTATTTGCAAAAACTGAAAGATTCTTATATTATGTAGAAAGTGACAACTGTAAATTAGGAGCTAAATAAATGTAATTCTGTTTTCTTTGGAAGATATACTAAATCTCTATTTGTTAGTGTTTATAAGATACTTTACTCCTAACAACGCACAAACTACTCTGTGAAGGGTTGACCTGAATATATATATATATATATATATATATATATATATATATATATCACTAAAACAACAGATCAGATACTTTAAATTTTTTTGTATTTAAACGAGTATTATTGGTGTTTTACACGTTGTCAATTATTAATACTTGATGTTACAGCTTTCATTTCCACTTGTTATCACCTGCTTGTTGAAATGCTTCAAGACCTTAATAACTAAGTTTTATGGGAATTCCACACATAAACCAAAACAGAAAAGTTTAATATACCCTCATGTACTCACTATCCAGTTTCTACAAATTTTAGTATGTGGCTAATCAAGTTTCATCTAACTGCAGCTCCTGACACTAATTAGAGCTGCAAACTTCAAATAAATTCACTATATATTTTTTCAAATATATCTTTAAATGAGGAAGATTAATTCTTCTGTATAACCAACAAATTATTCCTACAAACTTTATAATTTTTAATTACATTGTCAATTATACAATTATTATAAGCAATTTATAATTATAAATTGTAAGTGTGTGTTTTTCTCACCCCTCTCATTTATTTTTTTCCCTTACATTAAGTTTGCTTGAATTAGAAGCTGGTTAAGTTCCAATGTGCATTTTGTTTTAATATCTCTCAAAGATCTTTTAATATTGAGGATCTTTACTCCACCTCATATATTTTTCACCTATTTAAAAAAAAAACACACAAATCATTTGTCCTGTGGCATTTCCACATTCTAATTTCATTAATTGCATCTTCATGGTGTCTTCTAATGTGTTTCTTTGATCTATAGTTCCCATAAACTGGAAGTGAGATCTAGAGACTTGATTAAATTCATGTTGAGACTCGGGGGTCAACATGGCGGAGAAGTAGGGGGAATCCATACTTCTCACATCTTTCAGACAAAGAAGTATAGAAGCCAAATGACTTTGAACACCAGAGCCTGGGAGGAAAAGAGACTTAATCTACTAGGAAGAAAATGGGAAAGCTGGAAAAAAGATACGGCTACTCCAAGGAACAAATCAAAGCACATCTGGTGGAGGGTCCAAAATATTACTATGAGTTGGGTAATAAAATAACCAAAGTCATAACAACAGAGAGCAAGTAACAATCCCCAAAAAAAACACCTCCTGAAGGGCCACGCCCTGGACAGTGTATGACCCTCCTTTAATATAGCAGTGCTTGCAGGTGCAGAGCATACAACAAGCTTTTAAAATGCATAAGGGACAGAAAACTAGCCAATATGATGAAACAGAATTCTCCTCAAAAGAAATTCCAGGAAGTAGTGACAGCTAACAAATTGATCAAAACCAATTTAAGGAATATAATGGAACAAGAATTTAGAATAATAGTCATAAAATTAATCACTGGGCTTGAAAAAAGCATAGAGGACAGCAGAGAATCTATTGCTACAGAGATCAAGGGACTAAAAATCAGTCATGATGAATTAAAAAATGCTATGAATGAGGTGCAAAATAAAATGGAGGCAGCTACAGCGCAGATTGAAGAGGTAGAGGAGATAATAGGTGAATTAGAAGATAAAATTATGGAAAAAGAGGAAGCTGAGAAAAAGAGAGATTAAAAAAAAATCCAGGAGTATGAGGAGAGAATTAGAGAACTAAGTGATGCAATCAAATGGAACAATACCCATATTATAGGAATTCCAGAAGAAGAAGAAGAGAGAGAAAGGAGCTGAAGGTGTACTTGAACAAATCATAGCTGAGAACTTCCCTGATCTGGGGAAGGAAACAGGCATTGATATCCAAGAGGCACAGAGAACTCCCTTCAGACATAACTTGAATCGATCTTCTGCACAACATATCATAGCGAAACTGGCAAAATACAAGGGTAAAGGGAATTCTGAAAGCAGCTAGGGATAAACAGGCCCTAACTTACAAAGGTAGACACATAAGAATAGTAGCAGACCTATCTACTGAAACTTGGCAGGCCAGAAAGGAATAGCAGGAAATCTTCAATGTGATGAACAGAAAAAAATATGCAGCCAAGAATCTTTTATCCAGCAGGTCTGTCATTCAGAATAGAATGAGAGATAAAGGTTTTCCCAAACGAACAAAACCTGAAGGAATTCATCACCACTAAACCAGCCTTACAAGTGATCCTAAGGGGAATTCTGTGAGTGAAATGTTGCAAGGACCACAAAGTACCAGAGACACCACTATAAGCACGAAACCTACAGACATCACAATGACTCTAAACCCATATCTTTCAATAATAGCACTGAATGCAAATGGACTAAATGCTCCAACCAAAAGACATAGGGTATCAGAATGGATAAAAAAACAGGACCCATCTATTTTCTGTCTACAAGAGACTCATTTTAGACCTGAGGACACCTTCAGATTGAAAGTGAGGGGATGGTGAACTAGCTATCATGCTACTAGAAGTCAAAAGAAACCTGGAGTAGCCATACTAAAGGTTGTAACAAGAGATGAAGAAGGGAATTATATAATAACTACAGGGTCTATCCATCAGGAAGAGCTAACAATTATAAATGTCTATGTACTGAATTCGAAGGCCCCCAAATATATAAAACAATTAATCACAAATGTAAGCAACCTTATTGAAAGGAATGTGAGTAATTGCAGGAGACTTTAATACTCCACTTACAACAATGGGTAGATCATCTAGACAGAGAATAAATAAAGAAACAGGGGTCTTAATTATATATTGGATCAGATGGACTTGACATATATATTTAGAACTCTGCATCCCAAAGCGACAGAATATACTTTCTTCTCTAGTGCACATGGAACATTCTCCAAGATAGATCACATACTGGGTAACAAAACAGCCCTTCATAAGTATAAAATAACTGAGATCATACTATGCACACTTTCAGACCATAATGCTATGAAACTTGAAATCAACCACAGGAAAAGTCTGGAAAACCTCCAAAAGCATGGAGGTTAAAGATCATCCTACTAAATAATGAATGGGTCAACCAGGCAATTAGAGAAGAAATTAAAAAACATATGGAAACTAACAAAAATGAAAATAAAACAATCCAAACACTTTGGGATTTAGCGAAGGCAGTCCTGACAGGAAAATACATTGCAATCCAGGTCTATCTCAAGAAATAAAAAAAATCCCAAATGCAAAATCTAACAGCACACCTAAAGGAAATAGAAGCAGAAGAGCAAAGACACCCCAAACCCAGAAGAAGAGAAATAATAAAGATCAGAGCAGAAATAAAAATATAGAATCTTAAAAAAAACTGTAGAGAAGGTCAATGAAAACAAGAGTTGGTTTTTTGAAAAAAATAAACAAAATTGATAAACCTCTAGCCAGGCTTCTCAAAAAGAAAAGGGAGAGGACCCAAATAGATAAAATCATGAATGAAAATTGAATTATCACAACCAATCCCTCAGAAATACAAGCATTTATCAGGGAATACTATGAAAAATTATATGCCAACAAACTAGACAAACTGGAAGAAATGGACAAATTCCTAAACACCCACACACTTCCAAAACTCAAAGAAGAAGAAGTATAAAACTTGAACAGACCCATAACCAGTAAAGAAATTGAATCAGTTATCAAAAATATCCCAACAAATAAGGGTCCAGGACCAGATCGCTTCCCTGGAGAATTCTACCAGATACTTAAAGCAGAGATAATACCTATCCTTCTAAAGATGTTCCAAAAAATAGAAAGGGAAGGAAAACTTCCAGACTCATTCTATGAATCCAGCATTACTTTGATTCCCAAACCAGACAGAGACCCAGAAAAAAAAAAAGAAAGAGAGAGAACTACAGGCCAATATCCCTGATGAATATGGATGCAAAAATTCTCAACAAGATACTAGAAAATCGAATTCAACAACATATAAAAAGAATTATTCACCATGATCAAGTGGGATTCATTCCTGGGCTGCAGGGCTGGTTCAATATTCGCAAATCAATCAATGTGATACATCACATTAATAAAAGAAAGGATAAGAACCATATGATCCTGTCAATCGATGCAGAAACAGCATTTGACAAAATTCAGCATCCTTTCTTAATAAAAACCCTCAAGAAAGTCGGGATAGAAGGAACATCCTTAAACATCATAAAAGCTATTTATGAAAAGGCCACAGCTAATATTATCCTCAATGGGGAAAAATTCAGAGCCTTCCCCCTAAGATCAGGAACACGACAGGGATGTCCACTCTCACTGCTGCTGTTTAACATAGTATTGGAAGTGCTAGCATCAGCAGTCAGACAACAAAATGAAATCAAAGGCATCAAAATTGGCAAAGATGAAGTCAACCTTTTGCTTTTTGCAGATGAAATGATACTATACATGGAAAACCTGATAGACTCCACCAAAAGTCAGCTATAACTGATACATGAATTTAGCCAAGTCTCAGGATACAAAATTAATGTACAGAAATCAGTTGCATTCTTATACACAAAAAATGAAGCAACATAAAGACAAATAAAGAAATTGATCCCAATCACAATTGCCCCAACAATCATAAAATACCTAGGAATAAACCTAACCAAAGATGTAAAAGATCTACATGCTGAAAATTATAGAAAGCTTATGAAAGAAATTGAAGATACACAGAAACGGAAAAACATTCCATGCTTATGGATTGGAAGAATACATATTGTTAAAATGTCAATACTACCCAAAGAAATCTACACCTTCAGTGCAATCCCAATCAAAATTGCACCAGCATTCTTCTCGAAGCTAGAACAAGCAATGCTAAAATTTGTATGGAATCACAAAAGACCCCAGATAACCAAAGTAATAGCGAAGAAGAAAACCAAAGTGGGAGGCATCACAATCCCAGACTTTAGCCTCTACTACAAAGTTGTAATCATCAAGACAGCATGGTATTGGCACAAAAACAGACACATAGACCAATGGAATTGGACCCACGAATATGGCCAATAATCTGACAAACCAGGGAAGAATATCCAATGGAAAAAAGACAGCCTCTTTAAAAACTGGTGCTGGGAGAACTGGACAGCAACATGCAGAAGAATGAACCTAGATCACTTTCTTACACCATTCATAAAGATAAACTCAAAAGGGATTAAGGACCTGAGAGTGAGACAGGAAACCATCAAAACCCTAGAGGAGAAAGCAGGAAAGAACCTCTCTGACCTCAGCCACAGCAATTTCTTACTTTACACATCTCCAAAAGCAAGGGAATTAAAAGCAAAAATGAACTATTGGGACCTCATCAAGATAAAAAGCTTCTGCGCTGCAAGGAAACAGTCAACAAAACTAAAAGGCAACTTATAGAATGGGAAAGGATATTTGCAAATGGCATATCAGATAAAGGGCTAGTATCCAAAATCTATAAAGAGCTCACCAAACTCCACACCCAAAAAACAAATAATCCGGTGAAGAAATGGGCGGAAGACATGAATAGACACTCTTCCAAAGAAGACATCCAGATGGCCAGCAGGCACATGAAAAAATGCTCAACGTCACTCCTCATCACAGAAATACAAATCACAACCACAGTGAGATACCACCTCATGCCAGTGAGAGTGGCTAAAATGAAAAAAATCAGGAGACTATAGATGCTGGAGAGGATGTGAAGAAACAGGAACCCTCTTGAACTGTTGGTGGGAATGCAAACTGGTGCAGCCTCTCTGGAAAACAGTGTGGAGGTTCCTCAAAAAATTAAAAATAGATCTGACCTATGACCCAGCAATTGCACTGCTAGGAATTTACCCAAGGGATACAGGAGTGCTGATGCATAGGGGCACTTGTACCCCAATGTTTATAGCA